>NW_020940358.1:9778676-10038413 GCF_900497805.2 Vombatus ursinus
TGTATATATACATACATATGTATGTGTATATATATACATATATATGTATGTATATATACATACATACATATACACACATACACACATCTAAATCTTAAGTACAAACTGTGTATTTGGGATCTATTTAGCTGGTCAATAATTAGTCAGCTTGACTCACTAGTCAAAATAAGAACTGGCGTTACTTTTCTTCAAATGATAAAATGTTGCCTAATTCTCACTGTATAGCTCCTCCTTCCCCTACTGTAAGTAATAAAGGAGTCATTAATTATTTTTCCCAATTATCAAGATTTTTTTTCTCCTACTTCCCCCATTCCTGACTAGAAAAAAAGAGAAAAAACCCTTTTAAACAAATATTTATAGTCAAGCAAAATAAATTCTCATATTAGCCACATCCAAAAATGTCTTCTGGAAAGATGGTTAATCACTGCATTGGTGAGAGTTTCTAAATCTTTCAAAATTATCTTTATAATGTTGTTTTAATATAAATTGTTCTCTTGGTTCCACTTACTGCAATCTGTATCAGTTCATACAACTCTTCCTAAGTTTCTCTAAATCTGTTCCTTTCATCAACTCTTACACACAATAATATTCAATGATATGTCATTTCCCCACTTGATTTGGTCCCTTAGTTTCTAGATCTGTGTTAGAACGGTGAAGTCTTTAAAATAGTTGGAGGAGTGAAACAGGAAGTGGTAGCAGAAGGTGCTGGTGAAGGACAGAGCCTTAACACTGAGGTATAGTTGAGGAAAGCTAACAATTTTACTTCTCCTATTCTAGTTGTAAACATATCAAAATAGAGTCCTTTTCTCCCATTCCATTTCCTACCCAGGACCAATTAGTCGGGAAAGTGACAACTCTTGAGTTCCCACTTGCACTGGATTTTTCCTTCCATGTTCCTACACCAGGAGTAAACAGAATCCCTAACTCCAGTGCTGTTCTATTTGTTGACCAATTCTATGGGAACAGTGAGTAGAACATCCAATGGGAACTGTGTCATTGCACTCTTTTGCCTATTCAAGGAAAGACTAAAATTATACATTGTCTAGAATTACTGAGTCAGATCAATCTTATGTCTAGAGTTTGGAGGAGAGGGGCATCACAGAATCATATAATAGGAGAGCTACAGGGAAAACATGACATTTGAGTTAGAACTTGAAGGACATTAAGAATTAGGAAGAATTGGGGTGAGGCAAACCTTTCTAGGTAGAAAGAGAAATAGAAGCAAACATATGTAGGTGAAAAGTTGGGGACACAAAGGGTACGTTTAGGGAAAAGCTGGAAGAAACAAAGGAGGGAAGGAGAGAGAGAAGAGAGAAAATGAAGAAGGGAAAGAAGGAAGGAAGGAAGGATCTGGATTTGAAGCCATCTTTACAGAAAAGGGAAATGAGTTCCACAAATGTTGAGTGACTTGAGCAGTCACATAATAAGGAGCAAAACTATGTTTCAATACCCTGTCCTTTGGCTTAAAAATCATTTAAAAATATTGCAATGCCTTTATATACTAGAAAATTCCACTAATAATCCCCACAACACAAAAAGACAATGACTATTTTCACATTTCCTGGTGTATGTGTATATACCACATTCCCAGGGGCTATAAACATAAATGCAGCATCATTACACTCAGAGCGACATTATATTTAACTTAATCAGCCTAACTAGCCATGGTTCTAGAATTACAATATTAACATAATCCAGCTGCTGTCATGGCTATCAACAGGCATGATACTCATGCAAACAAAAGAAGTTTCAAGGGGCAGAATTCTGCAGAAAATGAACCATCACCAATAAACCGCAGATTCTTATGTTGACAGTTTCAACCATGACTATGAGAAGAAGGGAATGGAAGGTTGCCCATGTGTCCATATATCATAGATAACCAGCTGGAAGGGGACCACCTAGCCCAACCCCTTCATTTTGTAGATGAAGAAACTGAGCCCCTAAGATACTAAGTGATGTGTCAAAGGTCCATAAATATCAGAGTTTAAACCTGAGCTTAGTTCCTCTAAATCTAGAGGCTATAGGCTTTTCCACATCTTGGGAGAAGAAACAGAAAGAGATGTCCAGGAAGGAGAGTGGTAAATCACTAGGAAACCAAAAGGTTTCCCGAGTCTTAGAGAAATTTCCACTGTTAGGCCTCGCTCTCCAGATTGCAGACAATCTCCCACGATTCCTTCACTCCTTCCTCTTTGGACCCCTACGTAGTGAGATACTTATATCCTTCCCTCACCTCTCTAGTTCTGGAAATCAGGAACAATGATCAAATCTCTCTGCTATTGTTCCTAAATGGGATATGTTGGTTTACTTTTCAATGGAACCACTCAACATAATAACAACAACAACAATAATAATAATAATAATAATAATGATAAAACACCCAAACTAATATTATATCTTTGTATCTTCACTACATCCCCAGGAAGTAGATATTATTATTAACCCCTTTTTACAATTAACAGAAACTGAAGGAGACAGAGGTTAAATGACTTGTCCAGGGTCACACAACTAGTGTCAGAGGTCAGATTGTATCTCTAGTCTTCTTGCCTGGAGATAATATTTGTAAAGCTTGACATACAGTAGGTACTTAATAAATTCTTGTTCCTCCCCTCACTTTCAAGTCTTTTGAAGGGCCCCTTGCAGACCAGCATTTCCCTAAACATGTGCTGTTCTTCCTATAAGCATCTTGAGGGCACGGATAGTCATGGCTTTTATACTGACCTCCATGTATAGCATACAGTACGTGCTTAATAAATGCTTATTAATTATTAAGTGCCTACTATATGCCAGGCACAGTGCTAAATTCTAGGGATATAAATGGAGGCAAAAGATAGTTCCTGCCCTCAAGGAGCTCACAATCTAATGGAATGCTATCACATTCTAATGAAAGTTTACACGTTCATTCATTCAGGCCTACTCTAACTTGCTTTCTCAGATAAATTCTACTGGGCACAAATCCCTCTATCCTCAATGTGTTTAATTAGGAATATTCCTTCTTGGCTTCTAAACTAAAGTAGGAGAAAAATGCCTTGTGGTAAAAACTGATTCATACTATCCACTAGAAGATTTCATTGATTGCATATAACTCCTTTCATAAGACAGGAAACACGAAATATGTAGAGTGAAGAAAAGTATGGTGTAGTGAGAGTAAGAGAGTTGGAGGAAGAATGCATGAGTTCAAGATTCAGTTCAATCACATCATTTATATAATTGCAAGGAAGGAACACAACTACAGTTTGTGTAGGTATTTTGTTTTTTCATTCTGTAAAATGGGGATAATTATATCTGTCCTGTCTTCAGCACAAGATAATTCTCAAAGATCTAATGACCAAATTGATGTGAACAAATTTTATAAATTAAGTACTGTTCAAAAGTAAGGGCTTATTACTATTCAAATGACGCAGTAACACTTATTTGTACTACTGACTGAAATTACTTACCCAGAGTTAAAATCATTTGTTTTTGTCTATCACACAGATGATGCTTTACGGGCTAATAAAGATTTCTAAGATTAGCTTGTATTTGTTAGAGCTTCTCTAAAGTGATACATATATAACTAGATTGCAGAACCCTTGAGGAAATGCTGTTCTGATTTAATTTTCAGTCAACTCAGTCAGCTAACTATTTATTAAAGGTTTACAGTGTGTCAAGAATTGTAGTAAGAGCTGGGAATGCAAATACAAGTAGAAAGAAAGATAGTCATTGTTCTCCATGAGCTTTTATTCTAATAAAGAAAGATGATACTTAAAAGGTAGAAGAAAAGTGGGATGGAGAGGGAAGAGGGAAGGTACCAGGTACAAGGACATGGTAGAACAAGTCCTACTTACAGCCCAGAGATTAATGAGAAGGATCTGGCCTAAGTACCCTCCTTAAAACGGAAGTCCTGGGAGCCACAATCTCATCAGAGGGAAAGAGCACAGATGTGGAGTATTATATAAATATGAGACCTGGAATGATACTTCAGGATGAAGAGTTGGGGCAAGTAGAGAAAGTCGTGAGTGTGCCTCCTAGCACACAGTACCCTCCACACATTAGGCATTTAATTAACATTTATCAAATGGAACTGACTTAGCTCACATAGCTTACAGCATCAGTGCCCCCCACCTTGAGAAAGCATACTTCACTGAACAGGATAAATTAAATAAGAATTCAACACAAAATTTTTAAGTGCTCACTATTTATTAGGTACTATGTTAGGCACTGCAGAGATAAAAGTAAAAATAAAACAGTCCCCAGCCTCAAGGAACTGGCATTCTACTGGGGGAGGTATGCAACATGTAAACATAGTAATTATATATGTACATGTATATATATATATATACACACACCATATATGTATATGTATACACACAATACATATCTCTATGTATACACACACACTATATATATATATTTATATAAAACAATTTCAGGAGATATAAAGATTGGAAGTCATTATTATCTCTATTCATGATACCTTGCTAGCTACTGAATATTGTGAAATTGATTTAAAAATGTCCTTGTTTGCGACTAAAGATTTGGAAATGCCTTGTTTGCTATCTCCTTTTAAGTTAAAGACATTATTTATAGCATATTAACTTAGAAAACAAGTCTTATTTATTATTAATAGGGCACAACAGAATATATTTCATACTCTTTTTCTTTTGCAATCTCCTTTTTATTTGTACCTAGAAAAAAAAAAGATTTCAGTTCAAGGCAATACTAACAAATCATAGACTCTAAGACACTTCTTATCTGGAGGTCTGTGAACTTCTTTTTAAAAATATTTTGATAACTTATTTTCAAGATGATAATTGGTTCCCTTGTAATATTATGTATTTTATTTTATACAGTTAAAAACATTCTGAAAAAGAATCCATAGGCTTCACCAGTGACACATAAAATTTAACAACCACTGGACACCATGAGATAGATATTAGGATATTAGGGATCATCTAATTCAATCTCCTACCTTTACAACTGACTTCCATGTATTTTCCAAGATAGTCAATTAACAAACATCACTAAGGGCCTACTATTGCAAGACACTCTGCTAGGGCCGATTCCCTCCACATAGACTATATTTCCTTATTGGGCAGCTTTTAAAATAAAATAAATAATAAAAATAAAAGCACTCACCATCACTTGGGAGAGGGCAGATCAAATTGGGGCATATATGAATATAAAGGCATATTATTGTGTCATAAGGAATGACAAATAGTAGGAACTGAGAGAAATAAGTGAATACCTGTACTAACTAACATAGGGCAAAATAGGTAAAACCAAAAGCACAGTATAGGGAATGATCACAGTAACGTGAAACAGAACAACATTAAAAGATATCAGAGGGGACATTCTGGGAAGATGGTGGAGTAGATCAGAAATTTCCAGGCTCTCCAGATTTCCTCCACAAAAAGACAGAAAATTGCCACAAAATGAACATAAAGCAGCAAAAATAAAAGGGTAAAGCAATTGTCCTCCTAAGTCTACTTGAGACGACCCCAGAAAAGACAGGGCCTCCAGGGACTGTTTGGCTTGAGAGAAGGGTAGACACCTAGACACCTCCAGGCTCACTCTACTGAATCAACAAACAGCAGTCCCTGGAGCTGTTCTGTCTAGGAGCAGACTAGGCCTCAGGAAATTTCACCTTAACTTTCACTTACTCATGCCTCAAGGAATTTTACCTCAACACTTTTACCTCACAAACTTTTATCTAAGGAACAACAGACCCTGAGTTGGGGAAGACTGAAGGACCTCTGCTGTTTCCAGAAGCCAGGCTTAGCCATACTCACTAGAAGTAATCCTTGGCTGTGGCTGTGGACAAGGAGGAGTGAGGACATGCTCCGTTAGTGTGGTACCATACTGGTACCACAAGCAATAAGGACATTTTCGGGGAGAGTGGGGGAAGAAGATAAGGTAACAGGGATGGAGTAAAAACAGAGGCTGAGAAAGAAAATAGTGAGTAAAAATAAGATGGAGGGAAATTCACAAATAGTAATTATAACTGGAGGGATTCCCATCAATTGGAAAATGGCTGAACAAGTTATGTCGTGTGGTTGTGATGGAATTTTAGTGTGCTATATACAAGAAATGATGAGCTCAATGATCTTAGAAAGGCATGGAAAGACTTGCACGAAATAATGAAAAGCCAAGTGAGCAGAACCAAGAGAACATTGCATCCAGTTATAGCAATACTGTTTTAAGAGTGACTTTGAACAACTAAGTCATTTTGACTATGATAAGTATGCAAATTAAAAATAAAGGACATGTGAAGAAAGAAGCTATCTAAATCCAGATACAGAACTGATGAATAGAAGATTGTATAAAATAATTTTACATTTATATCCCTATTTGTGTCTAATGGTAGTCATCTATAGGGCGGGGAGAGAAAAAAAAGAAAAAAAAATTACGTGATAACTGGGGTATATTTGGAGGGAATAGCTAGTTGTACATCGTAGATCTGCAGTTTCACATGCAATTAGCTTTTCTATTGAACTGTGTTATGGAAATGCTTGTTTTGTTTCATGAACTGAAAATTAAATTAAATTAAAAAAATTAAACTTTGGGGAAAAATATCAGAATTTCTATTGAATCATTGACTAATCTCGATTCCAGAGCACTGATGATGAAATTAACCTTCTTCTTCTTGGTAGAGTATTATAGGATTATGATTCATCAGACTCCCATTAGTATGCCAATTTATTTTTTCTTAATTATACTTCTTTGTCACAAGGGAGGACACTTTGTGGACAAGTACAGGGAAGCAACAGCAATATAAGTAATATATACACACACAAACACACAGACACATAGACAGACAAACAGATACACACACACACACACATACACACACACACACACACACACACACACACACACACAGGAAATAGCCAACTTTACCACAGTGTATTTAGGCTGTCCCTTAAAAAGTAGCATTTGATATTTCAGTTCATCTCTAGCCTTGTGTTTCTCACTTCCTTCCCCTCCTCCCAGTTGCAGTATTACCTTACAACTACTGGAAACAGTTATTTTACTTGTTTCCACTAGAGTGGTGATTTTGCACACGCCTAAGAAGTGGCATCTGGACCCATCCAGTCTTTGAACAGGAGACCCTTTGTTGGGTTTTTGGAGGTACCAGTTGGGCAGTGCCAAATTTAGAGACTTGTTCTAATATTGTGAACAGCTAGAGTCCCTGCCAATAGAATTAAAGAAAATGTCACTCCTCATAAAATTAAAGACAGCTGAATATTTTCATCTTACTAAAGTTGCATTTATAATTTGGAAACTATGCTGGCATTTGATTAAAATTGGGGTAGGGGGGAGAGAGTCTTTCAGTCTCTGCACAAGAATAGAAGACTTATTGCCCAGTCCAGTCTGGGAAATATTCTACAAAATTGAAAGGTTATGCTTGAGAATACTACCTTTTAGACCATTCACCCAGCAACAGGGTCATAAACTGCTCCATGAGGGGGTCATTTTGCCTCAGGGGGAAGACACACAATCTTCTTTATAGGCAATGGACTGTGAAGAATGAAAATTGCTCCAGAAAGGGTGGTAACTACTATGGCTGAGCTCCCCACAGACTCGTGTTGTTGATAAGTACCTCACAATATTCACAAGGATAGCAAATACACATTATTTAAGACAAATATTTCAGTGCACAGGATAGGTACATCAGTGGGTTTTCTTACCTAGTCTCAATTTCACTCAGTATTATTTAAAATGTGTTATAGAAAACAGACAAGCGTTATATACAAGGGAAACTCCCATAATCCCCAACCCTTTTTTCAGCTGCAAACTTTTCAAAAGCCATATTTGCCAGTGATTCAACCAAATGCTCAATTTTGTATCTCCTGCTCCTCAAAAACTGAGGCCAGATAGTGTGAGTTCCTACATCTGCCTCTATTCTCACATCTATCTTCCCAAACTCACTAGTTTCAGAAAAAGATGGAACTTGGTAACTTGGTCACATTGTTCACAGGTCAAGTGGGTGAGGAATGTAGTTTGCTAATCATGGCATCATATGTTTAGAGTTTGAAGAGACCTCAGAGTCCTAGTCCAACACCTTCATTTTCCAGATGAGGAAAAAGAGGTCGAGGAAAGTTAAGTGACTGCCTCATTGTCCCATAGGCAAGTAGCAGAGGGAGGATTAGAACCCAAGTCCTTTGATCCCAGAACTAGTGCTCATTCTACTGTACTTTTTTTGTCACTTATAATTGGGACTCGGGAAATATCATTTAACATCAGCATCACTCAATGTGTAAAATAACTTGGCTTGATGTTACATGGGATTTAGTTTTTTAGTTATGGATTTAAAACCATCTGAACAAAATAAGGGCATTTAAAGAGATTTACCCCAAATAATAACAATAACAATAACAAAATTAACAATTAGCTTTTATATAGCACTTTAAGTTTTGCAAAGTACTTTACAAATATTAACTCATTTAATCCTCACAACAATCCTGGGAGGTAAGTGCTATTATTATCCTCATTTTAGAAATGAGGAAACTGAGGCCCAAGTGACTTGCCCAAGGTTATACAACTAGTCAGTGTTTGAAGTTAAATTTAAACTCAGATCTTCTTGACCCCAAGCCCTGTGCTCTATTCGCTGTGCCACCTAGGATTATTTCCTTATATTTATATGGCATATGTAAACACAATCACATCATACAAATAACACAAAACATGGCAAATGTAAAATTCAAAGAGACATTTTTACGAGCAGATTTTAAAACTGAGCTCTAAGTCCTAGGAATAAAATAGTAATGTGTGTGGAAGACCTGAATGTGTATCAATGAAATGAACAGCTAATTTGCTTATATAGCTCAGGGTGATGGGCTACCAGAGGTTTATTATAATAATATCATAAAGTTAATTATGATGGCATTGCTGCTGTAGTAGAGAGAGCATTAGGCATGGAATCAGAGTCCCAGGTTCAAATTCCAGCTCTGATATTTTGTAGTGTTGTGACCTTAAATAAGTTACTTAACATGGATGAGCCTCAGTTTCCTCATTTATAAAAGGAGGACACTACAACTCTACTTTTCCCATAGGGCTGCAGTGAGTATCAAAAGAAATAAAACATGTAAAATGCTTTGGAAAACATCATGGCACTATATAACAATGAATTGCTAACTATGAATGATAATAAAACTGCTAGAACTACAGACAGAGTGAACAGACTATGCCAGGGGTGGGGAATCCGAGGCCTGGAGGCCACATGTGGCTTTCTAGATCCTTGGGTGTGGCCTTTTGATGGAGTCCAAGGCTTACAGAACAAATCCTTTAATAAAGGGGATTTGTTCTTTGAAGTTTGGATTCAGTCAAAGAGCTGTACTTGGGGACCAAGAGGGCCATATGTGGGCTCAAGGCCACACGTTCCCCACCCCTAGACTATGTTTATAAATTTGTTTGCCTTTATTTTTAAAATTTCTGTTGATACCAATAATAACTCAGGACTTAAAATAAATTGCAGAGTCTCAATTTGAAACCAGAGCTTCCTAACTGAGTGAAGCAATATATGGCAATGCCTCTCTCTGGTAAGTTAATAAGTTATAAAAGATCAAGTTTCAGATCAACAATGAAAGATCAAGTTTTGAAGTAAAGCATTGGGATCGGAGGGCAGAGCCCAGATGGCGGAGGGAAAGCAGTGATTTGCTTCAGCTCTCCCCCACAAACCCCTACAAATACCTATAAAAAATGGCTCTAAACAAATTCTAAAGCAGCAGAACTCACAAAAAGACAGAGTGAAACAAATTTCCAGCCCAAGACAGCCTGGATGGTTTATCAGAAAGGCATATCACGCCAGTCAGGAAGAGAAGAGCAGTTCGGCGTGGGCGCGCAGGCCACAGCGAACCTGGATCAGGCCTCAGAGTGCTGAACCTCGGGCAGCTGTGGCGGTTTCCAGACTTCTCAACTCACGAATGCCAAAGACAAATTGGAAGGTCAGTGGGAAAAGTCTTGACTGAAGTGAGAGAAGGAGCTAGGTCTCAGCCGCCCCCGGGGCTGTGGCTGTTTCCTGAGCTTCCGGTCCACAGACTGAGGGGGAATCAAGTGGCTGATCAGAGGGGGATTGCAGGGATCTCTTTGCCAGTGCTGAGGCAGGAATCTCTTGCTTTATCAGTGCTTGGATCTGGGTCACAGTTCTGAGGGGTGGTCCTGGGGCGAGGAGGAGTGCTGGCATGGTAGAGCTTGTTGTGGCAGTGGAGAGGAAACACCTTGCCCCTTATCATACCACCTTGGAAGAACTGAAAATTTTAAGGTCCCTAGAAGTATTTCTGAAAATAGCTGTACAAACTCCCAAAGCTTGGGACAGTACATTCTCCACATTGGAAACAGACTCTTACCTTAACAAAGAGTTTAAAACTCAAGTAATTGGCTGGGATCATGAGTAAGCAGCACAAAAAGAATCAGACTATATTATCTTACTTTGGTGATAAAGAAGATCAAAACATACAACCAGAAAAAGACAACGAAGCCAAAGCTCCTACATCCAAAGTCTCCAAGAAAAATATCAATCAGTCCCAGGCCTTGGAAGAGCTCAAAAGGGATTTTGAGAAGCAAGTAAGAGAAGTAGAGGAAAAACTGAGAGTTTTGCAAAAAAACCATGAAAAACAAGTCAACAGTTTGCTAAAGGAGACCCAAAAAATACTGAAGAAAATAACACCTTAAAAATAGCCTAACCCAAATGGCAAAAGAGGTCCAAAAAGTCAATGAGGAGAAGAATGCCCTAAAAAGCAAAATTGGCCAAATGGAAAAGGAAGTCCAAAAGATTCCTGAAGAAAATACTTCCTTAAAAATTAGAATAGAGCAACTGGAAGCTCATGACTTTATGAGAAATCAAGACACTGTAAAACAAATCCAAAAGAATGAAAAATTGGGAAAAAACGTGAAATATCTCATTGGAAAAACAACTGACCTGGAAAATAGATCCAGGAGAGAGAATTTAAAAATTATTGGACTATCTGCAAACCATGATCAAAAAAAGAGCCTAGACATCATCTTTCAAGAAATTATCCAGGAAAACTGACCAGATATTTTAGAAACAGAGGACAAAATAGAAATTGAAAGAATCCACTGATCACCGTCTGAAAGAGATCCCCAAAAGAAAACTCCTAGGAATATTGTAGCCAAATTCCAGAGTTCCCAGGTCAAGGAGAAAATTACAAGCAGCCAGAAAGAAACAATTCAAGTATTGTGGAAACACAATCAGGATAACACAAGATTTAGCTGCTTCTACATTAAGGGACTGCAGGGCATGGAATATAATATTCTGGAGGGCAAAGGAGACAGGATGACAACCAAGAATCACCTACCCAGCAAAACTGAGAATAATCCTTCAGGGGAAAAAACGGTCATTCAGTAAAATAGAGGACTTTCAGGGATTTTTGATGAAAAGACCAGAGCTGAATAGAAAATTTGATTTTCAAATACAAGACTCAGGTGGAACATGAAGAGGTAAATAGGAAAGAGAAAATCATAAGAGACTTATTAAGGTTGAACTGTTTACATTCTTGCATGGAAATATGATATTTGTAACTCATGCGACCTTTGTCAGTATTAGGGTAGTTGGAGGGGAAAAATTATATGTACGTATATATAGATATAGATAGATAGATAGATAGAGGGCACAGGGTGAGTTGAAGATGAAGGGGTCATATCTGGAGAATAAAATTAAGGAGTGAGAGAGGATTATACTAGGAGAAGGAGAAAAGTAGAATGGGGTAAATTATCTCACGAAAAAAAACCATAAAAGAAAAGGCTCTTACAGTGGAGGGGAAACAGGGGAAGGTGAGAGGGAATGAGTGAATCTTATTCTCATAGAATTTGACTTAAGGAGGGAATAACATACACACTCAATTGGGTGTGGAAATCTGTCTTACCCTACAGGAAAATGGGGGGGGGGACAAGAGAGTAGGGGCATGATAAAGAGGAGGGCAGATTGGGAAAGGGGGTAATCAGAAGCAAATACTTCTGAGGAGGGACAGGGTCAAAAGAAGGAATAGAATAAATGGGGAGGGTGGGATAGGATTAAGGGAAATAGAGTTAGTTTTTCACAGCATGTCTACTATGGAAGTGTTTTGCATAACTGCACATATATAACCTCTATTTAGTTGCTTGCCTTATCAATGAGGGTGGGTGGGGAGGGAGGAAGGGAGAAAATTTGGAACCCAAAGTTTTAAAAACATGTTTAAAAAAAATGTTTTCACATGCAACTGGGAAATAAGAAATACAGGAAATGGGGTACAGAAATCCATCCTGCCCTACAGGAAAATTGAAGGGGAAGGGGATAAGAGAAGGGGGGGACAGAGATAGAAGGGAAGGCAGACTAGGGGAAGGGGTGTTCAGAATGCATGCCATCTTGGGGTGGGGGAGGGGTAAGATGGGGTGAAAATTTGGAACTCAAAATCTTGTGGAAGTAAATGTTGAAAACAAAAAAATAAATAAATAAATTAGTTCAGCTAGTTAGAATATAATAATAATGAGGCCCAGGTTGGGCATTTTTCCACATTTTTTAAGTTAACCTTAATTTACTTTCACAGGCATAGATTTCAAGCCAATCTAAGCCAGCTGTCTTGTAAATATATCATTGGCCATAAGAGGATGAGAAAGTTTAGATGCAAAAGCTGAGACATGTTAACAGTACTAGAAAGAAAATAAATCAGAGCACATGACCTACTGATAGTGGGCAAGTAATTTCATCCTCATATATGAAGGATATAAAGATATAAATAGTTGGAACGATTCTTCACCAATGTTTCCCAAAGCATGAAGAAAGATTTTGCAAACCTTCCAGCATGCTCCAACTTCTAACAATAATCAAGCCACAACTGTGGGAATTAACAAGAGAATATCAGCCACCAAGCATTTAGTAAATACTTAGAACATTAACATTCATCCTTACTTTACATACATACATTTAGGACACATAATATAATTAAGGATTATACAAAACTTCCCTAAAGAGTTTCTTTGATGTAATGATTATGAATGGATGAATAAATGAATCAATAAATCAATTAATTAATTAATTAAAAAAAGAAGTAAAGCATTACAGCTTACATTTTTGGTACAGCACTGTGAAAGATTCAATAACACTATAGAACCTCATCTAAGAGAAAGTAACAATCTTCAATGGAGCATCAACTGGCAGCATCTGGTATAGTAGGAATTTTCTTTAATAGAACACATAAAAAATAAGCCAGGCAATAAAAAAGAGAGGAAAAAAAAGAAAAGTTTTTTTTTTCTTTTTTTGGGTGGGGGGGGTCAGGGAGAGAGAATGTTGAAAGCAATCGTAATTATGTTTTAAAGAAAAGGTTTGATTGCTTAACCCACATCTCCTAGGGCAAAATGATTACGGAATTCATAACTCTTCCGATCTTACAGCAAATATAACCTTCTTAATAATCTAAAAAATATTGCAGCATCTTTCCCAACCTTATGTGAATCAATGATATTTATAACCCTGAAGGTATTGAATTTCTTTTATATCAAGGAACACCAGTAATAATGTTCTCTTCCATTTCAAAAGTACATCTCACAAAGTGAATATTTTCAAAAGATCCAGAAAGTAGAGAAGGCAAAAGCTTGTCCTTCATGACCCCAACAAATTCTCCTGGGACTTTTCACCCAGCCAGACATAGTGGTCAAATCTACAACAAAATCTAAAGAGAAGTGACATTCAAAAATGGCCCTGGGAACATTAAACTGTGCAGGAAAGGGGCACCTCAGTTTTGTAATTTTCATTACTAAGAAGCACATCTTGATCTAATAAGCCCCCAATACATTAAAAATGGAGACAGAATCAACTCTCCTCTTATTTCTTAAATTATGATGCCCATAAGTTCCCCTATTTAGTGATAGACTTCAAGTTCAAGATTCTTTTAAAGTGAAGGTTTAGGATTGAAGGATGGAAAATCAGCTGCTCAAGATTCCATTCAACAAACATTTATTAAATATCTACTAAGAAGAGAAATAAGACTACTAGCATACATCACATGAGATTCCAATAAACAGGAGGAGTGACTTACAACCCACCAAAGGTTAGAGACATTATTTTACAAATGAACTAGCCTCTCTAAGAGAACCATTTAAATCCACGTGCATAAAGAATCCATATCCCTATCCCTCTACACTTTCATCCTTGGACTGGAGTCACCTTCCTGAGACTCAATTTATCATTCGTATGTATTGAACTAGGAGTCTCTCTTATGTTTTGAGGCATTAAATGAGATTTACTTCACAGTAACTTCATTCTGACTTCTTCAAGCAGGATTTTCCATGCTTGATGCTTCTGTCACAATGGAAAATGTTACCCAAGAAATGAGGAGCTTAGTGGAAAAAGTTACTTGTACAAATGTCTTCATACTTAATTCTGACAATCCAACACATCAGCATGATAAGTAGTATAGTAGCAGAATCTATCTGGAAAATGACAAACTGAAGAGTTATCAACTAAGAGACATGTATAATAGATTTTTTTTTGCTGCTGTTTGGCTAAAATATGAAGCTTAAATCACTGATAGGTCATCATTTATATATTGCAGCATTTAGTTTTTGATTTTTTTTGTTTTTGTTTTTAGTCATGTCTGACTTGTTGTGACCTGATTTGGGGTTTTCTTGGCAAAGATACTAGAGTTGGTTGCCATTTCCTTCTCCAGCTCATTTTACACATGAGGAAACTGAGGCAAATAGGGTTAAGTGACTTGCCCAGAGTCACTTAACTAGTAGGTGTCAGGGCCAGAATTTGGACTCAGGCCTTCTATTTCCAAGTCTAGTACTCTTCTCACTGTTCCATCTCCAGTCTCTTTTCTCTATAAATTTTGAAACTAACATCATTCTTAATAGGAAAGCAGCACCTTCAACTTTACCTTGAGAGTCATAACCTTGCCTGCATAATTGTTCTATAGAGATACGTGTTCTGGCTACATGGCATACAACTGGATTCAAACCAATAAAAAAACAAAAACCCAAAACTTCAGTCAATTAACCATAAACATCTGGTGATTTAGAAATATTGGAATATATTGGAAAAAATACTGAGAAACTTGCTCATTTTCATAAGATATTTGGTAATGTAAGATCCTAACAAAGGACATGCAACTGGGATATAAACTAACTTGATTAGTTCAATTAACTCAAATACTTAATAAACATCTACTATTTATAATTTTATCCTGTTACATACTGCACGAAAGTTAAGATTTACATTCAACTTAATGAAGGATGTTTTCTTCATTCTTAAAAGTAAAGCTGTTTCAAATATCCACTTGCAGAATATGTGTATTTTCTACATATATACACATATGTACACATATAGATATAGATATATATATATTTAAATGTTATTTCTTTGTTAATCAAAATAAATTTCTGGCTGCTCTCCTTATCTATTATCAATAGAGAATTGAAACTAATTTCAATATTAGCCTAAGCAAAACACAATTAAAGAGACAAAATTTCTGAAAAAAATCATATTACTTACAGACAAAAAGAAATTATTTCAGAATTTCCATACTTTAAGAATGTATTCTTACCACAGCTCCCCTCCCTTATTGCAAAGATTGAGAATGACCAACATAATCATGTGACTCTTAATCATGAATGAAAATTAAATTTGAAATTATAGCAGTTGACAACTTAGACTTGACAGCTCACTGAATCCAGGCTCTTATCATTTAATGTATTCAGCCCTCCAGTATAGATTATATCCCAGCTATGCCTTCATATCTTTTGTGCTTCTTGTTCAGGTCCTATAAATTTTTAGAAGATACCTAAGGTGCTATAGGACTTCCACCAACTGATAACTAGCTATATAATTAAAACACAATTATGTGAGGTAAAAATCACTTACCCTACATAGCTACAAAGTAAGGAAATGAACTGTGGTATAGTGGGAAGAACACTGGACTTAGAATGAGGAGCCCTAGGTTTAAGCATTACCTCTAATATTTATTATTTATGTGGCAATGGGCAACCAAATAATTTAAAAACAGGAGCAATACTTGTATTAGAAACCTCAGTGTTTATTTGGAGGGAATGTATTCTAATCAACCTTATATACAGGAGAGTTATTATTTATTTGTAATTGGTTTGTTCTGCACCAATCAACACTAGATTAACAATGGCTCATATAGAGATTCCACACTCCTAAATCATTGTTCATTCTGAGATTCACTATTAAAATTTAAGAAAAGTGAAGGGTAACTTCATTATCATGGGTAAATATATGCAGTTTGGAATTCACAAAATTTCAGTGTTGGAAGGGACCTCAGAGATCATTTAGTCCAGCAATTCCCTGAATTTTCAGTCTCAGGACTCCCTTGTGTTATATTTTCTTCTCTTATGTGAAAAATTTTTATATATTTTCTCAAATTACATGTTAAAACAATTTTAACTTTTGTTTTTTTACATTTTTGAGTTCAAAATTCTCTCCCTCCCCTTTTTCCTGAGAGAGAAAACAATTAGATATAGGTTGTGCATGTGTAGTCATACAAACCATATTTCTATATTCGCCATGATGTAAAAGAAAACAGACAAAAAAAAACAAACAAGAAAAATAAACAAAGCAAAAAAAAGTATGCTTCAATCTGCATTCAGACTCCATCAGCTCTTTCTCTGGAGGTGGATAGCATTTTTCATCATGAGTCTTTTGGAATTGTCTTGGATCACTGTATTGATCAGAATCGCTAAGTCATTCACAGTTGTTCATCATACAGTACTGCTATTACTGTGTCCATTGTTCTCCTTTGCATCAGTTCATGTAAATCTTTCCAGGTTTTTTGAAAGCATCCTGTTCATCATTTCTTATAGCATAACATATTCCATCACAATCATATAATACTACTTGTGTTTAGCCATTCCCCAATTGATGGACATCCCTTCAATTTCCAATTCTTTGCTACCACAAAAACAGCTGCTATAAATATTTTTCTACATATTGGTCCTTTTCCCCTTTCTTTGATCTCTTTGGGATACAGACCTAGTAGTCATATTGCTAGGTCAAAGGATATGCACAGTTTTATAGCCTATCTTTTACACTCTTAAAAATTATTGAAAAACCAAAGAACTTTTGTTTATATGAGTTATATCTATCAATATTTGTCACATTAGAAATAGAAAAACCTTAGTATTATTATGAAAATAGTTTTGACCCTTGCTGGTCTCCCAAAAAGGTCTCAGGGACACCGAGGGATCCCGAGAACCACCAATGTATTCCAACCCTCTATTTTGTTTTATGAGGAAATTAAGCTGAAAGAAGTAAAGGCAAGGCCACAAACATTTATTAAGTGCTTACTGTATGGCAAGCACCATGCTAAGTCCTGGGGATACAAATAAAAGCAAAAAGACAGTCTTTGTCCTCCAGGAGCTTATGTATTAATGCAAGGACACAGCACACCAAAGGGAGTTGTGGGAAGGGAGGACTGAGAAGATATTCTGATGGAGCATGGTGTCCATGTAAATTGACTAAGATCACAAAGAGAGTTAATGACAGATCCAGGAAAAATTCAAGCTATTTTGAGAGATAATATAGGAGAGTTATGGAAATGTCTCTATTTTGATACCGAATGCTTCTTACATTTCGAACAAGGGTCATAGCATTTTTTCTGAGCCTAATTCTCACATAACTTCTATTATTTCTAAATAAGCCCCAAATTGAAAAATGTGGATTAGTTTTTTCCTAACAAAAAATTTAAGAAGAAATATAAGAGCATGTTCTCTTAAAAACTACTTCCTCATTCCCAAAGTAATGGAAAAAGCACACAATAATAAAGACTGTCCATTCAAATGTTTTATGCCCTCCATCAAAGTTTTTGTTGGGGTACACCTGTGTTGCTCAAAATACATCTTTCACATTTGAAAGGATTTTTTTTAAAAAGTATGCTTTTGAAGACCAATGTATACTTTTATGGCCTGTTCTGCTCAATAAAGGATCCAAATTTTCCATCTTTAAACTTTTAGCTCATTAAACAGGAAAAATGTAAAATGCATGACCTGAATAAAAGAGTCATTCTTCTCAATGGGCTCCCAGTTTTGAAGTCAACTTCTTTGTTCTTAGTGAAAATTAGTTTGGTAACAGCTTTGAGTCCCCAAGGAATGGTGAGCAACATCACTGAACTTCCAAATGAACGTTGGCATGAATGTCCATCCTTCCTCCAGAGAGGTTTCAGGCTAAGCTAGCCTGAAGATTGAATTACTTTTCACCCCTAGGACAGCAGATACATCCAAGTTAGTTATTAGCTTGTTAATAAAGCTGGATAAAGGGGAAAAAACCCTCAAACACAGGGGCTACATTAACCTGCGCTTGTAGACCAAGAGAGGACATTCATTTCCAGAATTGCCCAAACCAATTAACCTTCACTAGTATTATTCACTACTCAGGGACAAAAAAAAATATGCAAAAGCAAAATAATGTCTTGGCTCATAATCAGGCATGACTCTCAAACGTAATAATAAATGACTCTATTCTGGTCAACAGCCTATTACTGCTGTGTCACTTCTCTATGGAATTATAGGCACATAGTTAACTTTTCATCTCTTACAATTTGAAATATACCAACTATACTCTAAGATTAGCCTTTAACACAGTGTACTCAATCTTGCTTCAAAAAGAACCTCTCTGGTAAAATATCACAAAATATATCAATGTGTATCAACTGGCCTTTTGGACTTCCTCTTTTAAATAGATTCTCTACCATTCTGAGAGTGAATATAGCCTAAAGTAGCATAAAAGGTTGACTCTCGCTTTCTGAGTTCCTGTTCTTTCTGGGTCTCCTCACTTTCTTCCCATCTCAGGCAATTAAGCAGTCAGTCAATAAGCATTTATTGAAGACTTACTCTGTGTCAGTCACTGTGGTCAGAAACGCTTCACAGGTATAGGGGACAGTGAATACATACGCACAGATTTGGGAGATGGAGAGGAAGGTGTGAGGAACAGCAAAGAAGCTAGTGTCACTGGATGGTAGAATATGTGAGGAGGAGTAAAATATAAAAATACTAGAAAGGTAGGAAGGGGTCAGGTTATAAAGGACTTTACATGCTAAATAGAGGATTTTATAGGTAAAGGATATTTGTTGCATGTTTGGATCACCTAAGATGAAGCAGCTACTTCCAGCAGCTAAGAGGTACAGGGAATAAAGCAATGGACCTCAAAACAGGAAGACTGGAGTTCAAATCTGGCCTCAGATACTTACTACCTGTGTAATCCCTGTGTAATGCCTCAGTTTCTTCATCTGTAAAATAGGGATAAGAGTAATAATATTACTAGTATAACCTACCTCCTAGGGTTGTGAGGATCAAATAAGATAAATAATAATTATTGTTATTGTTGTTATTGATATTTTAGGAGACAGAGGACTGGTGCTAGTGTGGACATTCTGTGTTGGCCTACCACATTGTTGAAAGCTGCACTGAGGGATAAATAACTTGTTCATTCATAGCAGGTACTGCAAGAATATCATATAGTAAGATCATACAGGCTTTTTCTTTCCTCTCCCCTTAGGCCCTGTGGCCTGAGGAAAAGGGTGTGGAATTTTGTTTTATCTTTTTCAGTTAAACAGAGCTGAGATGGTTGGACCCCTAAAATTGGGGGATCAAATCTGGTAGGGGTGGGGCAGCTAGGTGGCACAGTGGATAAAGCACCGGCCCTGAAGTCAGGAGGACCTGAGTTCAAATCCAATCTCAGAACAAACTCCTGACACTTACTAGCTGTGTGACCCTGGGAAGTCACTTAACCCTAATTGCCAAGAAAAAGAAAAAGAAAAAAAAATACTGGTGGGTGCTTCAGTCAATGGTAAGGATGAGAGACAACCCCTTCCTGCCCAATTCCTTTAGGATACTGAAGAACCCTGGGAGAATGGTGGAAATGTAACACATTTGGCCCTCAGACAGTGGGGGCCAGATAATCAGTTATATATATTTCCTCTTGCTTACATATATTTCATCTTGGTGGTAATGGGGAGTAACTGGAGTTTACTGAGTCAGGTGTGAGGAAGGGAGTGACATGGGAGTCTTGTGCTTTAAAAAAAATCACCTTGGAAGTGGAATGGAAGATGGATTAAAGTGCAGAGAAACTTGAAGCAAGAGGACAGACTGGAAGGTTAAGGCAATAATCCAAGAACAGATGAGAAGGACATTAACCAAGCCATGACAGTGGACAAGGGACGTAAATGAGGGATGTTATGAAGGTAGAAATGACAAGATTTGACAGACCAGATGTGTGGGGTGAGAGCAAGTAAAGGATGTGGGCGACATGTAAAGGATGAAACCAATGGTCACTACAGTGACCAGGAGGAGAGTGGTACCCTCAACAAAACTCTCAAGTTGGGAAGAAAGCAGGGTTGGGAAGAAAGATATCGAGTTCTGTTTGAAGATGTGGAGTTTGAGATACCTATGAAAAATCCCATTCAAGATGTCCAAAAGGCAGTTGGGGATACTGTGTTATCTTTCAGGAGAGAGATTAGGGCTGGATGTATGCAAGTAGATCTATCAAAGCACCGTATAGAGATGTTAATTGAATCCATGGTAGCTGAAGAGATTGCTGCCAAGTAAGACAACGTAGGAGGAAAAGAGAAGGGGGTGGTGAATAGCCTTGGGGGACACTCAAGATTAGTGGGAGTGATCCAGATGAAGATCCAGGATAGTTAGACAGGTAGAAAAACAAGGAGAAAGGAATATCACATAGACCTAGGGAGGACAGAATATCCAGGTAAAGAGGGTGATCTCTGATTACTTTTTACCTAGTCTGGAACTATCTTATAGGAACCTCATCGTTAAACATTGGCTCTTCCATTAGAATGTAAGTTCCTTGAGGGTAGAGACTTTTTTTTTTTGAGGGAGAAGGTAGAAATCTTTCCTTTTATCCTCATGGTTTAGCATAGTCCCTGGAGCATAGTAAATTTATAATAAATACTTGATGATTGACTCACTGGCTTTCTTGGGAGAAAGCTTCCTTGTAATTTTTTTTTAATCTCAGACATCTTTTGCTCACATCCCTCTCTTTTCTACTTCTTGCTCACAGAACTGTAATCAAATCAACACTACCATTACTTCTGGAAAAGGTGTGTTAATTGACTGCCCTATGGCATCCAAGAGACTTCCAGACCAAAACATCCCTCCCAGACTACCATTCCTCTATAAATATTGTCTCCTACTATTAGAGTATAAACTCAAGAGCAGGGGCTTATTTGTGTATGGACAGTAATTAGTACTAGAAAGCACTTGTTACATTCTTTTTCATTGATGCATTCAGTTACTATTGTGTGAATGGATCAAAGAACTTGAAATATTTTCTGAAAAAAGTAATCATTATTTTTAAGATTTGGTGGCTAGAATAAAGTTTTGCCTGCTATCAAGGTAGAGGGGGAGAAGAGTAGAGGGAATTGACACGGCTTAATGAAAAGATAAGAATAATTTGAACTTACCATATGAAATACCTGTATGCAAACAGATTGAATATTGATATTTACTCAGTAAATCCTTCTTTCAGAAGCAGAGGAAGTTGACTTCAGAATAGTCCGCATCCCATTTTTTTTAACTTTTCAGAAAATATTTCCCATTGAGCATAAGAATTATCATAAATTCTGGAATTGTAAAGTCTGAATCAAGTAGGGATTTTTTGGGGCCGCTTTAAAAAACAAAACAAAACAAAAACAAACACCCTTATCACAATCATTGTAGAAACTGGACTGTCTCTGACATGCTAAAAGAGGCAAGGAAACATGGCAGACCGAAGTCATAAGCTCATGGAAAGCTGGAAAGAATCTTACAGTTTCATCTAGTCCAACACCCTTATTTTACAGATGAAGAAATTTGGGTCTGGGAAGGTTAAATGACTTGAGGAGGCAGAATTTAACCTCCCTGAGCCTCAGTTTTCTCACCTGTAAAAAAGGGTTGAATTGAATGGTCTCTGAGGTCCATTCCAGCTTTTTTAAACTCATGATCCTATAATCTTCTGACTCCAAATCAAGCCATCTCTCCACTATGCCACAGCACTGCCTTCATCTTTTTTTTTTTAATACACAGCTACCACAAAGCCTTCCTACCTATGAAAAAAGGGAAGGAGAGGGACCTCATAGATATTGACCCTCCGTAGGTCATATCTAGAAGCGTTCTAAAATCTATGTTACAGATTTCTAAGTTAACTTCTAATCTGTTCATTAATCCAGTTAACAGTTAAGCTTTGTTCCATCATACTTTCTAATCAAAAGGCATTATCTTGGCTTATGAAATCTAAGCTTCCAAGATCAGTGCTGATGCTTGAACTTTGTATAGTGAGCGGTCTTTGTTTTGTTCTCTTATTTTTTAATGGCTATTTTAATTTTTAATGGTCTTGGACACAAGATTTTATTCCAACTCCTTTACCCTTCGAATTTACACTGCCTTCCAGTGCTATGGGCAAGAAAGTGTGGAATCACTCTCCTCCTATCACTTGCTAGTGAAGTGTAAACAAAATTGGCTGTTCAATAAGATTCCTCCACAAAATCACAAGGCTCTGTTACTCCTTCTGTCTCAGTAGCACTGAGTATTCCAGGTCACTGCACAGGTTAAGTGAACAACCTCACAAATGCAGAAATAACACAAAGGGAGATGGCTCCAATTTCCTCACCGCAGCACTTGAGAGGAAAAATAAAAGTAATCAAACCCACCCTACCTGCCCCCACCCCCATACTGAGGAATGCTCCTTTCTCTCCCTCCCTCCTTCTTCGCCTCCCTCCCTCCTTCTTCCCCTTCTGTTTCTCATAGACTTTTAATAAAAATGTGTTTCTCTCTAGCATTCATTCCAGAGTCAAAGTGTTTTCTTATAAAGCATTCATTTCAAAAGAGGCCTCATCACCAAGCTGTTTCAGGCTTATTCTTTTCAGAGGAATGGAAGTCACTTCTAATTTTCTGCAAAGATATTCTAAGGAGCCTCCTTCTGACTGCTGATTTGTCAAGTTCTGACATTCAATATGTTATTTTTTTAGTACATTAATGTAGTTCATTAACCTAGCATAACTGTCAATTAAGATATAGTGTCTTTGAAAAGAACTATATTTTCTTTTCTTTCTTTCTTTTTAACAACCCCTTTCCTTTTGGAAAAGCGAAACCATAGAACATAATGCCATCTCCTCTGTTAATCTGGCTCAAGCTTCAGAAGTGTGAATTTGCACACTTTGATTTGTTTGCATGAATGCAAATGTTTCATTTAAAATGACTAGTATCTGGGGGCAATATGAACTTTCTTTTTAAAAAATGTGAAGCTCACTAAATTTTAAGTGTTTAAAAATATAGAATAGAAAAGTTCTGGGGTATGTGCTTATGATGGGTACTTGATGTAATTAAAATCAAGGATATTAGAAGCATCTGATATTATATAAATCCAGGTGGAGAGACTAATTTACACTTGCATTGCATTGCAAGCCTTGCTAAGTGCTTTCCTCATAGTTGGATGAGTTAGGTGATGTTGGTCTTATCCCCATTTTTAAGTTTGGGGAAATGGAGATTCAAGTGGTTAAATAACATGTAAAAGGTCCCTCAGAGAGTATTATAGTTGGGATTTGAACACAAGTCTCCAGACTTCAGTCTAGCCCTCTTTCCCCTACACTGCTAAGCTGAACTTCTCATCGCTGTCAGGGGAAAAAAGCTCATGAAGAAATCTTGAATTGCAGAAATGGAGTACAAAGCCATCTCACTTCTTCAATCCCTATACATTCCCATCTCCAGGACATCCAGAGTTCAGTATGTAGGCACACTAGCAAGTTGTCATATCTCAGAAGTTCTGAAGGAGTCTTTCCGAGCTGATAAGAAATACAGATCTAGAGTTTCAGCTCCCTCATTTACACCTAGGAAATAATAGTTTAGATTTGTAGAATGTAGCTCCCTGAGGATAAGTACTATTTGGGCTAGCATTTTTTCTCTGTATTCCCAGTGCCTAGCACAGCGTTCTATATAATAATGATAGTGATAAAAACTGAAATTTATTTAGCACTTTAAGGTTTGCAAAGTGCTTTTCGTAATGATCTCATTTGATTACAGCAACCCTGTGAAGTAGGTGTTATTTTTATGCCCCTTTTTCAGATGGGGAAACTGAAGTCAAGAGAAGTGATATACTTGCCCAAGGTTAGCATCTGAGGCAGGATTCAAACTCAAGTCTTCTTGACTTCAGATTTGGTATTTTAATCTACAATAAATACTGACTGAATTTAATTAATATGAATATATCTGCTTGAAGATTTATGAACAGCCCTTCCTAATAATATAGTATTTTAGGTATTGTAAGGATTATTTATCCCTACTTACATAGAGAAAAATGAGGTTTGGATGTTTAATGATAGGCTCAAGACCAGTAAAAAAATAAGTGGTAGAACTCCAAATAGGACGCAGGACTTCTTAGGTCCTGGTTTGATGTTCTTAATACAGAAATTCACAGACTTAGAATTAAAAGGAATCTCAGAGGTCACCAAGCACAAGATCAGATTGTGTGTTTCATGATCACGGGGACTGGGCTTGGTTTGGTTTTTTGCTCCCTTTCATTGCACCCTTAGCATTTAGCAGAGTGCCAGGTGAATTGTACGTGCTTTTAATAAACGTCTCTTGATTTGACTTGATTCGTACTTGAACAGTGTCTATACCTCCCCAAATAAGTGGCCATTCAGCTTGTACTTGAAGATCTTCACTACTAATGGAGACTTTCATACTAATTTTCCTCTTCTGTAAAATGAGGGGGTCAGGCCAGATACCCTTCTGAGGTCTCATGCAGCTCTAAATGTTGTGACTTCTGGAGGCAATCCACTTTACTTTCAAACAGCTCTAATTATTAGCCAGTTTTTCCTAACAATGAGCTTAATTTTGCCTTTGCAATTTCCACCCTTGATGCTCCTATTTATGCCTTTGGGGATAAGTAGATACCCTTTTCAACCTCATACAGATAGGAATTACATATGCATTTTCATTGGTATAGTGAACTCTGGAGTGAAGAAACTTCCTCTGTCTACCAAGGAAGGTCTATACCTTCCTTGCACTGAAGTCTTTGGAGGGTTGCTTAGAATAGTGGTGTTAAGCCAAAATAGAAATGGATCCCTGCCACCACATATTGATTTAGAAAAACCACAAATTAGTATTATCTATGTTGTGCTGTATTTTGACTTATTTTGTTAACACCTCTCAATTACATTTTAACCTGGTTCTGCTCTTACTCTGGAGGGTCAGGCTAAGTGTTCTACACCTCTGGCCTAGAACATTGAGGGAAAAGTGACTTTGCCCATGGTCACGTAGACAGGGGGTGTATTGGAATTCAGGCCTGAACTTCGGCAACAAAACTCTCAATATGATGACAATTACATACATGCTCTGCTTTACCAAAGACCTAACAGTATAGGAGGGGATAAAAATTGCTGACTCACCCTTTTGAGTTGATTATAATGGAACCTGACCTTACTATATAGTATATGTGAATGCGAAAGGTCCAATGATTTCCCCCTGGAACTCCCTTCACCAATGGTTGGTGATATAACTCCTCCAATACTTAATAAGTTCTCAGAGGAGTCTGAAGCACATAGAGGTTAAGAGACTGGCTCACTAATAAGTGTCAAAAGTGGAATGTGAACCCGAGTCTTTTTGATTCTAATCTCGGAAGTATACAACCCTATGAAGTCTTTATATACAAATATATGTGTGTACATATATATACACACACATACACACATTATATACATATGTATACTATATAAACATATATGTATATACATACACACATATGCACACACTCTCAACCGTTTAGGAAAATTAAAAAGAGGAGAAGATTTTGGGGAAAAGATAAGGAGTTCAGTTTGGGCCATGAGTTTAAGATGCCTATAAGACATCCAGTTTGTGATGCTGATACGAGCCAAGGCACACCTTTATGTATTTACACATGACTACAATTGCATGTGCAGATGTGTATAATATGCACACATACACATGTTATATGCACACACAAACATATAATACCATATGTATATATATATGTGTTAGCACCAAAAAGTCTTACCACAAATTCCACGAAGTCATTGTCTGAACCAGGAAGAAACTATTAACGGGCTAGGAAGGCTAGGCATCTCACTTGTGTGCATGGGGGCACATGTGTCAGACAGATACAGACCTTTTTATTCTTTATTTCTGATTCAAATTTCCCTCCCCTGTTTCCCTATCAGCATGGGTACTATGGAGGTTACAGCCTATCCAAAGTGCCTAATTTCCCCACCTGAGTCTTCATCCCTAATTACATCTCCCATTCCCTACAATTTGGAGATCCAGCCCCGTACCCACTTTTGCTCTTATTTGGGAACACCCCTTTTGATGTTAATCTATAACTAACCTCAAAACTGGTTTTCAGCCTGTTAGCCTATTCACCTACCAACAGTGTTTTCTTATTCTAATATATGGTTTCCTTTGTTCAACTTCTACCTAATCCTTAGATTGCATTTTTCAGGTGTGTTTTGTGGAAATGAAAACTAGCTACTTCTCACACACCTCAAATCCAGTTTAAACTGATTTTAATGCTCTCCGGTGTCACACAGGCGTCCACACCCTGATGAGTGATATGGAGAAGGAACATCCCCAACTACATTTTCTATAGATGTATGTATGCACATGTACACACATCACACGCACTCTATATGCATGCACATACACACATCTTAAACTCATGCCCCTAACTGAGCTCCTTATCTTTTCCCCCAAACTCTCCCCTCTTCATAATTTCTGTTACTGTGGAGAGTTCTCCCAGTCACCCAGTTTCCAACCTATATAGGATCTTCTACTCCTCACTCTCTCACCCTATATAGCCAATCAGTTGTTAAGTGCTGTTATTGCTACCTCTGTAACATTTCTTGAATATGCCTCCTCCCCTTTAATACTGCCAAACACCCTGTTTCAAGCCTTCATCACCTCGCTTGTTCTATCACGTCCATGACCTCATTTGGGGTTTTCTTGTCAAAGATACTGAAGTGATTTTCCATTTCCTTCTCCAGCTCATTTTATAGATGAGGAAACTGAGGCAAACAGGTTTATGTGACTTGCCCAGGATCACACCGCTAATATGCATTTGAGGCCAAATTTGAACTCAGATGTTTCTGATTGCAGTGCCAGCACTGTATCCACTGTTAAATTGTGTCACCTAGCTGCCCAAATGTATGCCTCTAGGTTCCTACAGATAGTAAATGTTTGGGGCAGGATTTGAATCCAAGTCTTCCTGATTCCAACTGCACTGCTTTATCAACTATACCATGCAAAATATTTTTTATCCTGCACATAACTCCAGTCTACACTGAGCATCTTCCCCCCTTCTGATATTGTGAAGTAGTTATCTGAAATTCACATTTTGGAATTAATTGTATTAATTTGACCTGGCTTAAAAGATGATCTTTAGGAGTTTTCAAACATCAACCTTCCACACTGTCCTATAACAAATCCTAGGCTGATTTTTCCCCCAAATGAAAGTATTGGGTTGGTGACTGCCCACTGAAAAAATCCCAAGTCACTTGTCCTAGCAGTCCCATTTCACAGAACCAAAGAAAATGTGGCCCTCTCATCCTGGAGGCTGTTCACTGTGACTTAAGCACTAGTAAAAATGATAGAAACTAACTGGAGACAAGATGGTGTTAACCTCTAAAGGAAGAAAGACAGACAGGCTGAAGGGAGACACAGAAGCAGATGTTAGTGAAAACTAAATGTTTAGAGAAAGACCCAAGTGGGTCTATGAGAACAGTGGCTCATTTTAGGAAATTCACGTAAATCTTCATTGTTTTCAAATTACTCTGTTTCAGACTGAGAGTATAAACACTATATTCTTTCTCTCATTTAAAGAAAATTCTTATTCTGAAAAAGAGGGCTCCAGCACAAAGCTTCTCTTGCCAGGGAGTAATTTTCTGACAAATTAAAACACCTATTTCTTTTTTCTTAAGCAAGTTTCCATTTATCACACCCATTGTGAGACCAAGATTCTCATTCTCTATGTGTTAACTTGCTCACCCCTGGGAGATGTTCTATTATTCTGAAGTCTTTTGCTGCATTTATAGAATTGTGTCTTCACATAAGTGTATATAATCACATTAATGATACATTAAATGTAGCAACTTCTCTTCCCTCTTTTAAAGATACCTCAAAAACTTTCACCGAGGACTTCAGTGCTAAGAGCTACTTTCTTCCAACTCTTCTGTTGTGTAGGTGTAAGAGTAGAGAGTACATCCATTTTGCTGAGCATAGCATTCAACTCTCCAAAGAAAATATAAGAAAATGAATTAATATACTACAGTGGATTTTTACCCCAAAAGAAAATAGCTAATTACCTGTAGAGTGATCTCAGATTCACAAATCACTTATATTCTGATTTTTCTATGGCAACCAAAGGAAGTCACACCTAGCTTTTGCCCAAGAGACTTTATTTATTTATTTTTTGGGGGTGAGGCAATTGGGGTTAAGTGACTTGCCTAGGGTCACACAATAAGTGTCAAGTGTGTGATGCCAGATTTGAACTCTGGTTGTCCTGACTCCAAGGTTAGAGCTCTATCCACTGCCACCTAGCTGCCCCTATTTTTTTTTTTTAAATAATAGCACACTAGCAATTAAAAAAACCCCAACTATTGTCACCACTTAAGAATTAGAACCATTGTATTCAAGATTCCAAAGCTAGAAGGGGGAACCTGCTTTCTAGTCTAATCTCTTCATTCTGAAGGTGAGGAAATCGGCCTAGATCCGTGAAGTGGCTGGTCCACAGCCACACTAACCAATCAGAGCCATTACTAGGACCCAGATTCTCAGCTCTTAGAAAAGAACTCCACCGTGTCCAGTAGCTGACTTTGGATTAATGGCTGGATTAATTTCAATTCAATAAACATTTATAAAGTGTACGTGGCCTGGGCGTTCAAAACTGGATAATGTGCATAAAACTCTCTTCAGTGGTGGAGAGGACACTCACTCAACATTGAGTGTGAGATTGAAGGGTGGAGTTGGTGCTGCACACTGAGAAAAGAGAGAGACTCTTCTACCTTCCTGCTTTGAGAAAGAACACATATGTTTCAGACCCTTTTTGGTAAAGAATCTGTGGGAAAAAAAGGACAAATTTTGAAAAGCAGACAAGTAGGAGAGAAGAAAGTCAGTAAGGGTGGAGGGGGCAAAGAGGGAGGAAAAGGGGGAGAGGGAAGAGAGGAGAAATGAGAGGGAAAGGAAGAAAATAAAAGGAGCAAGGAAGAGAACAGAATGGAGGAGAGGGGGAGAGAGAGGGATGGACAGATGGACAGGCAAGCTGGAGGTCTAGATATGTGTGTGTATGTATGTTTATGAGGCACTTTCCCCTACATGTCTGTCTCCCAAATCCTGTGCTCATTCTCTCTGGATTTCTGCCTGAAGAGAGTCTGGAACCACATGTATCCTTCCTTAAAAAGGGAAAGAAGAACATCCTCTGCCAGTCTTTCACAACAACCTCATCCTGGCTTGCACATTGAGTCAACATCCTACACAAATGCGGAACATCTTATGCAAAGAATCTAGGTTTGAATGCCGGGCTATGGGGACACCAAGATGAACAACAGGAGAGTCCTACCTCTCAAACAATTTATAAGCCAGTATGATAAGAGGTAGCATATGATGAAGACAAAGAAGAAGTCAAGACAAAGTGTTCTAAGAAACTAGAGGAGGGGAAGACCTCTTTCAACTGGGTGGCCAGGGACGAGGACCAATGAAGAGGGAAGGGTGAAGATCAATGAACAAGAAAGGCTTTTCAGAGGAGGTGACAAATGAACTAATCTTAAAGGAAGTAGGCAGAGAAGCCTGGGAGGAATGAACTCTAGGTATGAGAGATGGCCTACATGAACACATGGAGGCAGGGATGTGCATGATAAGGCAGAGGAACAGCTAGGTAGTCATCTATTTTGGCTGGAATGAAGGTTAGGTGAAAGGGAATAAGGTGTGTGAAAGTGAGTATTGTGAAATAATGCTGGAAAGGGAAAATGGAGGCAGATTATGGCCAGGCTAGAATGCAGGATCTCACCACTTTGTGTTTTAACTCACTGACTTCCACAGAAGCCACAAAAAGTGATCAAATGGAAGAGAGAAGGTATATTGGGATTATCATTGAACATTAGAGACTTGGGATATTTTTATGGGATCTATAAAAGTTTTATTTTCATGAGGGAAGGGGTCTGGAGATAGAGGAGAAAGTATATGTTTTGGAATGTAAAATGTTAATTTTTACCTTTCTAGGTTCCTTTATATAATATTCAAAAGTCAGAACCCAAAGGGTTCCAATTCTAAGCCATTCAGGATAAGAGAAAGTCTGTCTCCCTGGCCTATATGTATCATCCAATTACCAGACAGAAACTTTCTCCCTAAATGTTACCATGGCAACTTGAACAACCATCACCAGTATCAGAGTCTTGAACATTAATACCAACTGTAGTGATTCTCCATTGACACTGCTGCTTCATGTGACTATCTTATTCCAGAGAAAAAGAAAAAAAAAATTCTTGAGGACAATGATCACAGGATAATAGGTTTCAAGCTAGAAGGGACTTTAGAGGTAAGCTAGGCCAACTCTTTCAGTTTTTCAGAAGAGGAAACTGAGGCCCATTACATTCCAGAGTAGAATCAATTCTTTTATGGCACGCTCTCCAGTCCCCTCACTATCCTGATTACCTTCCTCTATATATACTCCTTTTTGTCATTGATCTATGCTCTCCCTAAAATGTGGCATCCAGATCTAAACATATTAATACAGGTCTTATTACAGCAGGAGTTTTAGTGTGGTCATTCTCAAAGAAAAACTTTGAGAAAATAAACTTTTCTCTATCGAAGACTTTTTTAAAATTCTAAGTAAAGATTCATGAAGGAAAGTGTAGTGCATTGCTAAGAAACAATGTAAATGATTTAGTTTTTAAACACATACCAAATATCTCCAACATACAGGTTTGCACTAGACTGCTACAATAAATCAGTTCTAAATAAGACAATGATCCGACCAATACGAATCAACTAGTCTTAGTTATACCTGACCAAGAATTCCCAATAGAACATGTGCAATAAGTCATCAGCCACCCTTTGCGTGACTTCTTCTAATGTAGGAAAATCTAGTGTCTCTGAAGGCAGCCATCCCATCCTACTTTTTCAATGCTCTTAGCATTAGAAAGTTTTTGTTTGCATCAAATCTAAGCCTCCCTCTTTGCAACTTCTACTCATTGCTTCTAATTCTGCACTCTGGGGCCAAGTAGAAGAAATCTGATTGCTCATATGACAACCCTTCAGCTATCGCAACCCTTTAAAATCTTCTCTTCTATAGGCTAAACAGCCTCACTTCTTTCATCTGATGCTCATAAGGCATGAACTCAATTTCCTTCATGATTCTGGATACCCTCCCCTTTGGTCACTGTCCATCTTACTAACGCCCTACAAGATTCTCCCAACAACAAATGAAATCTCACACTAGAAGGCAATTTCTTTAATTTTCTCATCCTCTTTATGTACTAACATCATATATCTAATTCTGAGACAAAAGAGACAATCCCCAGATGGAAAGATGAATGCTCCAGTGTGACAGTTTTTGGAAATATAAATCGCTCATTTTCCTAGATATCAAATAGTGACATTAAAATTGCTTAATTTAATATCCTTCAAATATTCTTTCTGTGAGATGATTTTTTTTCAATTTCCTCATGGCTTATTATAAACTGATATAATTACTTCCCAGGAAGTATGGCTTTCATTGCTTAGTTTGCTGGCTTAATAAAACCTATTCTATAGTGCTAACTTAGGAGGAGACACTTCAGAAGTCTAACTTTTAAGTACTTCCAAAATTAAATATCAGCTACATTTTCTCGTAAGACGTGTAATTACAGCCTGTAGAACAGAGAATGTTCTCAAAGTCAAGGACGCTTATGTGGATGGATGAGAGAAAAAGAAAGAAATAAGAGATCTGGATCCCTTTCCTTTTTCTGTTATCTTCCCCCCACCTAATTTATACTTTGCCATATTTCCATATAGCACCCACTATATTAGACTTTTATACTACCTGGTATACTGACCTGTAATGTCAATAGTTTGTAATTTTAAATCTAAATGTATAGAAAGAATAATTTATTCTCAGAGCTAATTACATGAGCCATTTAAAATTAGCATAATTGTTCTTCCATTTCACTACTGGGAATATATGTTGAAAGTAAATAAAATACTCTTCAATAATCATACCACAGAAATACACAAGACAAGATTGAACTCAGACATCCATTAACTAAGATTATTTTCTGACTCCTTAAGTAAAATGTATTATTTACATAAGGATTATGATATGATAAATATGCAAACTATTTGGTAACTACCAAGTACTTTTTATATGTGTACCACTAGGATCACTGATTCTATCAGAAATAAAACACATAGGAAGATACTTAAGGCTGGTTCCCCCCCCCATTAAATCATGCAAAAGAATCCTGAAAAGAAGGAAATAAGACTCATTATAGGCTTAGGAGTTAAAAATCAAGAATCAACTCATCTAATTTGGTGTCAGAAGAGATTAATTTCTTTCTGAAAAATACGTTTAAGTCTTATTGATGTCTTTTGTATTTACCTCATCGTTATCTTGTTCTCCCCCAGTCCCATGATCAAATCCTTCTAATAATATCTAACAGTGATCAAATATGAATATGAGGAATTGAGAGAAACATGGGAAGATGCATATGAAGTGACATAGAACAAAATAATCACAATCAAAAAAATAATATACACAATGATTGCAGCAAAATAAATGAAGAGATCATGAAAAAGTAAGCAAAAATGTCCTGATATAGTGGCCAAATGATAAATATATGGAAATTCATTTGAAAGTAGCCTTGGATACTGAATCTGTCTATTTATTTACAATCCTAAACTGGAGTATGATTAATTTATCACATATCAGGAATAAACATTCAAGAGCCATCTAAAACTGAAGTTTTTCATAATCATTCCTTAATTAATTCCTGAGAAAAATTGCACATTCTAAGGACTTAAAAATAGAGCTAGAAGCTATGTCAAATGAAAATCATATGGTTAGGCCACACAAGTTCTAGGATTCTGTCTAAACTTTATAAAGTAAATTCAGAGCTTGGTAATTATTAGAATAATTTATTTAAAAAATAGTTTGTGAAGCTTATTATGCCAAAATTATCCAAGTGCTAGGAACAGTGGCAGCAGTAGGGATAGGGATGAGTTCTTGTGTACAAATTATATTGGTAATTTATTTTATTGGTAATATCAGGCCTTTGTAATCGGTTTATAGAAGTAGGCTTTTTAAAAATCTTTTCTGAATATTGACCTATATATGGCCTAAAGATAGGCTTCAGGCCTGTTCTCAAAGACACATGGGCACCTGGCTTGACTACCCATTAAAAAGTAAGCTGACCCCAAAGAAAGGGCTTTCACATATAGCCAGGTGTTTGGGTTTTCTTTCTATGCTGATGAGAACAACAATTGGAATTCAATTCAACTTCATTTCTTTGCTCCCCATGTAAGCTTTATCTCATCTTTATACTTGTTGTGATAGGCAGCTGGCCCAAGAGAATCTTCCTCCATCCTCCATCTCTTACTGCCCTGATACCTCTTCAAAATGTATTGCTTACTACTCCCTAAACATGTTCCATGCTGTCCCAACTGTGAACTTTTACTTGAGCTGTTTCCAGCCTGGAATGCCTTCTATTTCCATCTGATACATTTTACTCCTTTCTCGGGGCCACATACAAATGCTATCTCTTCCATAAAGTGTTTCTTGATATCCCTTTCCTTTCCCCCTTGCCAGCACCTCCCTTTAAGCTCCTATAGTGCCTGCTGCTGTGCATGCTGTCTTCCTCATTTATCTCTCTCTCTTTCCCCGTTTTTTTTTCATATCTGATTTGCTTTAGTGATTTGGATTATAAGACATTATATATCTGATATTTGGTACAGCTTAGTAGGACTTGCCAGAAAGAGTTTGTGATCTACAGTCCTGGCCTTTGACAATCCAAAATTGCTTCTCTGCCATGATGAGGCAGTGTTAGAAGACATTATGAGAAACTTTATACAAGGTAGGCACTTATATTTCTGCTGAATGAATGCATACGTGAATGGAAATGTAAGAATAATAATTTGTTTTCTGTATAAAGAGATCTACTGACCATTTGTAATCTTTATAGCCCTCCTCCTTTGAGACAACTTTCCTGAATAGTTTTCTTCTCAGGATCCAAGCTCTAGAGCTGACCTTGAAGATCATTTAGTCCAACACCCTAATTTTACAGATGATAAAACTGAGGCACCAGGAAGCTAAACAACTTAAGGTCATAGAGGCAATAAATGTCAGCGGTGACATTTGAATCCATCTCTTCTAATTCTAGTGCCAACGCTCTTTCCACTGTTCCATACTGCTTCTCCACAGAAGGATTTGGTCAGAGCAGGATATTCTGTTGATTGTTGCACTGCCTATGAATTATTTGAGTTATTCTAGATTGGATATTCTTTTTTCAATATTTCAAAAAGATCCATTATTTCATCAGAATGGGTCCCTCCCTCTCCTTCAGGGAGATCACATCACTGCTATACCTTGGTAGACTGGCCATCTTCACATCATGAGAAGAGTGCAAGGTTTTTTTTTGTTTTTTTTTTGAAACAGTTATATAATGGCTAACTCTGTGTTGCTTCATTTCTCTGCAGTCAGGCTAGTTCTCAAGGCCATTTGTTGAGCTGATTAGCCAGTTCCTCATCTCCATGTATATATCAATGAAAATGGAAGCTAGAAGAATTTATAACACAGAAATAGACCCCTGGCAACAGATAAATTCTTGAAAGTTATGTGTCAATCAAATAATATTTAAAATTCACTAACAGAGCTTGATATTTAAAGGAATTCTACCATTAATCCTTTTGTAAAGCATAGAACAACTCTCCAATATATCTTGGATGTAAACCAAGATTTCTCTAGGCAGAGATGTACCTCAAGGAGTACAAAGTCCAAGACGATTCCTAGGAGGTCCAGGCCCTAAGGCAAATCTCCATTTAAAGCCTTTAGTTTTTCAAGTAGAATCCAACTGAGCTTCTAAGGCAGGATCTTGGAGAGAAAAAGGAGAACTACAGCTTGAGAGATTTGTGAGGGAAAGCCAGGAAAGGATGTTCCATTCCTTTTCCTTATCTCACACTACTTACAGGCACTACTCCTAAGTATACTGTAGGTTAGTGGTGTCAAACCCAAATAGAAACTGGAGCCACTAAACCACATATAAGGATACTTACAGTCCATAAATTGACCTAGAAAACTACATATTAACATTATCTATGTTCTACTGCATTTTATTTATTTTGTTAAATATTTCCCAATGACCTTTTAATCTGTTTGGGTGGCAATGCAAGTTTTAGGCCACATGTTTAACACCTTTGTTTGAACAAACTGGATAAAGCAGTATCCACAAATATACTCTCTGCTTTCTTTTCTTTTTATCTTTTCTTACTCTAGAGTGCTCTCCCACCCCCCCTCAAACTTCCACTACTTAATTCCTACACATTCCTAAATGCCCAATTAAAATGCCACATTCTCCAGGAAGTTCTATTGACCCTTCCCCTCCCATCCCCCAAGAAGTTATGATCAAAGAAGGTGATGATGCAGCTGGATTTGCAATCAGAAAGAACTGTGCTTAAATATAGCCTCAGACACTAGCTCTGTGACTCTAGAAAAAATCACTTAGCCTCTGCCTGCCTCAGTTTCCTCATCTATAAAATGAGAATGAAAAAGAGTACCTACAGGACTGTTGCAAGGATCAAATGAGATAACATTTTTAAAATGTTTTACGAAGCTCAAAGCACTATATAAATACACACACTCTCAGGTCTTACACTTTTCCTTTTATGTTTATAATGCATTTATTATATATTATCATTTTTATTATTATAGTTGTTTGGGTATGTTATCTGATTCCTCTACTAGACTGTAAGCACCATGAGGACAGGGGCTGTCTTATTTACAGTTTGTATACTACACAATGCCCATGCATGTCTTGTATGTGATCCATGCTTAGCAAGTACATTGTTGAATTTAATTTGTATATGTGTCATAGAATAGAATTATAGCATGTCCAAGTTGGAAGGGATCTTAAAGATGAGGTAATCCAGTGCCCACACTTTGGAGTTGAGGTGGCTGAGAAACAGGGATTGCTCATGATCAAAGATTTAGGAAGAAGCAGAGCCAGGACCTGAGCCAGAGAATCTCTGATTCTCAATACTAAATGTTTCAATGGATCTGTGATCTTGAAAATGTGGGTATTCCCTCCACTGGTACAGAGCAAAACCTTCTCATCCTGTGAGTGTCTTTAAGGGAGGTAGTGTGATACAAAGGAAAGAATTACCTCTGGAATCCAGCACATAGTACAGTATCTGACACACAGTAGGCACTGAAAAATGTGTATTGATTGATTGATAGATTGAGTCAAGAGAGCAATATTCATATTCTGCTTCTGACATTATCTATGTGGCAATGGGAAAGTCATAAACTCTCTGGGTCTCAGTTTCTTATCTGTAACATGAGGTCCTAAACTAGATGGCCTCTGAGGTCTCTTCTAAGGCCAGACTTAGTCTCATGATCATTAAAGTCAATTCAATTAAATCCTTATCAAATATCAACTAAGTATAAGTCATGGTGCTAGGAGATGGAAAAACAGAAAAACAAATCTGTTGTCCTTGAGCAGCATGCATTCTACTGGGCATATAACATGTACACAAATAAGTAAGTGGAAGGTGATCAACCAATATATAAACATTTATCAAGTGCCTAATTATGTGTTAGGTGCTAGATATTATGCTAAACAAGGGGGATGCAAAGAAAAGCAAAAGTGAAAATATGTTTCATATGAATGTATAAGTAGAACCTATATCAGATTGAATGCCATTTTGGGGAGGGAGGAGGAGGAGGAGAAGGAGGGGGAGAAAATTTGAAACTCAAAATCTTATGGAAGTGAATGTTGAAAACTAAAAATTAGTAAACAAATTATTTTAAAAAAAAGAAACAAACAAAAAAAGAAAAGCAAAAGATAGTCCCCTAAATCTCTTGGTCTAACGAGGGAGAAAACTGGCAAATAGCTATGTACAAACAAAAAATACATACATACATACATACACACATATATATGTATATAAACATATATGTATATAAACATACATATACTTTGTACATAGCTGTATACTTATAGATATGTTGTATGAATCTATACATACAGATACACACAAATAAACATGTGTATGTATATATATCATAAATTGAAAATAGGTAAATAATTACGTACAAACTAATTATATGTGATAAATAATATTTATATATTATTGCATATATATCCAAATATATTTATATAGGATACATATCTACAACACATACATCTATATTTATCTTCATATTTCCCTATATGATAAATTAATCAACAAAGGTCAGGTACTAACATTAAGGGGAGTAGGGAAAGGTTTCCTGTAGAAGATAGACGTTTAGCTGGGCCTTGAAGGAGGACAGAGAAGGCAAGAGGTAGAAATGGGAAAGGGGGAAATTCCAAGTATAGAGGACAGTGGCTTGTGGAATTGGCTAGAGTCAGGAGATAGAGTGTCTTGAATGAGAAAGACAAAGGAATGTGAGTTGGAGATCACCTGGAGAATAGGGGGCAGAAGAGTAAGGTGTCAGACTGTAAAGGTAGGAAGAGGCCGAGTTATAAAGGGCTTTAAACTCCAAATAGAGAATTCTATAGATGCTCTTGGAGGTAACAGGAAGCCACTTGAGGTTAATTAATAAGAGACAACACGGTCAGATTTATGCTTTAGGAAAATCATTTTAACCAATGAGAGGGGGATGGACTGAATGGGGAGAGGCTCAGGGCAGGGAGACCAACCAGAAGAATGTATTGCAATAATCCCTGTATGAAGTGATTGGAGTCTTCAACGGGGTGGTGGTTAAGTGGCACAGGAGAGAAGGGGAGAGTATGAAAGAAATGATGGAAAGGTAATCCAGGATGATGCCCAGGTTTATGGCTGTGTGATTTGGAGGATGACAAGGGGAAGTTTAGAAAAGGGAAAGGCTTTGGGGAAAAGATAATGAGCTCAGTTTCAAACATGTTGACTTTAATATGTCTACAAGAGATCCATTTTGAGATGTCCAATATGAATTTGGAAATGTGAGATTAGAGATCAGAAGCAATAGAACTGGATAAGCAGATTTGAAAATCATCACCGTGGAGGTGATAAATTAATCCACAGGAGCAGATAAGAGCACCAAGTGAAATGGTATAGAGAGAAAAGAGAAGAGGGCCCAAGACAGAGCCCTGGGAGATACTCATCATTAGTATAGATGATTCAGCAAAGGATACTGAGAAGGAATGGTCAGAGAGGTAGGAAGAGAAGCAGGAGAAAGTAATATCACAGAAACCTAGAGAAAAGAAAGTATCAAGGAGAAGTGGGTGATCTGCAGTGTTACAAGCCTGCGGAGAAGTCAGGAAGGATAAGGATTGAGGAAAGGTCATTAGGTTTAGCAATTAAGAGATCATTGGCAACTTTGGATAAATCAATTTCAGTTGAATAGTGAGGTCAGAAGACAAACTGCAACAAGTTAAGTGAGTGAAAAGAAAGGAAATGAAGGCACTGATTGTAGATGGCTTTCTCAAAGAGTTTAGTTACAAAATGGAGGAAGGACGTGAGGTGACAGCTAGCAAGGATGGATGGCCTGGAGTGAGATGACAGAGACAGAAAGACCCAATTACAAGATTATTACAATAAACAAGGTAAGATTTGATAAGACCTTGAATTAGAGTAGTGGCAGTATAAATGGACTGATGCAGAAAGCTTGGGCGGGTCAACTTGACAACTAAGTGGAAGTAGAGTGAAAGCAAGAGAAGAATCTAGGATGATTCCAAAGTTGCTAACCTAGGAAAATGAAATTATGGTGGTGCTCTTAATGAAAATATGGAAGTTTATAGAAGGTAAAGTCTATATAAGGAGATAAGTTTTGGATATTATGAGTGAATTATTTAACCAGGTGGAAGTGTCCAATCTGTAATTGACAATGCATTACTGAAATTCTAATAAGTGATTAGGAGTTAGATATATAAATTGTCAAAAAGATGATAATTAAATTTACTGGGAGTTGATAGGATTACCAAAGGAGATAATACAGGGGGAGCAGAGAGCCCAGAAGATTCTTAGTAGACTCTTACACTAAGAAGACAATATTACTGCAGTCCTCCTCCTCTGAATAATCACCCAGTCATCAGTCACCACTGTTCATAAATATTACAGAGTTTGAGGGGGACCAAGGTGAGTGTGGCATGATGCCCTAAAGTCAGCTCAGCCCATAAGTCCTTCATTAGAATGAGGAAGTGTTTGTATTAAAGTATCAAAATAAGAGACAGCAAAAATAGAAAGGATCTATTAACATACTTAATAATCATGTTTATCATCTCTACCACTGTTGAAATGAAAGTAGTCATGCTGTGATTAGGCATGCTGAATAAAGACTGGAACTAATCACTGGACATTGTGATTATCAGTTGCTGTTCACCATTTTTAATATCTCTATTCAGCCTCTGTCCTACCTATGAAACTCTGAAATTTGACAGCTACATATCGTAACAGATAGGTTATTTAAAAGTCATTAACAAATAAATAAGGCATAAGTTGATAAAATAAGAACCTGTAAACTAAGATATTATAGTTCAAAAACAATTTACTATTTGTTAGCTAAAGAAAAAAAACATAAATGTAGAAATGTGTGAAGTCTTTGTCAACGCAATTAAGTATCTCTCAAGTCATTGCTAATTCAAAACATACCACCCAACTTGTAATTAAAATAGGTTTAGCAACAAAGCAGGTTAGGAGAGATAGTCACTTAACTACTTGTAGAAATTACTGTAACTATGGTATGAGCCAGGGCTTATTTAATTTAACAGACATTTATTAAGCACCTATTGTGTTCAGAGCTCTGTGCTAAAGAGAAGCAAATTCTAGATAAGAACTGGTCATTTCCCCAAATGGGAGGGTTAAGATATAATTTATAGCACCTCAGTGCACAGTAGTTATTCTTGATTTTTACATTAGAGAAGACTTGGAGAGGGCATGATCACTGTCTTCAAGTTTCTAAAAATGCTTTCATATGGAAGAGATATAGATTTGTTCTGATTGGCCTTAGAGGACAGAACTAGGAGTGCTGGGTAGAAGTGGCAAAGAGGCAGATTTAGGCTTGATGTAAAGGAAAAAAAGTATGGGCAATTAGGTAGTGTAGTGAATAGAGCCTATAGTCAGGAAGATTTGCATTCAAATCTAACCTCAGACCCTTACTAGTGTGACTCTGGGCAGATCACTTAACCTTGTTTGCCTTAGTTTCCTCATCTGTAAAATGAGCTGGAGAACTAAATGGAAAACCACTCTAGCAACTCTACCAAGAAAATCCCAAAAAGGGGTCATGATAAATCAGATACAACTGAAATGACTAAATAACAACTGTCTACAAATTCAACATTTTTTTCCACTGCATAAAGTTGGATTCCCCCTTATTTAGGTTATCAAGGAAAATTTATGTGTTCACTCGTTAAGGTAGGAGTTTGCCTAAATATCCTCTGCAGACCCCTGAAACTCAGATTCTATCACTCTAAAAATCCAAAATGGTATGGCAAAGACATCCTTGGTCACCATTCCTTATATGTATTGTTTTTCCATATTAGAATTAAGCCCCTTGAATAAACTCCAGTGGTTTCCTATTACCTTCAGGAGTAAACACAAAATGCTTTATTTGTCATTCAAAGCCCTTCATAACCTAGATCCTCACCCCTAGCATTCCAGTCTTTTTACACCTTACTGCCTGACATATACTCTTTAAACTAGCGACACTGTCCTCCTGGCTATTTATCTAATAAGACACTCCACCTCTCCACTCCAGAGATTTTCTCCAGCCTTCCCCCTTGCCTGGAATATTCTCCCTTCTCTGCCCCACTTACTGACTTCCTTGGCTTCCTTTAAGTCCCAACTACAAGCTCATCTTCTACAGGAAGTTTTACCCAATCCCTCTTAATTCCAATGCCTTCTTTCTGTTAATTATTTCCTATTTAACAAATATATAGCTTGTTTGTTAGAGGCAGCTACATGGCTCAGTTATAAGAGGTAGGCACGTGGTATAGTGGATCAAGCACCAGGCCTGAAGTCAGGAAGGTCTGAGTTATCAGGCCTCAGACACTAGCTGTGTGTCCTTGGACAAGTCATTTAAGCTGTTTGCCTTTACTGGCGAAGAAAATGGCAAACCACTCCAGTATCTTCACCAAGAAAACCCTAGGCACAGTACTGGCATGATATGGTCCACAGGGCCATATTCTGACACAACTGAATAACAACAATATAGCTAATTTGTATGTATTTGTTTGCTTGTTGTCTCCCCATTAGATAATAAGCTCCTTCAGGGAAGGAACTGACTTTTGCCTCTTTTTGCTTCCATAGTACTTAGCACAGTGCCTGGCACATAGTAGATGCTTCATAAATGTTTATTGAATAAATGAAGTGTTTTCTTTGCTTCTATATTTGTATTGCTGGCAGCATTTGACGGAGTAAGCACTAAATATTTTTTTTTATTTACTCATTCATCCATTCATTTATTTATTCATTTATTCATGCATGTATTCACACAAATCTTATTAAGAGAGAAATACAGGAGATAATTAACTGATAATAAAGGGAAGACTATAGTCCATGTCAAGTAATACACTGTACGATAAAACCTTGCTACATGAAAAAATATGTGAAATCTATAATAGGCAAATTAACAATTTTAATTTCATCTCTCCTTGGATTTGATGGCAGCTACCTGTAGCAATCTAAACTGACCTTTGTTAAATTATATCAAGCCATCCAGCCCTTTGTGTAGTGGAGGAAACCCTGTCTTTGGCTATCAGGCCTTCCTCAGGAGGCTCTGGCCTTTTGTTTAAAATGCTAACATGGCTGGCATGAAGATTAAGACTAGCAATGTAACCCTGGAGTGCCCCCAAAAGTTACCCACTGCTTCTGTATTGCAGACAGCAGGCTGGGTGCCACTCTAATCTTTTCCTCTTTTCTCAGTGGGCTTTATGTAAAGTGACAGAAGTTATGCCATTAACCAAGGTTAAAATACATATACACACACACACACACACACACACACACACACACACACACAAACACACACAAGAAATAGACTTTGTATTTTTTAGGGATGCATAGTCTTCTAAAGTGATTCACTGCACAATCAATATACTGCAGCATGTTTTCTTAATGAAAATTTAAATATTTCACAGCTTACTGATTTTGTTTGGATTTTTTACTTCTGCTTTTCCTCCATCCAACTGAAGACTAGTGCAAAAGAAAGAATAAGTCTTTTCATAGGGTGAGAAAGAAAACATCAAATATATACAATGCACATTTGTATATTCATTATACACATATGAACTTGGAAAAAAAGAAGTTCATCACATGGAGATTTAGCACAATGGCAATTTCTATAGTTCAGTCTATTTAAGTCATTTCCTGCCAACAGAACAGTAATAAGGCAACACATGCAATTTTTCCTCATCCTATCACAGTACAGTGCTGACTAAATCAGGGTTTTCTTTGTCCTTTTAGAAATACTCATTATCTTCTCAGAGAACACAATCTGTGTTTATTTGCACAAAACTCCCAACACAAATGAAAATAAAAAAACACATTATAGAAGAGATTAGAGAAAACTACAATATAATGTATGATTAACCATGTTCACTTGGGTACAAGCAGGAAACACTGTATAGCACAAATTTATAATAGTTTTATCAACATTAATTTCTACATTCTGCTCATAAAATGCTCACATAATAGTTCTCTGACATGGGAGACTACAGGTTTGTTTAATAAGATTTCTTATAGAAACTATAAAATTACCTATTTATAGAAAAGAGAATATAAAGTACGTTATGCAGACATCCATAATCTATAAGATACAGGAAGAATTAAGTGCAAACTTCTATTTTGCCTACAACTCATGCATGCATCACATTTAATAACACAATGAACTCAAGTAAAGAAAATTTCTGGGGTTAATTCATTACTGCCTGTCAATAGTCAGTCAACAAGCAATTAGGAAGTACTTCCTCCTTGTCAGGTACTGGGGTAACTGTTAGGTGAGGTGCAAGTGAAGGAATAGGAAATGACAACCCACTCTAGTGATAGAAACAAGCCTTCTTAATAGACAACATAGCAAGACATGGGCTAAATGATAGAATCATTATGGGGATTCAGAACGGAATGAATGACTGCATCCAAAAAGTGGTTACTAATAAAAAACGTCTTCTTGAAAGGAAGAGTATAATGAAGTGGCCAAATAATCTGTTCAACTTTGTTATTAATAACTGGTCTCCCAGTTCATAACCATGCGTTCATCATACGTTCTTCCCCATCTCTCACCTACTCCCCCAAATCTAATCTGTTGCCAAGAATTTTCAATTCTATATAGGGATCTCTTGGAGTCAGCTGTAATAGGTTTGCAAGAACAGGTTGTTAAACTTTCAATGTTGAGCATTTATATCTCAGAAATTGGCAAATACTATAAATCAGGAAAATTTATTATTTTGATGATTGTCGAGACTTAAGAAAGTGATGGAGAGAATGTTGGTATTCCAGATTAAATTTAAAAGTGTTAGTGTACATTTTTACTTTTCCCATAGAGACCATTGTTAAACATTTCCCAGCACATCCTTAATTTTACTTGACACTATCTCTTGCATTTCTCCCCATCTCCTGCTCACAATGCAACTATATGCTAAGTTAGAACCTTATCACCTCTCACCTGGGTTACTACAATTCCTTCCTAATTTATCTCTCTTTTCAATCCATCATTCACATAGCTTCCAAATGGATATCTCTAAAGCACAATTGTGACTATTTCACTACTCTGCTGTGAAAACAAAACAAAATAACTTTAGCGGCTCCCTTTTACTTCCAAGATGAAATATAAAATCCCACATTTGCTACTTAGAGCTCTTTGCAATCTGGCTCCACCCAATCATTTCAAAAGGATTTCTTATCATTACTTAACACTCCCCTTCACTGACTTTATTTTTCCATTTTTAAAAAATTCTAAACAGTAAACATCAACTAAAATGATCATTACTATATACACAACATAACAGAGAATGTAATACAAGCAACTGCAAATCTCTATTATATAAATCTTGTTTTTCTCTTCAAGTATATAATAAATTCAGCATACTACTTTCAAAGCTGTCTTGCTTACTCGTGATTCCTTCTGAATTTCTTTCTATTCTCTTTTATCTATTTCAAAAACTTATTTCAATGATCCTTTTTTTTATTAGTTTTCTTCCCCCCCCCATTCCTGTTTGGCCACCCTCTTCTGAGAGCTCCCCTCTCTATTTCCCCTCAAAAAAAAAAATGAGAATGAAGAAAAGCAAAACCTTTATAACAAATTTCCACATTGGCTGTTTCTAAAATGCGTGTCTCATTCTGCAACTTGAGTCCATCACCTCTCTGTCAGGAGATAGGAAACATACTTCACTTCCTCAGGTATCCTCTGTAGCTGTCCTTGGTAATCTCATTGATCAGAAGTCTTAAGTATTTGAAAGTTGTTTTGTCTTCACAATGGTGTTTTTTGATGTATAAACAGTTCTCCTAAGTTCAATCTGCATCAATTCATATAAGCCTTCTCAGGTTTCTCTGAAACCACTCCTTTTATCATTTTTATGCCCGATAATATTCCAATCTTCTTCATGTTACAGGTAAAAACACTAAACGCCATATTAAAGATCACATAGTTAATAAGCAATATAGCCAAAACTTCAAACCAACTCTTCCAATTCAAAAATCTGTTTTCTGATGTCATGTGAAAATGAGAAAAACCTTAAAAGATCCAGAGATGTCAACTGCTATTATTTAACAAATGCTTTGTGACAGTGAACAAAAGCTCTGAGAAAAGGGCCAAATTCTGTTTCTGATATATAAAATAAAGATTAAAATATGATTTAGGAGACTATAATGCAATTGTTTTATTGAGGTCACTTAAGAACATGCATCTTTGTATGCTCCTAATTAACTTATAAATGGAAGACTGATAAATGATAAACCTATCACATTTAAAAATCTTCCATTATTATTCAAATGGAATTATTTTAAACAAAATTGGTAGGAATAAATACTTTTTAATAGAAAATTTATTACTACAGAATGACCTTTGTCTCTACATAACTATCACAAAATGTAGTTTTTATGAAATACTTTGCACTACATATAGTTCTATGGTTAGAATTTTTCATAAAAATTATATTTTGTAATAAATGTATAGGTAGAATGGGACATAAAAGGTTAATTTCTTCTTAATTTTTTCATTGAAAATTACTTTTGCTCATAAAACACAACCTTTATGCATTTAATTAAATTTAAATAGTGAATATGAAATATCTCATTTCCCTAGAAAAAAATCAACCTTATGGTTTTTGGTTGTCATTTTTCATTTTTAATGGCCTTCCTCAATATGGTCCTCTATTGCAGAAAGTCTGAAAAAGATCAAGGTTTCGTTATCATTTCAGTTGTGTGGCCATGCCTGACAGGTTGTAAGTAGTTATCTATCATCTGTCCTCCCCAGATTCAATGAAAATGAATGTTTTAATCTCAAAGGTTTCTTCTGTGGAAGAATGTATTATTTTAATGTAGACAGCATGGAATAGTGTGTGTGTGTGTGTGTGTGTGTAGGGAAGCACTGAATTTGAGTAAAATCCCAACTCTGCAGTTTACTACCTGCACAACTTGGGGCGAGTTATTAATATCTCATGCTTTCATTTTCCTTACATGTAAAAAGAGAGGTCTGGATAAATGAAAGGACAAGGGTCCCTAGAATGCCATCCTAGCAAACAATCTTAACTCTCATGGGACTCAGAATGAATTTGAGAGACTGTTTTGGGAGAGGTGTTAAATCTTAGTTTTTATTTTCAAATATGATAGATACCACAACTCACAGGAAATCTTTCATTGTTTCATAACAATTTAAATACCTTAATGTATCTTGATAGGATTTTTTTTAAAGATCAGAATGAAGCAAAATACAATATGATCCAGATGATTTTTAATTTAACAAGGAAACTTTGCCCTTTGGAGCTGAGGGAGTAAAGGAGAGAGGACCCTCCCTACCTGTCTGCTCTTGGGATTCCAGAAGAAGAGATTAACTCAGTGAAAAAAGGAAAGAAAAAATATGTTTTTAAACCCCACCATGTGTATTGCCAAGAGACAGTACAGCACGCCTTTGCTATAAATCAAATGAGTTTGAGTCTTCAGATAGGTTTATTTTAATAACTTTGCCAGCAGTCTTCTTTTGAAATTAATATCTGCTCTAGTGGTTTTCAGCTTTCTTCGTGTAATAATGACAGTTAATAGGGAAGCACTGTCATGTACCCTGACTAGAGGTAATGTCTCAGTGACAGCTGTGTGATCATTATAAGAAAGGTATTCTAAAGACAAAAGGAATAATTAAAATGAGCCACCAGAACTACCCTTGGATTTAAATGTTTAAATGTTTTAATTTAAAAGAACAATGGCTCCTTGAAGCACCTTCACAACCAGTACTGACAACCTGCCATTTATTAATCAGCATTAAATAACAAGAGTGAGGGTTTTGACGCTAAACAGAAGATTATGTTTGATGATTCTTAAAATAGAAAGCAGGTTCCTGAGCTGATGCTTCAAGTGACTGTAGAACAACAAGTGGCCTCTTGCAAATATTTACTTCATCAACTAAATGATATCGAAAACTATACTGGAAATGAGAATGGGGATGGGATAGGGTGAGAGTAAACAAGTACACCAAGGATGGCAAAACATGTATTTTGTCCTATTCAATGTAAAGCCCTAAAAAGGATTTGACATCATATGTCTAAAATCCAAACTTCATAACTCTCGAGACTGTTCTGAAACCAGACCCAAGAAACTGACTAACCAAAATATACATATCCTATTAGCAGAAAAGAGGTTAAAATGATACTTGATGGTTAATTTATATTAAGAGCTTCATCAGTCAGTTGCAAAAAAATAGTGGGAAGGTTAGCATCTTGAAATGGGGAAACAGCTTAAGAATGAATGGGTCCTGGACATAAAGAGTTTAACATTTTTTTAATAAGCTTAATATCTGTGGTTACAAATGGTATAAAATGCCCCTTAAATTACAACACAATCCCTAAAACCTGAGGCAGAATAATGCCAAACAATGCTGGTAGAATTTTAATTGGTATGTAAACAGTAAACAGTGCTATAAGAATTTTATTCCAGCCCCTAGATTTTCAATTATTTTCTCTCTCCACATATATTCTTTTAAAAAAATGCATTTTATTAATGGTTTTTGTCCTTACATTAGTTGTTTTCCATCCCCTACAAACTGAAGCCTCCTTTATGAGAAAGAAAAATAATTAAGTAAAAATATCCAGTACAAAAATCATGTCTGAAAAAAAGCACTCATTGTGGTGTTCCAATAGTGTCCTATCTCTCTGCTGAGAAGGAGGAGGTATATTTCATTATCTCTACACAACTTAGACTGTTTTTCCCCTTACTCAGAATTATCTTCCTCTGAGAGATGTTTAAACTGTTGTAGTCAAGAACACTATTCTCTCAGTTCTGCTAATTTTTCTCTGCATCAATTTATGTAATTTTTTCTATATTTGTCTGAATTTCTTGTATTCATTATTTCTTATGGCAAAATAATCAATCAACGATCAATAAATATTTACTAAGGGCTTGGTCTGCATCATAAACTGTGCTGAACACTGGGGTTACAAGTAGAAAGAAATAATTCTTAGGCATTTAAGAAACTTACAAATTCCAATGCACTCATTTGTTTTTGTTTTTTTCAATCATTCTGCAATTTACAAGCATCAGTTTTGTTACCATATCTTTGCTACTATGAATGCTTCTATGAACAATTTTGTAACTACTGAATCTGTATTTGTCATTGGCTTGTCTGCTATAATACATCACAGGATCCAGACTGTTTAGTCACTTTTCTTTCAGAGTTCCAAATTGAGATCTAGAATAGTTGGGCCATTTCACAGCTCCACCAACAGTGTAACAGTGTGCCTGTCTTCCCCTGGGCCTGCCAACATCAACTGTTTTCATATTTTTTTTTTTCAATTTGTATGGAATAGAGAAAAACCTAAAATCACTTTGATTTTCATTTTTACTCTTAATGGTTTGAAACATGTTTTCATATAATCTTTCATTGTCTATAAATCTTTTGTAGAGGGTTTGTTCATATCTGCTGAGCACTCTATTAAGTAATGGCTCTTAGAAATATCTATATCTGTGTCAATTTCCTATAAGTTTTCCATTTCAGACTTTTATCAGAAATACTTGATGCAAAGATTTTTCTCAGTCTATGACTTCTCTTTAAATTCTGAATTCACTGAATTTTTTTGGTAAAAATGTTTGTAATTTAAGATAAAACATAAATGGTCTGGTGTTTAATAAACTGAGGATTGTAAATTTTGGGGGTGGGAGTGAGGCTTCTTTCTTCAAAGTAAAAAAAAAAAACTTGGGAAAGCCAAAAAGCAGTTTGATAAATTAGAAACAGTAGGCAACATCAACTACTTTATTTTTTTTAATCTCCCTCTAACTTTGGTTAAGATTTCTCCCTCCAATCATCATTATAAAAGTTACCTGATCATTTTTTTTTCTTTTTCTTTTTTATGGTGCAGATTTTCATGTTCAGAGTGTATATCCATTTTGAGTTTATAGTGGTAGATAGTATAAGATATTTGTCTAAACCTAATTCTTGCCAAATATTTTGTTGTTGTTCTCAGCAGTTCTTATAAAAAAGGGAATCCTTTCCTCAGTAATTTATGTTCTTTGGTTTCTTAAACATTGGACAATTGTTCTTTTTCATTATTATTACTCTTGTTTCTTGCTTACCTACTGTATTTCATTGATCTATTTTTTTGTTTTTTTTTAAACTAGTACCAGACAATTACAATTAAAGTTTCAATTTTTACTGCTTTATAATGTAGTTCAAAACAGAATAACGCATCACTCACATTACTTCTCATTTTTTACTTCGAGATTTTAAACCTCTGGTTCTCCAAAATGAATTGCAGTATTTTGCCTAGATCTAAAAATATCACCTTATCATACCATAAAAATGGAGAAGATAATTTATCTTTTACACTTATAGATAGAAGATGTATTCTTACCCAAATAAGTGATAATGGCAATAACAAAAGATCAAATAGATAACTTTCCTTACGTGAAACTAAAAAGCTTCTGCACAAACTTAATGTATCTAGGCTATACATATGAATATAGATATATTATAATTATCTACATATGTTGGATACCAAATCCTTATCAGACATAGATGATACAAAGATTTTTCACATTTGACTACTTCCTTAATCTAGAGGCACTAATTTTATTTGTGCAGTCTTTTCAGTTTTATGTAATCAGCTATTTGTTTTATCTTTGGTAATTGTATTTATTGCATATGGATGCAAAATTAAAACTGCACTAAGACTGCTGGGACAAACTATATATATGTATATATATAACACACACACATAGGTACATATGTATATTATATATATATATACACACACATACATATATATATACACATATATACATATATATGAAAACCAGAAGTCAGTATATAAGTGGTCAAAGGATATGAACAAACAGTTCTCAAAGAATAAACTTCAAGCTATTAACAATATTTTACAAAAATGTTCCAAATCATTAATCCAAAAGAGAAATGTAAATCAAAACAACCTCAAGTTTTCATTTTTCTGAAAATTGGCAAAGATGACAAAAGGTAGGAATGCTCAATGTTGGCAAGTTTTGGGGAAAATAGGCATGCTAAGGTCCTGTTGGTGCTGTGAATTAGTACATCCACTTTGGCAAGCAATTTGAAATTATGCAAATAGAATGACTAAAATGTCCTTATCCTTTTACCAAAGTATTCACACTATCAGGTCAATACCCCAAAGATGTTATTGATAAGCAGAAAGTCACCAAATACACCAAAATATTTATAGTAGCACTGTTTGTAGTTAAAACTGGAAACAAAATAGTTGCCTATAGATAGAGGAATATCTAAAGAAATTGTGGTATATAAATGTAATGGGAACTTGTGCGTCCAGGAGCCAAGATTGTACAGTAAGAGTTGAGTCTCTCTTACCCTCCCTTATTAACCCCTGAAAGCCCAGAAAATATAATCCCAGGAAAAACCCTGGAACAGTTGAACCAGAGGAAAGATGGGGTGCAGCAGTCTAGTAGCCCAGGTAGCTTGAGGGATTAACGGGAAAGGCCCCTCTTACCCTGGGGGAAGGGAACCAGTACAGAATGGGAGGCTCCCAGCAAGCTAGTGGAAAGCCCCACCTCAGCATACCAGGAGATCCTGAAGCCCAGTTGGTGGAGCAGGCAAACACCAACACCTGGACCCCCGAGTACCTCACTGAGGGTGGGGGAACCGGTAGAAACCAGCTTGGAAAACCACCAAGTGCCTGGGCATTCTACAGCAACCGGCTTTCCCAGTGCCTCAGCAAAACTAAGGGAAGTAGTGCTCCAAGGGGCCCCAGGAGGATAAACACCCTACAACATTCATCTGAAAGGAGTTGAAGAAAAGTGAAAGGAAGGAAAGGCCCAGGTGAGCAGGAAATCTCCAGGAGCTACACTACCCAATCCTACCCCTAGAGTTCCAGTGTTGCTGATTCCAGCCCAACACCAGGGAAGCTGCCAGAACCCTATAGCCTCCAACTGCCAACATTGGAAGCCCCAGCACACAAAGTCAGCAATCAGGCCCTAGGCTCCCAACACAAGAAGCTTGGGTCAGTGCCCTCTGCTCCCCAGCAGGAGAGCTCAATCTCTTTAAAGGCCAGGAAATAAGCGAACACCATGAGCAAAAAGAAACGTATCATAGATTCTTATTATGGGAAGAGTGAAGATCAAGGCAGAAATTCTGAAGAAGACAACATTGTCAACAAACCCACATCTGGAACCTCAAAAGGGAATATGAACTGGTCTGAAGCCCAGAAAGCCTTCTTAGAAGACCTCAAGAAGGATTTTAAAAGTCAAATGAGAGAGGTAGAAGAAAAAATGGGAAAAGAAATGAGAGTTATGCAAGAGAGTGTCAATGGCTTGGAAAAGGAAGGACAGGGGCAGCTAGGTGGCGCAGTGGAAAGAGTACCAGCCCTGAAGTCAGGAGGACTTGAGTTTAAATTCGTCCTCAGACCAAACACTGTGTGACCCTGGGCAAGTCACTTAAACCCAATTGCCTAAAATAAATAAATAAATAAATAAAAAGAAAAAAGAAAAAGAAGGACAAAAATTAACTGTAGAAAACAAGTCCTTAAAAAATACAATTGGCCAACTGGAAAAAAATACACTGAAGAAAACAAGTCCCTAAAAAATACAATTGACCAAATGGGGAAGAGGTACAAAATCTAATAGAAGAAAACAATTTGTTAAAAATTAGAATTGGGCAAATGGAAGCTAATGACTCTATGAGAGAGCAAGAATCAGTCAAACAAAAACAAAAGAATGAAAAAAAATAGATGAAAATGTAAAATTCCTCATTGGTAAAACAACTGACCTAGAAAATTGATCCAGATGAAACAATTTAAAAATTATTGGCCTACCTGAAAATCATGATGGAAAAAACAGCCTTTACAGTATCTTTCAGGAAATCATAAAGGAAAACTGCCCTGAGGTCCTAGAACCAGAGGGTAAAATAGCCATAGAAAGAATCCACCAATCACCTCCTGGAAGAGATCCCAAATTAAAAACACTAAGGAATATAGTAGCCAAATTCCAAAATTACCAGGTCAAAGAGAAAATACTGCAAGCAGCCAGGAAAAAAAAAAAAACAATTTAAATATCATGGAACCACAATCAGGATTACACAGGACCTTGCAGCTTCTACATTAAAAAACTGTAGGGTATGGAACATGATATTCTGTAAGGCAAAGAGCTTGAATTACAACCAAGGATCAACTACCCAGTGAAAATGAGCATGATCTTTCTGGGGAGGAGATGGATATTCAACAAAATAGGGGACTTCTATACCTTCCTGATAAAAAGACCAGAGCTCAACAGAAAATTTGATCTTCAAACACAGGACTCAAGAGAGACATAAAAAGATTTCAAGACAGAAAGAAACAACATGTTATTAATAAGGACAAACTGTTTGCATCCCTGGAAGGGAAGATGACACTTGCAACTCTTGAGAACTGTATTGCTATTACACCATGTTAAAGGGGTATACATTAAAGAGGGTGGGTATGATAAAAAAATCTAATCAAATGGGTTAAATGAATCTAAGTAAGTGGATTAATCTGATCTAACTAAGAAAAAGTACTGAGAGAAAAAGAAAGGAGGAGACCCACAAGGGTAAATTACATCACAGGAAAAGGCATAAAAACCTATTCTAGCAGAGCAAAAGAAGGGAGGGAGATGAGCATTGTTTGAACCTTACTCTCATCAGATTTGGCTCAGGGAATAACATAATCAAGTATAGAAATCTAACATGCCTTATAGGCAGTAAGAGGGAAAAGGGGAAAGAAAAGGTAGGGGGGGGATAGAAAGAAGAGAAGAAGTAGTAAGGGTAAAGGGGAAGAAAAGGGAGGGGGCTAATAGAAGCGAGATGGGACTGAGAGAGGCGGTGGTCAAAAGCAAAACATTAATGAGTAGGGAAAAGGAGAAAGGAGAAAGAAAAGCATAAACGGGGTGGGGAGAAAGGAGAGAGAGAAAGACACAGATAGTAATCATAACTGTAAATGTGATATATGAATGTAATGGAATATTATTGAGCTATAAGAAATGATGAACAGGTAGACTTCAGAAAAACCTGGAAAGACTTGAATGGTTTGATGCTGAGTAAAGTGAGCAGAACCAGGAGAACGTTATACACAGTAACAGCCACTTTGTGCGATGACTAATATTGATAGACTTAACCCTTCCCAGCAATACAAGGATCTAAGACATCTCCAAAAGTCTCATGATGGAAAATGCTATCCACATTCAAAGAAAGAACTATGGAGTTTGAACGCAGATCAAAGCATACCATTTGCTATTTTTTTCTTCTACTGAGTTTTGTTTCCTCTTTCTGGTGGTTCCTCCTATTGGTTCTAATTCTTACTTACAACATCACTAATGTGAAAATATGTTTAATAGGAATGTATATGTATAGCCTATATCAGATGGTGCACCATCTTGGGGAGGGAGGAGGAGAAAAATTTTAAACTCAAAAGCTTATGGAAGTGTTTGTTGATAAATCAAAATAAATAAAAAAAAGAAAAAATATAATGGGATATTAATGTGCTATAAGAAAATATGACTACAGAAAACATGGAAAAATTATGTGATCCGATGAAGAGTAGTAAAAGCAAAATGAAATTATAAAGAACATATAGCCCCAAAGAAGGGAAATGAGGAGATACCCCCTTCTCCTTTGTAGAGATGGGCAATCCACAAGTATGGTACATTTTATATATATTCAGATTCCCCCCCCCCCATGTATTTATGGGTATTACTGAGTTTTTTCTTTTCCTCCTCTTCTTTCTTTCATGGAATGGACTTCTGGAAGGGGAAAAATAGAAGTACTGGGAGAAATTCCGGCAATGTAAAAATAAAAACATATCAGTACAAATTAGGTTAGCGTGACTTCACCAGGGGAAGTGACACCTACAAGAAGAGCACCTCTCTTTTGTTTCTGTAACAAGGGCTTTGTAAATATACTTGGATCATTTTTTGTATGTCTTGGGATGTTAAATACCAACTTTTTGAAGTTATTTTGAATGTAATTTATTTGATCATTTCTTTTTGCATTTTATTAGATGAGTAGATATATTCTGTTAATTTTGTGGAATGATTCAATAGAGTGCAGACTCTCCACAGCTATTAATCATTTCATTCAACTTCTTTGAAGATTCTGTGGTATTTCCATGCATGTTATTTGTTATGTCATTTGCAAAAAGCAATGCTGTTATCTCCTCTTTGCTATGTTTATCCTTTTGGTTTTTCTCTCATATTATTTATAGCTAGAATTCCTAGAATTGTCAAATAATAATAGGGAGGGGTATCTTTTTTTTTTAACCACTGTTTGAATTGGGAAATCTTCTAGTGTTTCTTCCTTGCAAATAACACGAAAACTTTGTTTTCATATATTTTTTACATTAGGACAGATACAACCAAAGAGATATTTAATATGCATGATATTTATGAATGTTTATTTTCATTTAACTGAACATTCTACAGGTCAGATAGAGTGGAGGTCAGAATGCAATGTGTCATTTTTAGACACAATTAAGATATTTACCAATGCATAACTACATTTAAATATTTGTGCACATCAGTTTCCCTCTCATTTGGTTTTTATGAAAAGAACATGGCCACTACAGTAAATACATTTTAAATATATCTTCTTTTACTCGCTGGATTTAACTAAGACTGATGAAATCCTTTATGCTAAATAGAAATTCTAAAAAGCAATAACACTTTTGGTGAGTCTCCTCTTTAATTTAAACTAGGCAATCTTGATATACAGACAGGCTTATGCTCATTAGTTCCCCTTGGAATACCACAGCACTTTTCCTCTGAGAAGTATTCACTTCCTGCAAACATACACTAATTTGGCAGAAGTATTGTTTCTTTTCATTGAAAATTCTAAAATGTAACAATTGGAACACTATTGTATTAAGAAGACAACTAGAATTTTTATTGCTTTATCAAGCAAAGAGACAAATGACAAGTTCTATTGTATACGTTGTATAATGATTAAACAAATGCTTCAATATCTCAAAGATAAAGTTAATCTTGGGTTCTCAAAAGCTTTTTCAGTGGAGTGTAAATACAGGCAGGTCCTACCATGCTGGCTTGGCTTCAAGTATAGGCCAGGCAATCAACTGTATGTCTGTCACTCAAGGACTACCCTGGCTAAGCATAGAGAGCATCTTCACTAGACTGTCAGCAGCCAGATAATGAATTATTTTGGCCTCAACAGCCCACAAAAATTGCTTATAAAGGCATGGGGCAGTTGTGTCATGGTTCAGTGAAATGAGCAGCCACTGCACAGAAATCACAGAACATGGAAATGTTATTGTCACAAGTCAAGATTATTTAAATTAATGTAAAACCCTTCATCTTTCATAATACTTGTGTGTTAAAGGATGTTTAATATATCCTTTAGTACATGGGGCAGCTAGGTGGTACAGTGTCTAGAATGCTGGGTCTGCAGTCAGGAAGACTTCTCTTCCTACATTCAAATTTGGCCTCAGACATTTCCTAGCTGTCTGATCTTGGGCAAGTCATTTAAACCCTGTTTGCCTCAGTTTGCTTATCTGCAAAATGAGCTGAAGAAGGAAATGGCAAATCATTCCAGTATTTTTGCTGGGAAAACCCTAAATGGGGTCATGAAAAGTCAGATATGACTGAAAAATGACTGAACAAAAACAAAAGGGATGTTAGGGATGGTGCCAGTTACCTATATTTATTCACTATTTATTACATAAAATCATGGATACTAAATGTGGTGCTGATAGCAGTGGCAGTTGTAATAATACTGATAGCAGCAATAGTAGTAACAATAGTAAGACAGTAGTAACAGTAAGACGCATAGTAGTAGTAGTAGTAGTAGTGGTAGCAGCAGTAATAGCAGCAGCGGCAGCCACCAGTGCCACCACCAGAGCCGCTTGAGTAAGAACTGATTTATAAAACATTAACTCATTGATCTTCTCAACAACCCTTTGAAGTAAATGCCATTATACTCGTATTTATTTTATGGGACATCTTACTATTGTCAGTCAAGACAATAAGCATTTATTAAGTGCTTATTCTGTTCAAGTCACTATACTAAGCACTAGGAATACCCAGGAAGGGAAAAAAATGTCCCTCTGCCTTCAAGGAGCTTGTGTTCTAATTGGGGAGCCAATATACAAAAAAAAGTATATACAAGATATATACAGGTTAAATGGGAGGGGTAAATCTCAGAAGAAAGGCACTTGTGAGAATGGAGGTCTGAGAAAGACCTCTTATAGAAGGTAGGATTTGGGCTGGGTCTTGAAAGAACCTAGAGGGAGAGGCAAAATGGAGAGGATTTGGGTTTCGGGGACAGCTAGTGAAAAGACACGGAGTTAGGAAATCTACAAGAAATAGCAAGAAGGCCTATGTCATTGGATTGTAGAGTATGTGAAAGGAGGAAAGGTTAAGGTGCCAGGAAAGGTAAAAAGGGGCCAGGTTGTAAAGGGGCATAAATGGCAAACAAAATGTGTTGTATTTGATCCCTGGCGGTAAGAGGGAACCATTGGAGTTTATTAAATAGGGGAGTGATATGGTCAGATCTATGCTTCAGGCTATGGAACAGATAGAATTTCAAACCACGGGAGAGCTAGGGCACAATGCTAAAAAGAAAGGTTCTATCACATGGGTAATAAGAGAAGAAAGGTTTCTTTATGGCAAGCATACCAAAAGGCTTTGCACTGGGTCAGTGCCTAGAAGTCACATGTACATATAAAAACATTCAGCCTGGATAGGCTCTTTGGCCTCTTAGACTTAGTGAATTCTTCATGTTGTATATAGTACATGAGCCACAATTTTAAGAATCTCTTCAGGTGGAAAAAAGGAGACTGGAGGGAAACCAGTCCTTACCATAACCAAAATCATACCAGTACAGGGACTATCTAAGAGTAGGTACTGTGCCCTGCATTTAACAACTGTTTCCTTGTGATCTAAGTAACACTTCTTTTATAAATTCTTGTGTGTGTCAAGAGTCATTCCTAACCTAGGTTCAGACTTGTTTCCCTAGACTTGAAGGCAAAGGGCAGGTTTAAGGGTCAAGAAGCTTAATATAAATTTTGTATGTCATGAGTATGAGGTACCAGTGGTTCATTCAGGAGAGGCTGTCTAACATGTAGGTGATGATAAAGGACTAGAGCTGGGGAGAAAGGCTGTATGTGTGTATATACATACATATATATGTATACGTGTATATACATACATATATATGTATATATGTACACACATATATGTATTTATATGGATATGTGTGTAAAGATATAGGTATAAATTGAAAGTGATCTGTAGAGATGTAATATTTGAATCTTTGGGAGCCAAGGGCAGTAGGGGAGATGAGGGTCCAGAACAGAATCTTGGGGGATAAGATGATATGATATGTATGCAAAGAAGAATAAGAAAGGATAGACAGATGGGTAAAATGAGGTACCAGGAGTGAGTACTATGTTACTGAGGGAAAAGGGACTATTCAAGAGGAGCTGGTCAAATATGTCAAAAGTTGCAGAAAGGTCAGGGAGGAGGAGGACTGAGAAAAGGCCGTATCATTGGTAATCCTTGTGAAAGCATTTTCAGTGCAGTGATCAAGTTAGAAGGCATCTTGAGAGGGACCGAGAAGTAAATGGGTGGTAGGAAAGTAGAGGAGCAAGTGTCTATTATTCCTTTTTATGAGTTTAGCAGTCAAAGAGAAGAGAGATATTAAATGATAGCCTAAGCAGACGGCAAGGTCAAATGAAGTTTTCTTTTCTGTTTGTTTGTTTGTTTTTCATTTTTAAAGGATAAGAAGACCAGGACATGTTTTTTAGGCATCAGGGAAGGAGCCGGTAGAGAAAAAAAAACTGAAGAAGAGAAAGAAATAGAATATGATCAATGGGACAGGTATCTGGATGAGACTGAACAGGATGGAATCTAATGCATAAGTAGAGGTGAAGGGCAGAGGTACAGAACCAGACATGCATTCTCTGACATGACCACTGCTTTAATTTGTTTTGTTTGACTATGCATATTGGTTTTGAGAGAATTTTTTTACTTAAAAAATAATTAGAAGAGCCAATATATCCTTGGAGTATAGAACAAAAGAGACGAGGACTGGTAAAGACGTGAACGTATTTTGAAGTGTTAACCAGGGGTAATAAGTTATTTGTGATGGATTACCTCACTTTTTTTTTTTTAATAGAGGAGGTAGTAAGGACATCTTTTGAGAGAGAAAGGTATAGGGGTAGAACCAGGGGTTTCAGAAGAAAGTTTGGAACACTTTTAAAATGAGGATTTTGGATGAGATAATCCCTTATAACTCTAATGCTTTGTGATTCTAATTACTTAGTCTTACCTGCTTAGATTTACCAAAGCCTAAGAATGTTTTTTCCTAAAGTGAGCAGAGGGTTTATTCTATGAAGATATGAAGATTCATTTCTAGCTTATTTTGTGAGTCCCACTGGGAAATGAACAACAACAAAAAAAAAGTGAACCTTCAATTTTCAGCACTAACTACTCTAAAATGCTCAGGAAAAAAAAAATCCCTCCCATACAAAGTCTAGAGAACAAGAAAGAAATGATATTTAAAGATACATTCAAAATAGATCAGAATTTCTGTCAATGGAATATGAATTTCTGCTTAAATTATCCCAACAGAGTGCTACACTAGCATATTGCTTTCTGGTAGGATGAACTGTGCTGTCCATTCTATCAGAATAACTACTTGACATAGTGACTTGGATTCAAAAGGCAAATTGATTTTACTCTCAAAATGATACTTATACCCCTCCCTTCCTAATCACCTTCTATAATGCTTTAACATATCACTATGCCTTAGGGTAGATTTAAGTCAGCTACTTGAAATATGCCAATATTCCCTATATATCTAGAGTTTACAATTGCTTCAGATTGGCCTATGTTTCCTAACACTGTTTTCAAACATCCGTGCTGCTTTGACATTTTGACAAAGGGCCAAAATAACTATTTTCAGCTAAAATATTGATTTGTTTATGAACAACTGTGAATCCCTTTGTATTTTCTACATTGTTTATGGAATCCTCTATGTTCTCTGCATCTTCCACATTTCCTGTAGGCTGCTCCGTACCTGATACACATTTTGTTACCTTCTGTGCTTCTACAAGACCCGGAGACCCTATTACCCAAAGCTATGGAAACCTAGACATAAGTTACATAAAAACTATATTTGGAGAGGGGCAGCAAAGTAGTGCAGTGGCCAGGAGTCAAGAAGACTCATTTTCTTGAGTTCAAACTTAGCCTCAGATATTTAAAAGCTGTATGACCCTGGGCAAGTTACTTAATCACATTTGTCTCCATTTCCTTATCTGTAAAATGAACTGGAGAAGGAAATGGCAAATCACTCCAGTATCTTTGCCAAGAAAACTCCAAATAGGGTCACAAAGAGTTGGGCATGACTGAACAACAACAATAACAACTATTTGGAGATAAACTATGCCAGACTAACCTATGGTGGGAAGGTGGGGTAAGGATGGAAACAAATCAAAAGAGAAACTAATACATTTTAGTGATCTCCAAGATTGAAATTCAGTCTCCCTGGTTTAAAACATTCAATCCTAAGGGGTTTGGGTGAATGGTTAAAATAGTATTTTGAAAGGTAAAGAAGGGGGATTGTGGGAAATGGGAAACATAATTCCAGGGGGGGATACAGCATAAGGTGAAGTAGTATAGAGGCAGAAAAGCACAGCACCTTCAGGGAAAAATTAGTAGCTCAATTTTGTTGCACTTAGAGTATGTGTTTGATAGAATTGGTGTTTTTAAGTAAATTCCATCCCTTTATTAATTATGATTATTTGTTTTGGGCCTCTGAGGTACTGTGTTTAAAAAAATAAATTGGATCTCTACTTTGAGGCCCCTGGATGTGCTGTCAATATAATAAAATATGCCAATACTATTTGTCATTCCAAATATACTCGGTGGTTGGCTTACTTCAGCAACTCATCAATATATGATTGCAAAGTTTTGCAAAATAGCACAGAATATTCTTCTCCATGAAATATATTTTCAGGACATTTTTTCCCAATTTGCTCAAATAAAGGCCTGACATCCAAATAAATTTTGCATAAGAAGAGATATACAGCATCCACAGTTAGGGACTATAGCCAACCAATTATGCCCACGTGTCACTTCACACTTTTACAAACCCCTGATAAAATAGAAAAGTCTTGAAGAAAGTACTTCACACATAAAATATTTCTTTTATAGTAAAATGTGTCCAATTGATTTATGAGGTACTTTCAAGGAGAACAAAACACACACCATAAAACTAAAACTTAGCAGGAAAGGTTTTACTGGCTTCTTAAAAAAACACAAATACTGCATGGGATATAGATTTTCATATTTTCTAATGCGAGTTCTTCACAGAAGATGTGTTTACCACTAGTATTTACTTCCTTTTTATGGTGGCATAAAGACAAAATGGAACAGTAAATGTTCCATGGAATAGGTGTTTCTAATAGAAGGCATAACTGAAGAAAAGTTTTATCCATTAATTAAGGGAACATGAACTACTGAAGTATATTTATTTAAAGTATTGGAAACTAATGGCAGAACCATTTTGGTATAGTAGAAAGAGAATAATGGATTCAGAATCAGAGGACTTACTTTCAAATTCCAACCCTGCTACTTTGTGATGGCATAGCATAGGTCATTTAATTTCTCTGAGCCTCAGTTTCCTTATCTGTAAAATAGGAAGTTTGAGTAGATGATCTAGCAGGTCCATTTTAGTTTTATGATCCCTCAAAATTACAGAATCATAAAGTTAGAAAAGACTTCAAAAGCCATTTAATCCAACCCCTGTCACTACAAAGTTCCTCTTTGACATCTCCAATAAATGACCATACAACTTTTCCTTGAAGACCTTTAATGTGATAGAGGGTCAAAGGATATACACAGATAGTTTCTAAAAAAGGCAAACTATCGATACCCACATTAATGTTCCAAATCACTAATAATTATAAAATACAAATTAGAGCAAATCTAAGGTTCCACCACATACATATTAGAAAAGTTGACAAAAAAAGCAAATGACAATCGTTGGAGAAGCCCCAAGGAAATAGGAACTGCCTAATGTATTGTTGGAACAACATTGGCCCCGTCAGTCTGAAAAGCAGTTTGGACTTATGCCCCCCCTGCCAAATTAATATGTAATCCATAATGGACTTTAGTCCAGTGATATCACTACTAGGCCTATTCCCCAAAGAGATGAAAAATAAAAATGAAAAGTACCCATATGTATAAAAATGTTCTTAACAGCTCTTTTGTAGTGGCAAAGAAGTGGAAACAAAAAGGGTGTCCATCAATTGAGGAATGGCTAAATCAACTATGATATATGACTGTGAGAGAATATTCTTGTGCCATAAGAAATGATGAAAAATGTTTTAGTGAAACCTGGGGGAGAGGGGGAGGAACTGTATGAACTGATGCAGAACGAATTATGCAGAACCAAAAAGACAATTTGCACAATAACAGCAGCATTATAAATCCAAATAATTTAGAAAGACTTAAAAAGTTTAACTAATTAAATGACCAACCACTATTCCAGATGTCATATGATGAAACATGCTATTTAATAGAGAGGGGCTTAAGAAGTAGAACAAGACAGATTTGGGGGCATTATTAATGTGGGAATTTGTTTTGCTTGACTATCCATATTCATTTCAAGAGTTTGTCTTTTCTTTGTTTGATTGTTTTCAATGGAACATAAGAAGAAAAGAAAAATGCTTATTAATTTATATATATATGCATATAAACATACAGATATATCACATGCACATATATGTATGTATGTGTATATATTTACAAGACAGTCAGACATTTTGAAAAGACATATTAAAGATGTTTTTAAAAGACTCATTACCTCCTAAGAGAGTTGATGCCATTTATAAGCAGCACCAATTCCTGGAAATAATTTACTTATATTGAACCAAAGCTTCCCATTTTGTAACTTCTACTCATTTCTTCTTCTTCTACTCTCTAAGACTAATAGGAAAAATGTTAATCCTTCTTCAAAACGAATTTTTTCTTAGGGCAACTATAATGTTTCCATTAAGTTTTCATTTTTCTAAGCTATCCATCATTAGTTCCTTTAAGCAGTCCTCCTATAGCATGCTCTTTAGTCCTCTCACCACATTGGTCACTCTCTGAAAGAATTCCAGCTTATCAGCATCCTTCCAAAAATTCAATGTTCATAAATGAACACAATATTCTGGGTGGTCAAACCAGGGAAAGTTACTGAAGGACTATCACCTCCTATATTTTTGAATACCATGCTTCTTTTAATGTAGCCCAAGGTGAAACTGGAATTTCTTTGTTGTTGTTGCTATGCCACTCTGTTGATTCATATTGAATTTGAAGTCCACTATAACCAACAAGTCTTTTCCACATGAAGTCTTGTGCAGCCATATTTCCCTCATTCTGCACTTGTCGGGGTGATTTTTGGGTAAACTGAAAGTGAATGATCCCTTTAATATCAGACCCATGATTTTAGGTTACTAATTGGAGTCCAAAAATTTAAGGCCCTTTTATTATTATGTCTCTGGAGTCTCAACACTCTTTGAAAGTCTATGTTATATATATTTTTTTAGTTATGGAAATCCATGCCTACTTAGACATACTAAAATACAGAAGAACAGCCCCAATCTAAACATGAATTTAGAAACCTTATTTTCCAATCAGTGTGCTCAGTTATTGTTACACGCTGTACCAAAGGGGTAATATGGGCAGTAACATCCCTCTCTGTTTTCCTTGGGTTTAATAAGATGAGGCAGATAATGGGTTACATTTTCATTGGTTAAAATGCTATCCTTTTAAATAACAACCCAAAGAATTCTGTTTACTTCCAAGAGAAATGATTTAAAAATTTAAAAGAAAAACAGGTCCCATGAATAGGACTCAAGTTGCTGGGTTTTCTCTCTCTCTACTTGAATGGCAGCAAGTAGATGGTTGAAGCTACATTTTTATCTAAACAAGATCATTCACTTGCAGTTTGCTCCACAATCAACTGCACAAGTACAAGAGTAGGGAGTTGGGGTTGGAAGGAGTGCAGAATCCACCAGACCATAATAATGAGGTGTGAAAGAAACACAAAACACGTCTCTTTCTATGACACAGAGGTATTGCAGTATAACTCATATCTGACTGACCTCTCCATTCTCCTCAGAATTATTACATTCTTGATTTTCCAGTGGGGACTGTCCTTACTCTGTGACTTCACCAAAATCTCACTAGGTACCCAAAGTCACATTCTCCTATTCCCCCCGGCCCCACAAACAATGATCTTCAAAGATTCAAATAACTCCTCAAATGTCTTCTCCCTGAAGCTCTCCTGGACTGACCTAAGGAGAGTTAACATAAATATCCTTAAGCCTGTTTCCACCTCACATCCTCCATTCTCTGAAAAAGCTCTCATCTTAGACACTACATAATGTAATTGCCTTCACTATTGATTTGTGTTTCTGGTCGATGTTTTTTATTCTATCACATGCACATTTTTCTCCACTTCTGAGTCAGCCTTCCCTTTCCTAGGGTATAAGACTTTAGAGGGCAAAGATCATATGCTCTTAAATCACGGCCTACAGCAGTCACTGTCTTATCATATACAAGGAACCACTAATTGACAATGGAAATAGACCAAAGTTGGGTAAACTGTAACCTCAAATCAAGCATTATACGTACCTGATAAAATAGTTAGTAGCATTCTAACATACATCACCAACAGGACATTTTCTTGTCATTTATTTGCCTCTCTTAGGAACCCTCTATTCCTCTTATAATTCAATTCAATTAATTTGCATTTATTCAGCACCTACTAAGTGCAGGGAAATCTAGTGGGAGCTACAGAAGCAAATGTTTAAGACATAATCTTTATCATTATTGAGCTCGCTGTATAGAGAGAAGGGGAAAATGCAATAACAAAACCAAATTAAAATAGAAGTGAACAGGCAGAGATAATGAAAGCAAGGGAGTGTACAGTAGGTAGTAGAAAGAACATGTGATTTAGAGTCCTAAGAGGTCATAGGGATTAAAAAATATTGATATTCATTTTTACATTATTTTCATTTTACATTATTTTATATTATTTTCATTTCCCAATTCCCTCCCCCTTCCTTTACTGAAGACCCATCCCTGTTCAAAGGAGGGGGTTAAAAAAAAAAGTTCAGTAAAACTGACCATAACATTTTCTCAATTTTCCCAATGAAGGGAAAGTAATACATTCTTGTAACTCTTCTTTGAGGCCACACTTGGTCTTATTAATTAGATACTATTGAGCTTTAATTTTGGTTGTTGTTCTTCACATTTACATTCTTATATTAGGTAATCAGAATTTGAGCCCTAAAGAACCTGAGAGTTCATATAGTTCAAACCAATCACTATAGGGCAGGAAAACTAAGGCTTGGTTCAGATTAAGTTATTTACCCAACCCTGTAAGTAAATAAAAGAACCAGGTTCCAAATTGAGGCCTTCTGTGTCTTACCTCCCATTTCACACTGGTGGTTTGGCAAAGATCTTGGGTCTTTACTGGATGTTATGATCAATATACACCACCATTGTGACATGGCAGCCCCCATCTGCAATATCACCTCTTCAGACCAGGGACTATTGAAGTGACAGTCCCATAGTATTGTGTCCTGGTCAGACTACACTTGGAACACTATTCTCAGTACTGGTGCCGTCTTCTAGTAAAGATATTGATGAGCTGGAACATATGTAGCAAAGGGTGACCAAGACAGTCACCTGAGATCAATTCATAAAAGGAGGGATTGATTAGCTAAAGGGACTAGGGATGTTTATTGAGAAAGAGAGATTTATCATGATATGAGAAGAACTTAAAGATTAGACATATTCTGCTTGGCCCCAGAGAACAGAGCTAGGAGCAATGGGTGAAAATGATAAAAGGCATATTTAGGTTGGCTAACAATGTGTGCTATTCAGAATTAGGATGGGTTGCCACCAACAGCACTGCTTTGAATTACTAGAGGACTTTCGAGCAAAGGTTGGATAGCTATTTGTGGGGTATATTGTAATGGGGATTCTTCTTCAAGTACAGGGTTGGACTAGATGCCCTAAGGTTCCTTTCAACTCTTTTAATCTGTTATTTTGAATGAAATCTAATGTTATTTCCAACCAATCAATAAACAAACCTACATGAAACACTCACTGTAGGCCAGGGACCATACCTGTAGCTATGAAGGCAAAAATGCAAGCAGTCTGTGCACTCAAGAAGCTTATATTATAATGGAGGAGAAAACATGTACCTATACAAGTATACGTAAAATGAATACAAGAATTCCTTGTAATTCTTTGCAAGAAGGGATTTCTTTCTAGAAGAGGAAAAGAAGGGAAATGGGAGCTCTTATTCAGATAAATTCAATAAAAATTATTTTTAAAATAAGTACAAGGTAATTTTGGAGAAAGGAGACACTAGTATCTGCAGGAAAACCAAGAAAGGCTTCACTTAAGCTGTATTTTGGAGGAAATCAGAGATTCTAAAAAAAAAAAATGGAATTGAGGAGACAATGTTCCAGGCATAGGTTACACCCAGTAGTACAAAGGTATGGAAATGAGAGTGCATTGGGTGGAAACCACTATTGTTTTTGTGATCTAGGACAAGTTTGCTTTTCTGGATCTCAACTTCCTCATCTGTAAAGAGAGCTTTTGGACCAACTGCTGTCTAAGTTACTTTCCAGCAGTAAATGGTATGCCTTTATACTTTATTATGGAAGAGCTTATCAGCAACTCTCCCTTTCTCTCCTTTTTCTTTCTCCTACATACCCTCTCTCTACTGTATCCTCCATTCGCTTTGTCCCTACTCTCCATTTTGTTCCTTATATTCCTTTCATTGCTTACCCCACTTTCTTTCTCATCTTTTATTTTCACTTTCTTTATTTTCTATGCCAGAGACCTGCCACTAGAAACCATCCTGAATGCTTTGTGACATTGTGGTTTTTACTGGGAACACTGTCACGCAGCCTGGAGGCAAGCGTCTTCAGTAGCCATCAAGAGTCATAAGGCTTTAGGAATAGATACCTTCTCAGCTGCCAGGCCCTGATGCCCCCCGGCCCTTTGTCCAAGACTGAAGCAGTGGCAGGCCTTAAAAAAATGCTTATAGCACCACACTGTCAGGAGTAACTCGATGTCTAAACACAAAAGCTGGCTTCCATAAAAGTGGACTGTGATGTGGAAGGGAGCTAAGTTCATTCAACAGTTGTTTGTTTTTGTTTTTGTTTTTTCCCTGTTTGCTTGGTTTGATTTTTGTGATGCTTAAGTAATTGATTCAGATGAATTTTTCATTTTTTTAACAACAACAACAAAAACATTGTTAAGTAAGCCCGGCTAAAAAGCGAGAGTAGGAGACAGCAGGAAAATCATTAAGTGACAGACAAAGTAAGAGAAACAAAAGGTTGGGGGAGGGAGGAAAAACTGGAGAAAACACATGTAAAACATTAAAAAAAAAAAGCAGCTAAGTGAATGCCATGGAGAGTTAACCACCTCTTTAGTATTATTGGTGCCATCTCTCTCATCTCAACAAAGCTTGCCTTTTCTTTTCATGGTTTATGCAGTACAGTGCTAGCTGAGGTGCACTGTTGCTGCTGGAAAGCATACTTTTTCTGATCTACTGAAGTGGTTTTATCAAGTCTTTTAATTCACTTAATTGAACAGGAAGGAAGTGAAATGATCCCAAGTGCAGGGACACGAAAGCAAATTTTGCTGTAGGCTTTGATAGTCTATACCCTTGGTAGAATAAATTTTCTTCCAAAAAAGAGAATGGCATCATAGTTCATAGAATCTAATTTTTTCTCAGAGATCCTAATGCCAGCTGATATAGGTCTAACTGAGAATTAGCTATGAACAGTCTCTCTCAATCTGTCTTATAAACACATTGTAACGTTTCACATATCACTAAACTTTATCCCACGGAGAATTCTTCAATACATAGCTCAGAGTAGCAAATGAATTCTTCTGTGAATCTATTATTCTATCAAATAGTGAAGAAAAACTACTGCTTAATTCAGTGCTTGTACAAGGTAGTACTAAATTAGATTATAAATAATCTAACTAGTATTTATCCAAAACTGTATAAGTCTGTTGTAAATAAACAGTTGCCTGTGACATTACCTACTAGTCAAATGTTATTACTGTGAATAATCCTAGAATAAAATCATAATTTACAGCTTGAAGGACATTAGAACATAGAAGAAAACACAGACTGTCAGAGCTGGAAGAGACCTTAGAATATATAATGTAAGAGCTGGAAGGGACTTCAGAAATCATCTAGTCAGAATAGTTGCAAAGCAAAGTAGGATAGGAAATAGAGTGTTGGCCTTGGAGTTGGAATGATGAGGTTTCTGAATTCTGTCTCTGACATGTAATAATTCTATGACTGTAAACAAAGTCACTTCAAGTTTCTGAGCCTCAGTGTTCTCAATTGTACCAAAAAGAAAAGTCTTTAGTGATACCTGTAAGAGCTACCTCACAGGTAACAGTTGTTCTGTAACTGGAATGAATTATGTATGTAAAGAGTTTTGTAGTAGTAGTAGTAGTAGTAGTGTTTTATAGGTTGAGAGCTGAGAGGGACATTAGAGATCAGTGAGTCTAAGGAAACTGAGTTCTATAGAGGTTCAATAACTTGCCTAGGGTCACACAGTAATAAGTAGTAGAGTCAAGATTCAGATTCAGGTCCTCCAACTCTAAATTCATTATGCTCTTTCCATTATGTTCCATCATCGTGCTAATTATTCATTATTTGCAACTATTCATTATATAGATGATATATATCATTATATAAATTATATATATATACATATATATACAACTATATATATTTGCAACTATTCATTATATAGATGACAGTCCAGGCCACAGAGATTTGTATGCTTTTTATTATTATTGAGAATGAGGTGGTAAGGAGAAATTAAGTGAAAATGGATGGAGAGCTGACTCTAGACTCATTAACACCTGGCTTCAAGTCTTTCCTTTGTGTTACCATGTGTTATCATGACTCTCAGGGCCCTCTGTCAATTCTCTAAGAATGTAAATTGCAAACCTCTATACTGGTAGAGGTTTTTCACACCACAGGTTCTCCACAATGATGAAATCACAGGTTTCTCCTCTCATGCCCTCCCCCCCAAATTTAGGGTCAGCAATATTAAGCACTGTATGACTTCTTAGGCACAAACTAAACTTATAGATGCTATACAATATAAATATTTCTAATTATTCCCAACAAGAAAAACAGTAACAAATTTCAAGCAAAAGTTCTTCTCATCTTTACCAAAGTGATTTAGTTGGAATTATGCCTTCTTTGCAATATTGATCTTTTGTATCAGCATGGGGTGAATGAATGTTCAACAGCTTTTAAAGGAAGAAAAAGCCAGATTCCACTGTAGCTCTGCAATTCATGACAACTGAAAGAAGATTCTCCCAAAAACAAAAAATACGTCACAGGCTTACTACTGTAGAATGGACAATTATTGTCAATAAGTATCCAGGAGGCTTAAAACACCAATAACCCAACTCTTATGTATTGTAAGTGCTACTGAATATTCAGTTTTATTTCTGTTTCCCTGCCAGAAGGAAATAAAGAACACACTTTTAGCTAAATGAGAACTGAAGTGTATTGGAAGAGGGTTATAAATTATATGCAGGCCACCAAATAAAATTCCATTTTCAGGTAATGCGGAGGTGTAATGTGTCTGGAGAAGCTGTTTTGCATATCACACAAGACAGCAGGCAATAAGGACAGACGAATGACTAGAAACTGATCTGTCACATGCAACTCTTTGATTGTTTCCCCTACTTTACCTACTCTAATCGCACTGTTGCAGTGTTGATTCAGAACACGGCGGACCATGAAAAATGTCACCGTTCTGTCGATGTTGCGGATCTGCTGGCAATTTCAGCAAGCACTGGATGCACATAAAGGGTGATAAGGCACTATATCCTGCCATGCTCAGCAGGTTTTCCATTTCCTCCTGCAATTACACATCAAACTGTTTTAGCTTCACAAGCTTTGGCACTCGCTATAAATGGCCTCAAGGCAGAAGTCTGCCACGCACACTGATGAGTCTGTCTCCAGAGCAGAGTGCAATTCTCAGGTTTGGTGGGGGAAGCTGCTGCAAAATAATAATAATAAAAAATTTCCTCTTTCCAGACCTTTAAGATGTTAGTTAGAGATTATTCTATCATTATCTCCATGTGCTCCAATTAACAGAGAGTTTTATCTCAATGTGATTAACTGGAGCAGCATTTTAAAAGGGATGAAGGCACTGAAAGTGCTAAGAGCAGTAATTTGCACTGACATTTCTCCTTTTAGGATCTTCTTTCTGAGATGACGGTGCACATTCCTGGTGTTCACAGGCAGCTGCTCACCTGCAATCTTCTTAAATGGCATTAGTTGAACAACAGAGAACTTTACCGTTGCTAATTCTCCTTGGTCATTCTTCCTTGGTGAGGGTTCCTCTAACCATTTGGTTAGAGGAGGGGCATCTCTTTTTAAAGTAAAGTTCACTTAGATTTGGATTCAAAAGATCTGAGTTCAAAACCTGCTATATACTATCTCTGAGACTAACAAGTAGCCTAGTGCCTTGAACATAGTAGGCAATTGGGGAAGCTAGGTGATGGAGTGGATAGAGCACTGGCCCTGAAGTCAGGAGGACCTGAGTTCAAATCCGGCCTCAGACCAAACACTTGTCACTTACGAGCTGTGTGACCCTGGGCAAGTCACTTAACCCCAATTGCCTAAAAAAATAAAAAAGAACATGCTAGGCAATTAGTAAATGCTTATGGAATTAACCAGTGCCTTACACTTAAATAGATATTTAATAATCATCTTGGATGATTTGAACTGACCTTGGGTATAGGGCTTTGCATATAGCAGGTGCTGAATATTTTTTTTTTGATGGAATTGAATTCAACTTGGTAAGTCATTCCACTTCTCTCATTTCCACTCCTTATAATTTAGTCAGTTGATAATTTACCTTAATCTAGGCAGCTGGTAATATACTGGATAGAGTACTGAGTTCTATCAGGACAACCTGAGTTAAAATGATGCCTCGCATTAGCTGTGTGACCCAGGACAAGTTACTTAACCTCTGTCTGCTTCAGTTTCTTCAACTATAAAATGAGAATACTGAGATCACCTATCATAGAGTAGTTGTGAGGATCAGAAAAGGTAATATTTATAAAAGCATTAATACAGTGCCTTGTACATAGTAGGTATTATATAAATGCTTATTCTTTCACCTTAATTAACACAAAGAAGAGGAGAACTTCAGATGCTGGTCCCTGAAATTCTGGGGACAAGAGGAAAAAGGGTAATAAGATTCTTCATTATGACCCACTAAAAAAATGAAGAGCTGGGTCCTAATATGATCCAAAAGGCATTTATTAAACAGATACTAAGGACAAGACACTGGGCTAGGGACCAGGTACACAAAGAGGAAAAAAAAGTTCCTGACCTCAAGGAGCTTATATTCTACTGGAGGGCTATAAAATATAAGAAAGTAAGTGTATGATAATAGAATTTAATATGATAAATATGATATAATGTTCACATATTTTGTATTATATCTCATATATCATATTACATATATGTATCTAAATATGTATGTGTACGTATACATTTGCATATGTGTCTATATATGTATGTATGTATTTAAACTTGAAGAGGAAGAAGGAGAAAGCACTAACAGTAGGAGGTGGAATATGAGCAGTACTATAAAGTTCTATAAAGCAGTGGTGGAATAGGAGACAATCTATGATCAAAGCCACAGAAAATGGTAAACTGAGTTCTGAGAACAAGTTGTCAAATCTGGCTAAAACCTGGAGAGCCATAAAATAAGCCTTGAAGAGTAGCCTGGACCCAGAATATAAAAGGCTTTAAATGACAAGATTTTTGTATTTTATCCTACAGGCAATAGAAGTGGGCTAGGAAACCACAAACCTCTTGAGAACAGAGAATGGTTCACAACAATATGTGTATTCCTGGTGCCTAGCATACAGTGACCACTTAACAAATGCTTGTTGATTGATTATTGATAGGCTATGGCTAGACCCCAGGAGAGAGCTAAACTAATATAGTCACCTTTGGATAGAGAGAAGGGAAAGACTCAGTGGATGTTACAGTGGTGAAAGGGTAAAACATGACATCTGATTAGATGGGGAGGGAGTGGGAGGAGTAAACATTGGTTTACCGAGGGTTCAAACCAGTGACAAGAAAGATGGCCCAACAGGAAAAGTACGTAAAGCAGACAAAAACCCAGTAAACCAGCATCACAGTCTGCTCCATTTATGTACTGTTGAGCTTTTACCCATTGAGAAATAAAGCCAAATATAGCCAAGGCCAGGTCTCTTCCCTAGGAGAATACCTTATTAACAGCTAAATAAACACACTGCCATTTCCAACTCAACATTTTAAAAGACAGCACAAAGTAGTATAAGCAGCTTTGGGGTTGCTCTTAATTGCTCAAGTCAACAATGCCAGTCTAGAAGAAACTTTTTTTTCTAAATCCTCCCCCGCTCTCCAATTAGTTTTGTATTTGCTATCGTACATAGAACACTACTTGCAGTCATAAAGGAGAGCTATAAATGCTTCTAGAGAAAAGTAACACCTACACAGAATAAAATACAAAATAACTTATCAATTACCTATAATTATTCTGGCACTGGAGAACTTACAGGGCATTAAAGGTGATCATAAAGCAAGAACTTTATTTTCTACAATAGACAAAAATTAATATCAATAATATTAATATTATTATAATATTAAGAATAAAAATAGTCAACATTTATCTAATACATTAAGGTTTGCAAAGTACTTTACAGGTTTTCTCACATGATTCTCACAACAAAGCTATAAGGTAGGTACTATGACTATCCTCACAAATGCTTTTACTTTGAAATTCTAGGGGACAGTGTATTTCAGACTTCAGTCAATGTAATACTTTGGAGATTGGTTCAGCTTTATTATAGGCTTTCTTTCTCTTCATATATTCTTATTGGGTCGCTTGAAAATATTCTATCATCAGCTACATAGCTTGGGGAGGGGATGAACCACTACAGAATACTATCTACCAAAAAAAATCCTTGTTTTCTTCTTCCTTAATGTTTTTCTACTATGAAATGGTTATAATACGTCCTGTTACTTCTCAGGTGCCGTTAGTGCAAATTATCTTGAATAATGAGGTTTTTTTGAAAAATATATTTTTATTTTGTTAATGTTTCGCAGTTATATTTTAAAAATATTTAACAATCTTTTAATTTGAGTTCCAAATTTTCTCCTTCCTTCCCACCCCCACTCCTTGAGAAGGCAAGCAATTTCATAGTAATTATACATGTGAAGTCATGTAAAACATTTCCATATTAGCCATTTTGCAAAAGAAAACAGACAAAAAATGAAACAAGAAAAATTTTTTAAAAGTTTTAAAAAGTATGCTTCAATTTGCATTCAGAGTTCATCAGTTCTCTCTCTGAAGGTGGATAGCATTTTTCATCAGGGGTCCTTTGGAATTGTCTTGGATCATTACCTTGATCAGAGCAGCTATGTCTTTCATAGTTGATCATCCTTACAATATTGCTGTTACTGTATACAATGTTCTCCTGCTTCTGCTCATTTTACTATACATGAATTCATACAAAACTATTTATGCCTGAGTTTCCTCAATATATAAAATAGGGAAAATAATATATCAATTACCTATTTCAAAATGCTGATGAGAAGATCAATTGAGAACATGTATGTGAAATGATTTTTAAGTAGTAAGATACTATAAAAATGTTCATTATCTTTATCATCACTGTCATCCTCATCCTTATCATTATCATTCCTTGTGGAAATCATAAATAATGTTACACTCATAGTCACAAAACTTTAAAAATAATTACAGGATGACAGCCCGCACTGTGGAAAAATAATAATGATAATAGCAATAATAATAATAATAACAAGGTATAGCACTTCCTATGTACCAAGCACTGTGATAAGTGCTTCACAAATATTGTCTCATTTGATTCACACAACAACCCTGGCAGATAGATGCTATTATTATCCCCATTTTTAACAGATGAAGAAACTGAGGCAAACAGAGATAAGTTACTTATCCAGGGTCACACAACTAATAAGTGACTGGGGCCAGATACGAACTCAGGTCTTCCTGATTTCAGGACTGGGACTCTACCCACTGCAATACCTAGCTGCCCATTTTGGAGTAAAATGAACTGGGTTCAATAATCAACTCTGTTAACTACTACATTTGTGACTTTGGGCAGGTCACAACCTCTCTGGCCTCAGTTCTGCATCCGCCAAATGAGGGAGCTGAAACAGATAACCCCTAAGATCTCTTCCAACTTTACGATCAGGCCACCAGTATGTTCAGTAGGTCCTCTATAGAGCACATACGGAACAAAATAAATAAAACATGATAGAAGATTAGCAAATGTAAAAAGCCAATGTGAAGAAAAAAGCAAAAGTAAAAAAAAAGAAAAATTTGTATTTGTGAAGAAAGTATCCACATTGTATGTATCAAAAAAGCAGAAATTATACTTCACATTGAAGGAGTAAGACTATCAATCTTGCATACCCATGATATAAAAATTATAGAAATACAGTGTGAAAGGCAAATAGAAAAAAATATTCTTGGGTATATGTCTTTGAAAACAGGGTAAATGAAATGGACTTTAGGATTCTAATATATTGTGTATGTGGTATCATATGTCATTTTCATAACTGCTAAAACTTTATAATCATAATATATATATACATACACACACATACAAATATATATATGATACATCTACAGTATATTGCAGAAAATATAATATGTATATATTTGGTTGTTGACAGCTTTACTTAATACTTAATCCTCATTTTTTTTCCAAAACAAAATGTTTCATGAATCAGTATCTAGTAATACTTGAATTAACTAATATTGTCAGGTAATAATGCATTCCATATTCCCATATTCCATATATATACATATGTATGTGTGTATATATATATATACACACACACACAGGCACACACATATTTGCACAAATAGACACACATGCACATATATACATGCATATGCATACATATACACAAACATACATGTACACACATACACATATACACACATTTTTTTCCCCCAGGAAAACACTTGCCACGTTAAGCATCAAAACATTTTTTTAAAAAGGAATTAAACTATTTTTGAAGAGAATATTTGTTAAATTTAAGCCATTAGATGGCACTAATGGCTACTCACTGTGGAGTCCCAGGCTTGCCCTGGTGGTTTACTCAAGTCCTGATGGGTTGAAGGACTGATTCATTTCCCTGTACTCTCTATAGTCACCAGAATGTCAGTCACTTTCCATTTCCACACTCTGGGTCTCTCTATGGGAGTGTATGGGGAAAGCACACCATGAATTGTTTAGGGGTGTTTGCATTTGTCTATCTATCCAGTGAAAATTAGCTCTGAGCCCCCATACTGGCTAATGGACCTTCTTTTGTTATATGTTGCATTTTCAATGGGAACTAGTTACATGTTGTTGGCATAATAGATTTAGTTTTTCCCAGAAGCAAACACATGTGAAAATGCTGTATGCAGGATTTTTACTATTAGCATAGATTTAAAATTGAACAGAATATAATAACTAGAATACAATGAATAAACCACATAAATATTTAATAAGCAGTTATGAGCTCTCCCCTTCCTAGACCTTAGAAATGTGCTCCCTTTAGGACAAAAAATAAATTAGGACTAAAGACTTTGATACATAGTTTGAGTCCCTCTTAAGCAGACAAAAAAGTGCAATCATAGTTCACATAGGAGCTTTGATTCACATTTCCTTTAAGAATGATTATCAGGTGCTGAAGCAGAAACTATGGATATTAACCTCAGAATTTAACTAAAACTGCATTCTTCAAAAATTCCAATTATCTCTTAATTGCAATATCCAATGGCTTTTTCATAATCCTTATCTTTCTTAACTTTTCTTCAGCTATTGACACTGTCAATCACCATCTCCTTCTGGACATTCTCTTCCCTCTCATTTTCATTATACTATTCTCTCCAGATTCTCCTCCTCCCTATCTGATTATTCTTTCTCGGTTTCCTTTGCTTAATCTTTATCCAGATCATTCCCATTGTCTTTGGGTGTTTCCCAAAACTTCTGTCTACAACTTCCCTCTCTTCCTTTTACAGTTTTTTTTTTTTTAGAAATCATATTAGCTCCCATGGGTTCATCTAACATCTCTATGCAAATTATTTCCATATTTAGATATCCATCTCTAATATCTCTCATAAACACAGAGTTCTACATCACCAACTATCTTTTGGACATCTCCAATCAGATGATTTGAGACATCTCAAACTCAAAATGTCCAAAACAGAACTCATTATTTTCTCCAATTTTTTTCTTCTTGCCTAACTTTTTTTTTTTTTGAGGGCACCACTACCCTCTCAGTCACCTAGGTTCACAGCCTCAGCGTCACCTTTGATTCCTTGCTCATACTTGCTCTGCATATCCAAACCATTCTCAGACCTTGTCATCTCTATCTTCACAACATCTCTTATATATGTCCCTTTCTCTTTCACTCACACAGCTTCTACTCTAGCCCTTATTACTTCTTACCTGAACTAGAACTACTGTAATAGCCTTCCAGCTGGTCAGCCTCATGTTTCCCTACTCCAATCTATCCTCCCACCACTCTAATCCAAAGTGATTTAAAAAAAAAAACATACATAAATCTGAGTATATCACCATCACCCCTTCCCCTTAATAAAGTACAGTGACTTTCTCTTATCTCAATGATCACATGTGTTTTCCCTTGTAAGACACTTAAAGCTCTTTAAAACCTGGTCTATCTGACCTTTCCAATCTTCTTGGTCTTTATTCCCCTGTAACTCCCACCTTATGATCCAGCTATACAGGCAAACTTGATGCTGCTCACACACAACTCTCCTCCTGATTCTATGACTATGCTGGAATGTTCTCTCTTCTGCTGATTTTGAACTACTTGGCTTCCTTCAAGATTTGGATAAAATTCCAGCTTTTGAAGGAGGTCTTTCTTAGTCCACTAGATGCTAGTGCTTTCCTTTTGAGATGACATTTATTTCATTTACATTATACATATCTTTTAGATACATAGTTATTTATACATTGTCTCTACTATTAGGATATGAACTCTGTGAGGGCAGGGACTTGCCTTTATTTGTATCCCCAAAACTTAACATTTTGCCTAGCACATTGTAAATGCTTTCTAAATAAATGTTTTCTGACTAACCCTCTTAACTGCTTCCCTGCCTTGTCTTTTCCTCTCTAGTCATTCTCCAAATAATCAGCAATTATTTTTCTAAAAGTGCAAGTCTGATTATATCACTCTCCTAATAAATTCTAATGTTTCCATGTTACTTTTAGGATAAAATATGAATTCCTCTGTTTGACATTTAAAACACTTCATGATCTGGCTCCAAACTGTACTTCCAGTCTTATTATACATTACACTTCTAAACAGCAAACTGGCTTCTTTACTGTTCCTCACTTAAAACTCTATCACCTGAAAAATGCTACCCAGCTCTAGAGAACTGATGATAAACTCTGAATGCAGATTGAAGCATACTTTTTTTTACTTCATTTTTTTACTGGTATATTTTGTGGTTTCTTTTGCAACACGGCTAATATGGAAATATTTTTTGCATGACTTCACGTGTACAATCAATTTAAAATTGATTGTTTTCTCAAGGAGTGGGGAGGGGCACCAGGGAGGGAAAGAAGTGAGAATTCAAAATTTTACAAAATCATTGTTAAAAAAATTTACATGTAATTAGGAAACATTTAACAAAATAAATAAATTAAAAAACCATCACCCACATTTTTTCTTTCTCTCAGCATCTGGAATGCAATCCTTCCTTACCACCACTCTTAGAATTCTTAGTTTCCTTCAAACCTCAGGACAAGTGCCAACTTTTGCACGATGCTTTACCTGACCTGCCAACCCTTCACCTTTCCTAACTACTAGTTTCTTTCTTCCCACCAATTACCGTGGATTTTTTTTTTTTGGTACAGATTTTACATATACTTGTATATGTACATGTTTTTCCCTCAATGGAATGTAAACTCCTTGAGGACAAGTATTATTTCATTTTAAAATTTTATCCCCAGTTTTCTGCACATAGCAGGTACTCAATAAATTTTTGCTGACTGACTCTCAGGCAAAAGCAATATGTTACCAGAAATACATAGTTTATCTGAGTGTATGTTTTTTAAAATATGTAAATAGAATGTACACTAAGTTTGAATAGAAACATCACAACACATTTAAATGATACAGAATAAAGATTAAAATACGCAAAAAAATGGCCCCACATAGAATTTTTGTTATTGACACTGAAAAAGGGATCTTGAGAACAATTTGAGCCTGCACTAAGTTGACAACAGAATTTCAAATATTAAACAAAAACATAATAATGAAAGACAGATGGCTCTAAAATTATGCTAAATTTGGGTCTCTGTTTTGGACTTGCTACAGTAGTAATAATAAAGTGCCTTCAGCAGAAACATTAGGAGAATAGTATATGAAGTATAGCTCACAGAAAGGAAGAAAATATTAGCATCTAGAAAAGTGGAAACACCCTAATAATCATCCAAACAGAAAGGGATTGGAGGTGTGGTTGATGTGACTGCCAAGGGCTATGATATGTATGAGTGTTTATGAGACAAATATTAACACTAATTCTGCCTCTGATGTTTTTAATACGTCAAATCAGGTTCAAATTCAGTCTCTTAAGCAAAACTCAGGTTTCTCTATTAGAATGGGGCTACTCCTGGGCAAGAATGATATCTGATTCATTCCTTCATTTTGCATACTGATTTTTCTGTGTTGCCTATTACATTCCACCCCATGGATATTTAGAAAACTGAGCTCTCCCTCTCTCTTCCCCAGCCTCTCTTCCTCCCACCTCCTCTCTGCATCCCCTCCTTTCTCCATTCTTCTTCTCTCTGCTCTTCCTTCTGTTCTAGCTCCATTCTAACCAATATAACACACATTCTCATCACTTCAGGATTTTTCTTTATGGATATGGATTTGTGCAAAGCTATTAACCTACTCCTGCCCAGACCAACTTGTGAGGAACAAGAGCTAGATGAAAGCCATGACATAGTTTATAGCCCCCTAAGAAACAAAGTTATCTCTTCTGCAGCTTTGGTCTTCCTAATACCACATAGTAGCCAAATAAACTCCACTGAACTCCCACAACACATTATTATGTTCATTTTAAGTACTTGGGATTACAGGATTTAGAGGTAGAAGTGACCTTGGAGATCATCCGGTCCATCCTCTTCATTTTACAGATGAAAAATATGAGGGAAATTAAGATGAAATGACTTGTCCAACATCATACAGCTGCTAAGCAGCATTTAACACACTCTATTTTGCATCATGCTGGTTATAGATTTGATCTCCCTAACTAGACTGTGAGCTCCTTGAAGGTAAAGACAGTACCTGAATTCATGTTTGTAATTTCTTGGTACCTAGCACAAAGCCTCTCAGAAAGCATATGTTCAATAAATGTTTGTTGAATATATGAATTAATGGAGCTTGAAATGGATCTTTCTTCCTGATGCGTCCTTTGTGATAAGGCATAAAGTTTTAAAACATTACATACTATTCTGAGAGGAACTAATGATCTCCCTAAGCTTCAAGAACCTTCATAGGACTAAGTAATTCAGAGGAGGAGCAGGAAGAACTAAAATCATGGGGGTGTTTCTATCATAGAACCTTAGAGATCACTGTGCAATTTATAAGGAAACAAGAAACAAAAGTTTTGTCCTTTGGACATGAAGAAAAAACATATAAAAGGTTGAATTGCTGTCCATCGCATGCAACAAAGACAAAAATATAGCTGAATAGCAGAACCTAGAGGAGCATTTCTCAAAACATTATTCATTTAGTAAAACAAAATCTACCTTTGATTTAAGTATACAGTTAAATATACTGCCTGCAGTAAATGTGCTACAGGTGCTACTCACATACTTAAAAAACTTATTAAAATAGAAAAACATAATTTCATGAAGTACGTTGCTCCCACTTTAAAATAAAAAAACACTAGTGGACAAGCAATTCAGTTCTTTTCCAAATTGTGGGCTTTGAATATGAAAATGGTTGAATTTATTTTCCTCCAGACAAATGACATGCATCTCATGGTGGAAGAAGGGTAGGGAGGTTGGAATGAAGACAGAGGAGAATGAGAGAGGACAAAGATCAGGAGGAGAGAGAGTGACACAGTTCAGACACCCAAAGGCCTCTCTATGGTCATTTCAGAGCACCTAAATATTAAGAGAGCAAATTTCCACACTGGGAGTGTGGAAATTTCTGACAAAATTATAGATACTTCTCACATTGATATTCACACACACACACACACACACACACACTCCTTCCTTCCAGAATTTACTATACATAGAATTTATCCCTACCACACTTATAAGCATAATTTGCAACATAGCAGTAAGGGGAAAAGAAGTCCAACAAAATTGGCATTCCTTGAGGTAAACAGGGTAGAGATTTCCTGCTAAATCTTGTACTAATGGATTCGCAGCAGTGACAGATACTGATATAGATTCTGGAAGGAAACAGTGATAGGTGTTTTGACAGTAGTTGATGAAAATCAACAGAAAAGGGGAAACATTCTGATTGCATGACTTGTAAAGCCCCTCAGTATTCCCTGTGAGAACAACTGGTTCATGTGAGTGCAACTTATAGTCTATAGGTGACTATATCATGTAGGTAGGCTGAGACCAGTACACCTGGCCTCCTAGTAGAGCAACTATTAATGGGGACTGAGAGCACAGAATCATAGGACCAGAGATTTAGAAACAGAAGGAGATTTACAAACAAGTTACTCCAACTCCCTCATTTTATGGATGGGAAGCAGAGGTCTAGAGATGTTAAACAAACAGAGCACACCATACATAAATTCTGAGGTTCAATAACACCAGTTCCTATTCTAATAGTATTATTATGTGTCTCCATATCTCATCATGTATTACTCAACAATCATTATTATAATTATACTTGAAATTTATACAGTATTTAAGTTTTCCAAACTACTTTATATACATCATCACTTCTGAGCCAAAGAACAATTCTGTGGGCTCAATATTATAGTATACATATGGGGAAACTGAGGTTCAGAGGTTAAATAACTTAATAGTGGTCACAGAGCTAGTGTTAGAGGTGGAATTTTGAACCCAAGTCTTCCTGACCACAAGTACAACATAATATTCTATGTTGCCTCCCAATCACTTTCTAGCCATAAGCTACTTAAGAGTATATACTGAGGGTGAGTTCCTTATTTGTTTACATGTTGTATCTCCCAGCAGTATATAAACTTCTTGAAGGCAGAGACTCTTTTTCATTTTTATTTTGTGCCCTATTATAATAGGTGCTGAACAAATACTAATTAGATTGGATTACATTTCCAGAAGCAGTCTTTCCAACCATCTATGTCCCTCCATTAAAATAGCTTTCCAATTAAAATAGACAAACAAAAAAAAGAGTCAAGAGAGAGGAAGATCAAAAACTTACTAATAAGGGAGGAAAACAACAACAAGAATAACAACAACAACTAATGGGCCATAATGGTTAAGAAAGGCAGCAAGATCTAGAGGAAGTCTTCTGATTTGGAGTCAGAAAAGCCCTAGATTCAAATTCCCACTATGAAACAAATTTGTTGTATATCCATGGGCAAGTCACCTAAATTCCTTAAATATGCCTCTGGAAACTGATTGTAGTTGTAGTTGTTATGACACTATTATGCCTCACAAAGCTGAGGTATAGTTGGGAAGTTTTTGTAAAATGGGGACAATAGTATCGGTTGCAACTAACTCACAAGTTTATTATGAGAGGCAGTCAAGGGAGGTTAGGTATGTACTGGTGCTATGCAAATATCAATTACTTTTAGTGTTATTCTTATGAATTTTACTATAAGCTATAGTAATATACTCTTAATCATCTGTCAATTTTTCCTATGCTTTTTCACTAGCCAATTGTGTACCCCAACTTCAACCTCTCCTTTTCTTTTTATTTGAATTCAAATAATGGTGCAGAAAATGTGTACATATTGCCCATTTTCAGAGCTGGGGTATCTAAGAAGTCAATGAACACTTTCTAAAATGAACTGGGGGGAAAAGCAATGGTTCTTTCTCAGGCTTGTTAAACTAGAGGAGTCATCTGTGATAAGCTGATACATCAGCTGATGAACTGAAATCAATCACCCATTAAATTCTCTGCTAGCAGAAAGGTTATCAAGATATGAAAGCTGAAATTACCATGTTTTGCTATATGGTTTTTTCCCCTTCTTTCACTCACAGATAGCTTACTGAGAGAACGATTGGGTCAGACTGTCTGCTTATATCATTTTTTTAAAAGATTGACTTCACTAATAGAATGATAGAATGCCAACACTAACAATCTTTCCACATTTGGGGAACATCTCTGAGTTGAATTGTTTTCCAACTTAAAAATTTGCAAACTGAAATTAAATTTCTGCAACTAACAGCTGGACAAAGTCTCAATGCTGGCAGGCCTCTATTTATAGGATGATTCACACCACTCCCATAGTATATTCAGTCAATGCTGTGCTTGCAACCCTTTGGAGGATTATTAACATTACTGCACAAAGAAGAATTAAACTGTTGCTTAAAATCAAATTACAACATTGGAGACTAGGCTTTTGTTAGGAAATTGTCACTGAATGGCATTTGAAATGAATGGAAAGAAAAGAGCTTGAATGACTTGCAGGATATTTAGAGGCTTTCTGGCACATGAGGACGATTCTTTCATTGTCCTGTTTCCCTTCTCAAGACAGTCTCATGGAGATAGAATAATATAACCTAACCAGAGATGTTCATTAGCTTAAAGAATGCAGTTCCAGAACTCAATAATACCAGAAAAAAAGAGGCATAGATACTGTAAACACAAGGTCTTTTCTGGAGTTAAATGTATTTTGAAGTTTTTAAGGATGCTGATATGGAACTTTTACATTCAAAAGACTGGAAGGGAGGAGAGAGTACCGGCCCCTGGGGGGATCATACAAAATTTCCAGTCTCAGCACTCCTCTTGGTGCCTAATAACTGGATGGGATTCCTAAATGCGACTACATGAAGCCAATAAGACATCACTTCCCACAAAATAACAAATAAAAAATGTTTCAGTGAGTACAACTTTCTTTAAAAAAATGATCAAGGGGCGGAGCCAAGATGGCAGAGGGAAAGCAGTGACTTGCTTCAGCTCTCCCCCAAACCCCTCCAAATGCCTAAGAAAATGGCTCTAAACAAATTCTAAAGCAGCAGAACCCACAAAAAGACAGAGTGAAACAAATTTCCAGCCCAAGACAGCCTGGATGGTTGACTGGAAAGGCATATCACGCCAGTCAGGAAGAGAAGAGCAGTTCGGCGTGGGCGCGCAGGCCGCAGCAACCCTGGAGCAGGCCTCAGAGGGCTGAATCGCCGGCAGCTGTGGCGGTTTCCAGACTTCTCAACCCCTGAACACCAAAGACAACTTAGAAGGTCAGTGGGAAAAGTCTGTGACTGTGGTGAGAGAGGAGCTAGGTCTCAGCCGCAAGTCTCGAGTGCACGGCTTTTTCCTGAGCTTCTGGCCCACAGACTGAGGGAGAATCCAGTGGCTGATCAGAGGGGGATTGCAGGGATCTCTTTGATAGCACTGAGGCAGCAATCTCTCGCTTTGCTGGTGCTTGGATCTGGGTCACAGTTCTGAGGAGTGGTCCTGGGGCAAGGAGGAGCACTGGTGCAGTGAAGCGTGTTGTGGTGGTGGAGAGGAAAAACCTCCCCCCCTCATAATACCACCTTGGAAGAACTGAAAATTTTAAGGTCCCTAGAAGTATCTCTGAAAACAGCTACACAAAGCCCCAAAGCTTGGGACAGTACACTCTTCACATTGGAAGCAGACTTTTACCTTAACAAAGAGTTTAAAACTCAAGTAATTGGCTGGGATCATGAGTAAGCAACGCAAAAAGAGTCAGACTATATTATCTTACTTTGGTGACAAAGAAGATCAAAACATACAACCAGAAGGAGACAACAAAGCCAAAGCTCCTACATCCAAAGCCTCCAAGAAAAACATGAATCAATCCCAGGCCTTAGAAGAGCTCAAAAAGGATTTTGAGAAGCAAATAAGAGAAGTAGAGGAAAAACTGAGAGTGATGCTAGAAAATCGTGAAAAACAAGTCAACAGCTTGCTAAAGGAGACCCAAAAAAATACTGAAGAAAATAACACCTTAAAAAATAGCCTAACCCAAATGGCAAAAGAGGTCCAAAAACCCACTGAGGAGAAGAATGCCCTAAAAAGCAAAATTGGCCAAATGGAAAAGGAAGTTCAAAAGATTACTGAAGAAAATACTTCCTTAAAAATTAGAATAGAGCAATTGGAAGCTAGTGACTTTATGAGAAATCAAGACACTGTAAAACAAATCCAAAAGAATGAAAAATTAGAAAACAATGTGAAATATCTCATTGGAAAAACAACTGACCTGGAAAATAGATCCAGGAGAGAGAATTTAAAAATTATTGGACTATCTGAAAGCCATGATCAAAAAAAGAGCCTAGACATCATCTTTCAAGAAATTATCAAGGAAAACCGTCCTGATATTTTAGAACCAGAGGGCAAAATAGAAATTGAAAGAATCCACTGATCACCATCTGAAAGAGATCCCCAAAAGAAAACTCCTAGGAATATTGTAGGCAAATTCCAGAGTACCCAGGTCAAGGAGAAAGTATTACAAGCAGCCAGAAAGAAACAATTCAAGTATTGTGGAAACACAATCAGGATAACACAAGAGTTAGCTGCTTCTACATTAAGGGACCGCAGGGCATGGAATATAATATTCTGGAGGGCAAAGGAAACAGGATTACAAGCAAGAATCATCTACCCAGCAAAACTGAGTATAATCCTGCTGGGGAAAAAATGGTCATTCAGTGAAATAGAGGACTTTCAAGCATTCTTGATGAAAAGACCAGAGTTGAATAGAAAATCTGACTTTCAAATATAAGACTCAAGTGGAACATGAAGAGGTAAACAGGAAAGAGAAAATCATAAGAGACTTATTAAAGTTGAACTGTTTACATTCCTGCATGGAAAGATGATATTTGTAATTCATGAGACCTTTGTCAGTATTAGAGTAGTTGGAGGGGAAAAAATTATATGTACATATAAATAGATATAGATAGATAGAGGGTACAGGGTGGGTTGAAAATGAAGGGGTCATATCTGGAGAATAAAATTAAGGGGTGAGAGAGGAATATACTAGGAGAAGGAGAAAGGGAGAGGTAGAACGGGGTAAATTACCCCACAAAAAATAAAAACAGAAAAGAAAGGGCTCTTACAGTGGAGGGGAAATGGGGGAAGGTGAGAGGGAATGAGTGAATCTTATTCTCATAGGATTTGACTTAAGGAGGGAATAACAAACACACTCAATTGGGTGTGGAAATTTGTCTTACCCTACAGGAAAATGGGGGTGGAGGGAAGGGGACAAGAGAGTAGGGGAATGATAGAGAGGAGGGCAGATTGGGAAAGGGGGTAATCAGAAGCAAATACCTCTGAGGAGGGACAGGGTCAAAAGAAGGAATAGAATAAATGGGCAGGGTGGGATAGGATTAAGGGAAATAGAGTTAGTTTTTCACAGCATGTCTACTATGGAAGTGTTTTGCATAACTGCACATATATAACCTATATTTAGTTGCTTGCCTTATCAATGAGGGTGGGTGGGGAGGGAGGAAGGGAGAAAATTTGGAACCCAAAGTTTTAAAAACACATATTTAAAAAAAAATGTTTTCACATGCAACTGGGAAATAAGAAATACAGGAAATGGGGTACAGAAATCCATCCTGCCCTACAGGAAAATTGAAGGGGAAGGGGATAAGAGAAGGGGGGGAGAGATAGAAGGGAAGGCAGACTAGGGAAAGGGGTATTTAGAATGCATGCCATCTTGGGGTGGGGGGAGGGGTGAGATGGGGTGAAAATTTGGAACTCAAAATCTTGTGGAAGTAAATGTTGAAAACAAAAAAAAAATAAAAATTACCATTAAAAAATGATCAACAAATATTTGAATGTCTGCTGTATGCAAGGCACAAGGAATCATTTTAGTTTTGTTTCCATGGCATATTCAGTTCATTTCTATTCAACAAACAGTTATTATGCATTAAGTATGTGCAAGAAACTGTGATAGGCACTGAGAACACAAAACCAAAAATAAAATAATCACTGTTTTCAAGGATATTTCATTTACCTAGGAGGAGGATGGAAAAAAAAAAACATTTACAAAAATAAGTAAATAAAAGTATATACATTATAATTTCCAAAGGGCTAGAAAACTAATAATCCTGGGAATCAGGAATGACTTCTTATAGGAAATATACTGTACTCTGAAGCAAGCTAGAGACTCAATGAGGTGCAGCTGTGAGTAATGAGGACTCACATGAATATTATCTACATTCTGGAGGCAGGAAATACTTGTATATCTCCTAAGTTCTAAGGCACTTATACCAACTTCCACTCTCATTGATGAGTCAGGTCCCCAAAGCACAGTTACTACATCCCCTCAGGGCTTTTAGAGATACTCCCTGAGGGGTTGAAGGGCTGACTTTCTATTATTAAAGCCCAAAAGCACTACTGGCTTGCTTCTCCCCAAGATTATCAGTTGAAAATCAATTGAGTCAGGTTTAAGTAGCTTTTAGAAAAGGGTGTTTACTGATGCAATTAAGGATTCTGGGACAAACTCTCCTGCCAGAACATAGAGAAGGTAGGATCAAGTATAGAAAGCTCATGTGGCAAAGGGGTAACTCATACCTCCCAGTCGCTGGAAATCCTTTCCTCCCCTTTAAGGGGTGCTCAAGTTCCCCTTAGGCATAGTGAAGCTTTCTCTTGACCTCTTTACTGAGTCACAAATCTACCTTCCTGTATTGCCTCCAGTCACTTCTGTCCCAGGGGATGATGTTGGGATGCAAATGAGAAGATGGAAAATCTGAAATCCTCCAGATTCTTTGAAGTACTCAAGGTCTTCCCCCAGCCAAAATTGGGGAGAGATGGTGAAGCCAAAGGATGAAGCCAAGCCAAAGCCAAAGCCTCTCCACACTGGATGAGTGTTTCCTTAGGGGTTTCAGTAGAACACTGTGTTCACTTTAACCTTAGGGGAAAAAAAAAACCCACTAAACTATCCTGATATTTTATATATGGCATCCCAGGATGCGACCAGTTTCCTCATCTTATCCAAATGGGATTTCTGTAGATTTCTATGCAACATCACTCCAGTTCCAAGGACATTTCCATTTAGTTTAAAGCCTATGATATATTGTGTTCACCTGGTTAAGTTACTGGTACCTATTTAAAATACTAGGGCATTATTGCTTTATTTTTTATTTATTTTTATTATCACATAATTGATTTACTCAATTAACACTCTACCCTTATACTTGAATATTATTTCTGACATAACTTCAGATTTTAAAGCAGGGGTCTTTAATCTGAGTTCCATGGATGGATTTCATGGAGTGAGGCAGATAAATTTGAATGGGAAAAAAAAATCACATTTATTTCAATATAATTGATTTCTTTCGTAATTCACATATTTTATTTTATGCCTTTAAAACCAATGTTCTGAGAAATCAATAAGCTTTACCAGAATTCCAACAGGGTCAATGAAACAGAAAAAAAATGTTATGGACCTCAGCTTTAAAGATTTTAATTTAACTAGACTCCATCTGGTGGGAAGCAGGAGTAGTAAAGGAAAGGCCATGTTGGTACCTTCTGGCATTGTCTTCACAAAGACACAGGAGAAAGAAGTAAGATACAAGACAGACACAGGGGGATAACTTTGTCCCAGAGCCTAGCTAGAGAAGTAACTCAGTCAGGCAGTATTAGTAATCAATCCACTGTGGTAAGAAATCTAGTCCCTTAGTTCTATTAGTTTCCTGTGAATCACAAAATCCCCCCCCAATTATAAAGAAGAGTGAAGTCTCCTATACCAACAAAGAACATTGTGTAACAATACTGTTTGGACTATGTAGTAAAGTGGAATGTACACTTTCCTTGGAGTCAGAGGCCATGAGTTCAAATCCCACATTTGACTCTTGGTTAAGTCATTTAACCTCTATGGACCTCAGTTTCCTCAACTGTAAAATGAGGGATTGAACTACATGGCTTTTAAAGTCTCTTGGAGCTGTGAATCATATATTTTTCCAACTCAAGATTCTTTGATCCTCTCATCAACTAGTAATTCACATGTAGATAATTAAAAGTTTATTTGAAAGCAATACAGTGTGGTGGATAGGATGTTAGACTAGGAGTCAGAAAGACGTGACCTAGGGGTCAGGAAGACTCATTTAGTAGCTGGGTGACCCTATGATCACACTTAATCATTCTTGCTTCACTTTCCTCATATGTAAGATCAGGGCATTGGACTAGATGGACTCTAAGATTTCTTCTAGCTCTAAATCTATGACACGATAATAATATTATTCACCAGTAATAATAATGTTACAGTATCCCATATTATTATGTGGGGTAATAATATCTCATAACTAAAACATGAATATTATTTGCATCAGCCATGACAAGTGGTCATTCAGCCTCTGATGAAAGGCATGACCAGCCCTCCATTCTGAGTGCAAGAGAAGACACTAGCCGATAAGGCAACCCATTTCATCCTTAAACAATTCTAATTGTTAGGAAGTTTTCCCTTATGTTTTACTGAACTGTATTTTACTATAATTTACTGCCATTGGTCCTAGTTCTATGTTCCAGAGCCAAGGACAAATATACAATCGCCTCTCTTCTACATAAAAGTCTTTTAAATACTTGATGACAGTGATGGTATCTTCACTAAGTCTTCTGAAGGGTGAACACTGCCAGCTCTTTCAACTGATCCTTATTTGACATTGTCTCATATCTTCTCACCACTCTTTTTCCCCTTCTCTGGATGTGTTTCACTTTCTCAATAACTTTTCTAAAATGTGGCAACCAGAAATGGACACCATATTCCAGATGTGATCAAGGCAGAATTCAATAGGACCATCACCTCCCTGGCTCTGAACTCTACACTTTTAATAACACAGCCAAAGATTGCATTTGTGGCAACAGTCACACTATTGACTTGTACTAAGTTTACAGGGACTAGAAAAGCCTTTAGGTCATTTTTATGTGAACTGCTTCCTTGACACATATCCCTCTATCTTATATTTTATTTATTGTCTATCTTATTGATTTATGTTTTGAAGACTCCAGCTCCTTTGCCTTTTTGAAAACGAGAATATTTGTCTGTTTTCTGTCTGGGAGTACCTCTTCAACTCTCCACAGTTTTTCAAAGATCATTGGCAGCAATTCAAATACACAACCACACGTTCTTTTAGCACCCTGGGATGTTGTTTATCTAGACCTTATTACTTAACCTCTTTCAAAGTAGCTAGGTGGTTTCTTATTACTTCTCATACTTATCTTTGTTTTCAATTCCTCATTAACTTTCCTCACTCCATCCTTCCAAGTATTAAGATTATTATCTTTGCTACAGAAAACAGAAGCAAAACAGGAGTTGAGTAGTTCTACCTTCTTACATTCTGTCAGCTGTCCATTATCTACCCATCCATGCCAGGGAGGCTTTCACTGATCTTTCTCCTACCCCTACTTTTGCTACAAATAGCTGATTTTTGTTGCTGCTGTTTGCTTGTTTTTAGTATTTTTTTTTACCAGCATTCTTTACAGGACCTTGAAATTCATTTTTATTGATCCTCAGTGACTTGCTCTTGTTTCACTGTCTGGTAGATATACAGACAACACTATAATATGAAAATTTTAAAATCTGAGAGAGTCAAAGAAAGCTATTTTTTTCCTGAAGTAGATAAAAAGTGGAGCTGAGGAAGGAATTCAGGAGGATTTCTAACTTCAAATTTTGTTTTTCATAGATCTTAAAAGATGCAAATGGAAAGATGAGTTGTCACAATCTCACATTCCCCAAAGGATGACATTTGTTTCATAGGGTATGAGTAACTACTCAGCTCACAACTCCTACTGGCTACACAAGCCATAATCATGTAGTAGTATAAAAGATGGAGCTAGTGGTTATATGTACAATTTGTAAAAAATTCAAAATTTTCACTTGTAATCAGTGGAACAGATTAGACAAGGTAGACCTAGAATCAAACAAAACATTAGCTCAGTACTTAATATCAAGAAGACAAACTTCTATTTTCTATTCAACAAGGGCAAATGGGATAGCAGTTTGGCAGAAATGTTTAGACCCATATCTTATACCATATATTACAATAAAATCCAACTGCATAAGTAACCAAAATGTATGAGGTTATGACATGAAACAGAGAAAGAAAATAGCCAAAGAGAGCACCTTTCACAACTATAGTTTGTAAAAGAACAAAGGAAAGGAGATCACAAAAGACAAAACAGAGAATTTCATTTATACAGGAAAAAAAGTCACAGTTTAAATAAAATCAATGCAGTTAAAATAAGAAGTAAAGGTGTTGAGTGAAAATAATTTTTGCATCAAGTCTGCAGTAAAAGTTTCAAATCTAAACTATTTAAGGTGTCCCAAAAGTCTTATTGCAGTTTTAACTAAATTAAAGTGTAATAGCTTTAATAGCTCCCATTACATATGGAAATGAATATAAATAGCTAAGAGGCACTCCCCAAGAGATCAGTAGCTAAGGGATATAAACATTTTCAAAAGAAACCTAATCAACTATCACATGAAAAGAGTACATGAAAGCACAATTGAGAAATGAACATTAAATATTTTTTCAACTTCACTTTGCACCCATCAATTGGCAAAAGAACGATAGTCATTACTGTAAGATAGACCCATAAACACATATTAGTAGAGCTGTGAATCTGTCACAACCATGCTGAAAAACATTTGGGATGACACGAGAAAAGTTACTAAAATGTTTATACCCTTTGCCCCAGTGATCCCACTGCTGGGCATACACCTCAAGACAGTCAATAACCAAAATAAAGGTTATATATCTAGACAGACAGACAGACAGATGGATATACACAGTAACAAAAAAAAATAGAAATAGAATAGGATCCATTGATTAGGGAATGAAAAAAACAAATAGCATCATATGAATGTTAAAGAATATTGTTGTGCCCCAAGAAACAATTTAACATAAGAAATTCAGAGAAAAAAACAGAAACTTATATGAAATAATAGGGTGAAGGAAGTAGAATCAAGAGAATAATGTACATAATGAGTATAATAATGTAAAAGAAAACAACAATAATAAAACAGAGCCAGAAAAAATTTAAAGGGAGTGATTAATTTTTCTTCCTGAAAACTGATGATGAAACACACTTTCCTCCTTTTGATAGAGAGGTACGTGTGTGTATGTGGGGAGTGGGGTTGGACAGTGAATGCAGAATGTTGCCTATGCTATTACTGCTTCATTTGGTCATCATCATCATCATCATCATCAACAAACATTTATTTTATTTTTGGAGGCAATCAGGATTAAGTGACTTGCCAAGAGTCACACAGTTAGTATCTGAGGCTGGATTTGAACTCAGGTATTCCTGACTCCAGGGCTGGTGCTGTATCCACTGTGACATCTAGCTATCCCCAACAATAAGCATTTATTAAGCAGTAACTAATTAAGCCTAGGCCCTGTGCTAAGCACTAGGGATGGGAAGAAAGGCAATTCTAATTATAGAAAGGATGGGGGAAAAGAAGAAGCATTTATCAAGTGCCAATTATGTGTCAGGCACTATGCTAAGTGCTCTACAAATATTATCTCACTTAATCTTTGCAACAACCCTTTGAGGTCAAGTGCTATTATGATGCCCATTTTCCAATTGACGAAACTAGGACAAGTAGCAATGACTTGCCCAGAGTCATAGAGTTAGCATTTGAGGCTGAATTTAAATGCATGTGTTCCTGACTCCAGGCCCAGTACTCAATCCACTGTACTATCTAGCATATATTAATAACTATGTACACATAAGATATATACAATATACATGGGAGATAATCTCAGAGGGAAAACTCTAGGAGTGGTGGGGAAAGGGGAGAACTTGGAAAGACTCTTGAAGAAGATAGAATGTGAGCTGAAACTCCAAGGAATTTAGGAAGTTAAGATGAGGAGAGATCAAGAGCATTATAGGCAGTGGGAATACTTATTGAAAATACATGGAGAGAAGGCCAGTGTCACTGGATTCTAGGATACAAGGAAGAGTGTGAAATATAAGAAAATGCCCTTCTCTGAATGTTCTCTAGCCTGTAGATATCTATTTCCAAAATGTGGTTCCCAGAACTCTATGAGTTTACGCAGAAACAATAAGTTTATGGGGAATTGATTCATATTAATTAAACTCAAAAGAGACTTTTATGAACCAGAATATCATTGTATTAAGAGTGGGAGGCAGACCAGATACATCATTCATTTGCAAAGAGATATGTAACTATAAGAGATGAAATCACAGAAACAGGACAAAGAAATGTGGCATAATGGATATGGAGGGCAATGGACTTGGAATTAGGAAGATATGCATTCAAATCTTGCCCCAGAAATTTACTTGCTGTATAGCCCTCAGCAAGGCACTGAACCTCTCTGTGCCTCAGTTTCCTCATGTGTAAGATGATCAGGTTGCACTTGGCCTCTGAGGTCCCTTCCAGTTCTACTCCATGATCCTGTGAAAGTAGACATTGCCCAGTTACATGTGGTTGACTCTATCTTCCATATATCTTGTATTTGTCCCTTCTTTTCTCGTCCCATTGCCATGACACCAGTACAGGCCCTCTTTGTCATCTGCCTCAACAAATCTCCTAACATGACTTTCGGACTTTACCGTGTCCTCTCTCATTCATGTTTCACTCTGACACTGGGTTAATCTTCCTCATCATACCATTCATCTACACAATCTCCAGGGGCTCAGTAATGTCTACTGAGTAAATAAAAGGTCCTATACAATCCAGTGGCATCCTATCTTTCTAGTCTTTTAATGTTACCCTCCTTTAAATACTCTGTGTTCGAGCTAAACTGGATCAATCTCTGTTTCTGAATATATCCTGTGCTTTCCTCATTTTGTCCTTTTGATCATATTAGTCACAATGCTTGGAATGGTCTTCCTGCCCAATCTGTTCAATATCTATCTATCCTTTAAAGCCCAATTCAAATGTCACCTCCTACAGGATGCCTCCTTTATTTGCACCTTTCCAATGACTATTATTTTGTATTATAGCTATTTATATAGATATCAAATTGCTCTATTAGACTACAAGCTCAGTCAGGACAAACGCCATGTCTTTTTTTAATACCTATCCCATTGCCTAGAAAGCAGACAGTTGGTAAAATGTGAAATTTGAAAGAATAATCATTATAAAACCATGCATACCCTTCGATCCAGCAATATCACTGCTAGGTCTATATTCCAAAGAGATAAAAAAATAAAAGGAAAAAGGACCTATTTCTACAAAAATATTTATAGAAGCCCTTTTTGTGGTGGCTAAGAATTGAAAATAGAGGGGGTGCCCATCAACTGGGGAATGGCTGAACAAGTTGTAGTATATGATTGTGATGGAATGTTATTATGCAATAAGAAATGACAAGCAGGATGATTTTAGAAAAAACCTAGGAAGACTTAAATGAACTGACACAAAGTGAAGTGACCAAAACCAGTAAAATGTTATATACAGTAACAGCAATATTGTATAACAATCAACTATAAACGACTTAGATATTCTCACCAATACAATGATCCAAGAGAAATTCCAAAGGACTTATGATGAAGCATGTTATCTGCCTCCAGAGAAAGAACTGATAATGTCTAAATACAAACTGAAGCAAGCTGCTTCTCTCTCTCTCTCTCCTTCCCTTTTTTATTGTTTTTACTTTCTTTCCTTCCTTCCTTCCTTCCTTTCTTCCCTTTCTTCCTCCCGTCTTTCCTTTCTTTCATGTACAAAATGACTGATATGGAAATGTTTTATATGACTGCACACATATAACCTATATTGGATTGCTTACTACTCAGGGAGGGGAGAGAAGGAGGGAAGAACAGAATTTGGAACTCAAAACTTTAACCAAAAAAACCCCAAATGTTATAAAATTGTTTTAACATGTAAATGGGAGGGCAAATAAAATATTATTACAAAAATAAATAAATATTTTAAAGTGCTTAACACAATGCCTGACACATACTAAGCACTACATAGTTGCTTATTCTTTTCCCTTCCCCCTAAATACCTAGGACTGATATCCTGATTCTCATTAGGACTTTCTCCCTTCATCTGTGCTGGAGACATAACATTAAAAGTTCTTACACTTTGATTGTTCCATTTCTCCATCTCTGCATGTACAGGTCAAAAACTTCTCATTACAAATTTGCTCATGCTACACTTCTCCAGCTAACTATTTATCATGCACTCATTATATTCTTAGGACGACTGCTTACTAGCACCATAACATTATCATGATTGTATTTCCAAATCACAGCATAAAATGGGTTATTTCTAAGAAAGATTCTACAGATGGTTCATCCATTCCATACATGGTGTGTTCTTCTTATTACCTTCCCTTATATAAAGGGTCACTTACAAACTTTGCCTCTAATTTACAGGGTCCAACTTATCTCCTAATGACACAGTACACATAGGATTCTAAAATAATTAAATGACAGGGCTGAAGTGCCTCGCAATATTGTCTAACTCTCCTATTTTATTGATTGAGAAATTATGACCCAGCTAATTAGTGGCAGAGCCTAGACTAGAACCCAGGTGTCTTGCTGTAGCTGTCTTCTCCTCTTTCTTGGCCAGGCTATTAAAGAGGTACTATTGAGCCATGACATTGTCAGAAAGGGATACAGAAAAGGAGAAAAGGTGAACCAAGTCATATACAATTCATTCTTGAAAATCAGTCTTCTGTGTAGATAACTCCCTTTGATCTTTGACTGGCTGTTCTTCTGCCCATTTCTACCTACAGCAGCATGTTCAGTCATCATGCCCACTGCTGACATGCACAAACATATAACAGGAGACTGGTTTGGCCTATGGATTTGGTCCATGACTACACTTACTGATTGCTCATTGTGAGGCTGTACAGAACTCTTGCTGTGTTGACACATTCCCACCCACACACATCCTCCTACATTTGCATACTTCCCTTACATCCAGGGCCATTATTCACTGCTCATTTTTTTTTTGAGCTCCAAATGTGGGCTCTGAGTCAAAGAAATCTTAGATAAAATGAGCTGTTCTGAATCTTCATATAGCATAAGGCTGGCCACGTTTGGAATGCCATTTATGGAAGCTGGGTAATACCACTCCATGAAGTCAAGCATTTCAATAAGCTTCCATATTGGAGTTTGGCCTGTCATGATCCAATGGAGAATTTTGCATATTCAAAAATAACAACCAATCATTAAAAAAGATTGCTACTAGAGACAATGCAGCTAGCCATTCATATCAAACTATTTGTTAATATTCACTATGATACCATTAATGAGAAGCATCGTGTCATATTGGAGAGATGAGTCTTGGATTAGGGAAGGCCTAGCTTCAAGTCCTGCTTTTGACACATACTAGTGATAACAGGAAAATCACTTAAACATTCATCCCTTCTTTGGCAACTCTTTTAGAAAATATTACATATACGTTTAGCCATTATGCATCACTGGAAGGAACGCTGGAACCAAAAATTTCCCAAACTGGTAAACCACAGGTTTGAACCCACTCCCATTTCCTCCTGCCCCACAAAAACAAACAAAAAACAAATTAAGTTATATAGGTTCAGACCCATGGTTACTGATCTACTTTTCTCTCTAATAGAGTTACATAGGACCACTATGATGCAAAATATGGTTTTCCTGCATTATATTAACCTACAGGTATTGGTAATGCAGTCAAAATATGATCATTCCTTTTCTTTGGTGAAAAAGTAATAATTTTTTTCAAATGACAGGTAAAAACAATTTTAAACTTCTGTTTTTTTAAAATTTGAGTTCCCAATTCTTTCCCTCCTCTCCCTTTCCTTCTCCCTGAGAAGGCAAGCAATTAGATATAGATTATACATATTCAGTCAAGCAACATTTCCATATTAGTCATATTGCAAAAGAAAACACAGGCCAAAATAAAGAAAAAAAAGAAAAATAGAATGAGAATTTTTAAAGTATGCTTCAATCTGAATTCAGAATATATTAATTCTTTCTCTGGAGGTGGATAGCATTTTTTTTGGCATAAGTCCTTTAAAATTATCTTGGATTATTGTATTGCTGAGAATAGCTAAGTCATTCATAGTTGATCATCCTTACAATATTGTTGTTACAATGCTCTCCTGTTTCTGCTCACTTTACCTTTCATCAATTCATGTAAGTTTCCCCAAGTTATTCTGAAAGCATCCTGCTCATAATTTCTTACAGTGCAATGGTATTCCATTATAATCACAACATACCACAATTTGTTCAGCCATTCCTCAAATGATGAGCATTTCCTCAATTTCCAATTCATTGCCAACACAAAAAGAGCTGCTATAAATATTTTTGTTCAAATTAGCCCTTTTCCCTTTTCTTTGATCTATTTGGGATACAGACCTGGTAGTATGATTGTTGGGTCAAAAGGTATGCAGAGCTTTAGAGCCCTTTGGGCACAGTTCCAAATTGCTCTCCAGAATGGCTGGATCAGTTCACAACTCCACCAACAGTGCATTAGCATCCTAATTTTTCCATATCCCCTCCAACATTTGTCATTTTCCTTTTCTGTCATATTAGTCAATCTGATGGGTGTGAGGTGGTATCTCAGAAGTATTTTAATTTGCGTTTCTCTAATCAATAGTGATTTTGAGCATTTTTTCATATGGTAAGAGATAACTTTGATTTCTTCATCTAAAAATTTCCTGTTCATATTTTTTGACCATTTATCAATTATGGAATGACTTTTATTCTAATACATTTGACTCCATTCTCCATTTGTTGAGAAATGAGTCTGTTATGAGAGAAAGTTGATATAAAAAATCTCCCCAGTTTTTTGATTTCCTTCTATTTTTGGTTGCATTGGTTTTGTGCAAAACCTTTTAAATTTAATGTCATCCAAATTATCCATTTTACATCCTGTAATGCTCTGTCTCTTCTTTGGTCATAAATTCTTCCCCTTATCCATAGATGTGACAAGTAAACTATTCCATGCTCCCATAATTTGCTTAGGGTAGTAACCTTTATGTCTAAATCACATACCCACTACTTTTCAGTTTTCCTAGAAATTTTTTTTAACATATAGTGAGTTCTTGTCCCAAAAGCTTGGATCTTTGCATTTATCAAATACTATTAACAAGTACCAGAGAGTTCTGTTTTCAGGAGCCAAGATGGTGGAATAAGAAGAAAGTCACTCTCACCGTCCCTTATTAGCCTCTGAAAGCCCAGAAAATATTGCCCCACAGCTGAACTAGCAGAAAGATGGGGTGCACCAGTCCGGTAGCCCAGGTAGCTTGAGGGATTATCAGGAAAGGCCCTTCTTGCCCTGGGGGAAGGGAGAAGTACAGAATGAAAGGCATACCAACAAGCTAGCAGAAAGCTCCATCTCAGCATACCAGGGGGAGACACTGAACCCCAAGTGGTGGAGCAGGCAAACATCAACACCAGGACCCCCAAGTGCCTCAGTAAAGGCAGGGGAACCAGTGGAAACTGGCTCAAAAAACCACCACGTGCTTTGGCATTCTATAGCAACCAAGTCTCTTAGTACCTCAGCAAAACTCTGGGAAGAATTCCAAGGGTTCCTCCCAGGTGGAGAAACATCTCACAGCAGCGAAACACCCAACTGAAAGGAGCCAAAGAAAGCGAAAGGAAAGAAAGGAAAGGTGGGAGGGGCAGGGTTGGGGGATGGGGGGAAGTAGGTAACCTCCAGAGGCCAGACTACCCAATTCTACCCCTAGAGTTCCAGTGTTGCTAATTCCTCTCCAACATCAGGTAAGCTGCCAGAACCATATAGCCTCCAACTGCCGGTAGTGGAAGCCTCAGCACACAAAGCCAGTGACTAGGCCCTGGGTTCCCAACATAAGAAGCTTGGGTCAGTACCTCCTGCTCCATAGCAGAAGAGCTCAATCTTTTTAAAGGCCAGGAAATAAGCAAATACCATGAATAAAAAGAAACATATGATAGATTCTTATTATAGGAATAGTGAAGATCAAGGCAGAAATTCTGAAGAGGACAACATTGTCAACAAACCCACATCTGGAACCTCAAAAGTGAAAATGAACTGGTCTGAAGCCCAAAAAGCCTTCTTGAAAGAGCTCAAGAAAGATTTTAAAAGTCATATAAGAGAGGTAGAAGAAAAATTGCGAAAAGAAATGAGAGGTATGCAAAAGAGAGTCAATAGCTTGGAAAAGGAAGGACAAAAATTAACTGTAGAAAACAAGTTGTTAAAAAATACAATTGGCCAACTGGAAAAAAAAAAGTACACTGAAGAAAACAACTCCTTAAAAAGCATAATTAGCCAAATTGAGAAGGAGGTACAAAATCTAATAGAAGAAAACAATTTATTAAAAACAGAATTGGGCAAATGGAAGCTAATGACTCTATGGGAGAGCAAGAATCAGTCAAACAGAAACAAAAGAATGAAAAAATAGATAAAAACGTAAAATGCCTTATTGGTAAAATAACTGACTTGGAAAATAGATCCAGGAGAGACAATTTAAAAATTACTGGTCTACCTGAAAATCACAATAAAAAAAAAAGGGCCTGGACAGCATCTTTCATTAAATCATCATGGAAAACTGCCCTGATGTCCTAGAACCAGAGAGTAAAATAGCCATAGAAAGAATCCACTGATCACCTCCTGAAAGAGATTCCAAATTGAAAATGCCAAGAAATATCGTAGCCAAATTCCAAAATTACCAGGTCAAAGAGAAAATACTTCAAGCAGCCAGAAAGAAACAATTTAAATATCATGGAACTACAGTCAGGATTACACAGGACCTTGCAGCTTCTACATTAAAAGACCATACGCCATAGAATATGATATTCTGTAAGGCAAAGGAGCTTGGATTACAACCAAGGATCAACTACCCAGCAAAAATGAGGATAATCTTTCAGGGGAAGAGATGGACATTCAACAAAATAAGGGACTTCCAAACCTTCCTGATAAAAAGATCAGAGCTCAACAGAAAATTTGATCTTCAAATACAAGACTCAAGAGAGACATAAAAAGATTTCAAGACATTATCTGGAAATATTTCCTTGGTGATCTTCTCCCTTGTGCTTACCATGAACATTTCAAGAAGAGATGGCCCAGTGACGCAAGGAAGGAATTATTTCTGCTATTGTACATATAAAAAAAAACATCTCTTATAACTCTTTATTCAAATTTCTCAGGATAATATTGCAGTCATTCTATTAAGTTATAATTTCTTTATGCCCACTGGTTTCATTGATAGTAAAAATGTCCACAAAAGCCTACCTTAATTCCTCCAATGGTCCATTAATTTATTGAGTATTCGTCAACTATCTCATATTTTAATTACCAAAGGTCACACTGTGGTTTGTAGATAGTTTAAAAACTGTATGATAATAATTATCATATAGTTCCCTTTCTACCACTCTGACACTATTGATGGCATTGTCTGTGTGTATGGGGGACACATAAATCTTAGGGCCATTTAAAATTTTTTCTTTGTTTTCTTTGGGGGTGATGTGACCAAATAATTCTCTGCCAATGATGAGATTCTGATCACTTATCCAGGCAGGTCCCCTAACAAAAATAAATTATATTACTGAAACTGTACATGAAGACTTTCCATCAGTCTTTTTTCATAAGAAATTACAATAATTTCTAAATAATATCCTTTAACCATTAACTATAGTTTACTTAACTTAGTAGTAAAATATGTTAGTCATTTTAAGCTGCACTAAGTCTGCTGTGGTAACTTCAACAACTCAATGGCCAAAAAAGCCTTAAAGTTCCAATATTCTCAAATATAGCAGTTTGTTCCAAGCTTGAGTCATTCAAACATAGACTTCTGAAGGAGATTCTAATGAAGAATACAGTGGACAGTAACTCATGAGCTCTAAGTTCAAGGCCTCATTCATACTTGGCCTTATTTTCCTCCAGTAAAGATTTCTTTAGTTCTAACTCTGTGAAAGGAATTGGGCTAGGTGCAATGGAAACAAAGACAAAATTAAACAGTCCTTGCTCTCAAGTAGCTTACATTTTATTGGAGGATTCAATATGTTAAATGATAAATAATGAACAGGGAACTTTAGAGGGAGAGAAAGGTAATACTCCCTAATGCATTCACAGATCATGCCTCAAAAGTTAATGTACACATCAGTCAACTGGAAATTAGAATTTTATTTTCCCATGCAAAACAATGCTTTAGATATTGGCTGGATTCCAAGGATAGCCTATAAAAACACATATAATTTTTATCTCCATACTCCAAAAAACGTGTGTGGTTTCATCACTTTTGTACTTTAAAAAAAGTATACATAATTCTTCCAAGCCTTAAGAGAAAATCCTTATGAGTGGCCGGAGACCAACAAACAATTAAAGTCCATATTTGTTGGCCAACAAACTGATAATGATGCTGAGTCTATCTGGGATAGTTCTCTGACAAAAGTCATATATCCTACAGCAGGGCTCAAAATGGCTATTTAGGACTCTACAGACTTTGTGCTCTATATCGATATTCGATGGTCAGCTTCCTGCCACAATAAGTGATCATGCTGAGGATGCAGCCCATAATATTCCTCGTCTAATAATAACAATTATTCCTTTGTCTCCTTTATTATTCCCTCTCATATTCTAGAATATATATCATCTCTGTTGCTGTGATTGTTGAACCATGTTAAGTCTTGAGTCCTTCTGAAAATGATGGTATTGATGAATGTGGGCAAATCTTGGACTGGGAATATTCTGTAGCAGAATTGGAAGAACAGTAGTGGAGCTGGAGAAGCAAAAATGTGTCACTCTGTCTTCTGCTGACTTGGCATTGGGGATGGTATTCCATTAGTCAAAAGAATAAACAGTTGTTATGTCAAATAATTTACTAATATACTATCATATCATCTGCAAATGTTTCATCATTGCCTATCCTCATTCCTTCAATTTCTTTTTCTTCTCTTATTACTGTAGCTAGCATTTCTAGTACAATACTGAATAAAAGTGGTGATAATGGACATCCTTGCTTCACCCCTAATCTTAATAGGAAGGCTCCTAGCTTGTCTCCATTATGGATAATCCTTATTGATAGTTTTAGATAGATATTATCACTTCAAGGAAAGCTTCATGTATTCCTGTCTTTCTTGTATTATAAAAGGAATTTGGTATGACTCCTTTGTCTATTTTTCCAAGTAGTTTATAAGTATTGAGATTAATTGTTGCTTGTTCACTTGTTAATCCATCTGGTCCTGCTGATTTTTTTCTTTTTTCTTTTTCTTTTTAAATTTTTAGGCATTTGGGGTTAAGTTACTTGCCCAGGGTCACACATCTACTTGTCAAGTGTTTGGTCTGAGACCAGATTTGAACTCAGGTCCTCCTGACTTCAGGGACAGTACTCTATCCACTGTGCCCCCTAGCTGCCTCCCTGGTGATTTTTTCCTAATGGAGCTCATTGATCCCTTCTTCAATTTCTTTTTCGAGGACAAGGTTAAGTATTCTATTTCCTCTTCTCTTAATCTAGACAATTTACATTTTTTGAATATTCATCCATTTCACTTAGACTGTCAGATTTATTAGCATATTACTGGACAAAATAGCTCCTAATAATTGCTTCAATTTCATCTTTATTTGTGGTGAATTCACCCTTTTCATATCTGACACTGATAATTTGTTTTTCTTCTTTCTTTTTTAATTAAATTAGCAAATGGCTTATCTATTTTATTGTTTTTTTCCCACAAAATCAGCTCATTTTTTTTATTTGTTAATTTTAATTTTATTAATCTCTCCTTTGATACTCAGGATTTCCAATTTGGTGTTTAATTGGGTATTTCTAATTATTTTTCTAGTTTTTTTTTAATTGCATTTCAATTCATTGATCTATTCTTTCTCTTTTTTATTCATGTAAGCAATTAGAGATATAATTTTCCCCTAAGTACTACTTTGGCTACATCCTACAAATTTTGGAAGGTTGTCTCATTGTTGTCATTCTCTTTAATGAAATTATGATTGTTTCTATGATTTGTTCTTTGATTCATTCTTTAGGATTAAATTATTTACTTTTCCATTAATTTTTAATCTGTTTCCCTAGTCCTTTATTGAATGTAATTTTTATTACATTATGATCTAACATGGATGCATTTAATAGTTCTGTTTTTTTTATATTTTGTTGTAAGGTTTTTATGCCCTAATACATGGTCAGTTTTGTGCAGATACCATGTACCAATGAGGAAAAAAAAAGGTATAGTCCTTTCTAATCTCATTCAATTTTCTCCAGGAGTCTATCATATCTAACTTTGCCAAAATTTTATTCATCTCCTTAAATTCTTTCCTGTTTATTTTTTGGTTAGATTTATCTACCTCTAAGGGGAATGTTGAGGTCCCTCACTAGTATAGTTTTACTGTCTATTTCTTCCTACACGTCCTTTAAATTTTCCTTTAAGAATTTAGATGCTCTACCATTCAGTACTAATGTTACTTCATTGTCTATGGTACTTGTGAGCAAAATGTAGTTTGCCTGCTTATGTCTTTTAATTAAATCTATTTTTGTTTTGTCTAAAATCATGATTGCTACACTATTTTCTTTTTACTTCAGTTATACCATAATAGATTCAACTCCTGCCACTTACCTTTACTCTGCATGTGTCTCTCTGTTTCAAGTGTGTTTCTTGTAAACAACATATTGTAAAATTTTAATTTTTAATCCACTCTGCTATCCATTTCCATTTAATGGGTGAGTTAATCCCATTCACATTCATGGTTATGATTACTGTGTATTTCCATTCATCCTATTCCCCCTCCTCTCCCCATTCATCTTTTTCTCTCTCCTTTTACCCTTTTCCTCTTCAAAAGTTTTTTTTTTCCTTCTGTCTACCTCCTACCTAATCTGCCCTTTCTTCTATCAGCTCCCTCCTTCTGTCATCCCTCTCTTCTCCCATTTCCCTGTAGGGCAAGATAGATTTTTATACCCAATTGAGTGGATGTGTTATTCCCTCTTTGAATCAATTCTGATGAGTGTAAGGTTAGAGGCTTGTATGCCACAACCTCTCCCTACCCCCCACCATCTTCCTCTCTATTGGGAAAACTCTTCCTTTCACACTTTCGGTATCTCCTCTTATGTAAGATAATTTACGCCATTAAACCTCTTCATTTCTCCTCTTCTAATTTCTCACCCTTTAATTTAATTTAATTTTTTTTTGGATATCATCCCATCATAGTCAACTCACACTCATGCCTTCTGCTTCTAACTTAAGCATTATAAAGTTCTTAGGTGTTACAAGTATCATCTTCCCATGTAGGAAAGAAAACAATTAAATAATTTTTAAAATTTCTTATAATTTCTCTTTCATATTTACCTTTTTATAATTCTCTTGAGTCTTTTATTTGAAAGTCATATTTTCTATTCAGGTTTGGTCTTTTCATCAGGAATGCTTGAAAGTCCTCTATTTAATTAAATGTCCATTTTTTCTCCTACAGGATTATACTTGGTTTTGCTGAATAGGTAATTCTTAGCTGCAATCCTAGCTCCTTTTCCCTCTGAAGGGCACACTCCAAGCCCTCTAATCTGTTAATGTAGAAGCTATTAAATCTTTGTTATTCTGACTATGGCTCCATGATATTTAAATTGTTTCTTTCTGGCTGCTTGTAATATTTTCTTTTTGAACTGGGAGCTCTGGAATTTGGCTGTAACATTCGTAGGAGTTTTTGTTTTGAGATCTCTTTGAGAGGTGATTGGTGGTTTCTTGCAATATCTATTTTACCCTCCTGTTTTAGGATATCAGGACAGTTTTGCTTAAAAGTTTCTTGAAATATGATGTGTAAGGCTCTTTTTTTAATCATGGCTTTCAGATAGTCCAATAATTTTTAAACTATTTCTCCTCAAACTATTTTCTACATCAGCTGTTTTTTCCAATGAGATATGTCTCATTTTCTTCTATTTCTTCTTTTTTTTTCGTTTTGTTTTATTATTTCTTGCTGTCTCATGGAGTCAATAGCTTTCTACTTGCCCAATTCTAATTTTTAATGAATTATTTTCTTCACTGCAATTTTGTACCACCTTTTCCATTTGGTCATCTCTACTTTTTAGGGAATTCTTTTTTTAGTTAACTTTTTTATTGATTACTTTTTTTTCATTGTCAAAGAGCTCACTTTTTTTTTTTTTGAGAGCAAATAATATGGTTCAATCTGCATTCAGACTCCACAGTTCTTTCTCTGAAAGTGGACTACGTTTTCTTTGGAGTTGTTAGATCCTTGCATTGCTGAGAAGAGTCAAGTCTATGTAGGTCAGTCATCACACAATGTGGCTGTTACAATGTACAATGTTCTCTTGGTTCTGCTCACTTCACTCAGCATCAGTCCATACAACTCTTTTCAGGTTTTTCTGAAGTCTACCTGCTCATCATTTCTTATAACACAACAGTATTCCATTACATTCTTACATCACAACTTGTTCAGCCATTTCCCAATTGATGGGCATGCCCTCAATGTCCAATTCTTTGCCACCACAAAAAGAGCTGCTATAAATATTTTTGTACATGTGGATCATTTTCCCATTTTTATGATCTCTTTAGGATACAGACCTAGAAGCAGTATTGCTGGGTCAAAGGGTATGCACAGTTTTATAGTCTTTTAGGCATAGTTCCAATTTGCTCTCCAGAATGGTTGGATCAGTTCATAACTCCACCAATAATGCCTTAGTGTTCCAGTTTTCCCATATCTTCGCCAACACATCATTTTCCTGTTTGGTAATGTTGGCCAATCTGATAGGTGTGATGTGGTACATCAGAGTTGTTTTGATTTGCATTTCTCTAATCAATAGTGATTTAGAACATTTTTTTCACATGACTATAGATAACTTTGATTTCTTCCTCTGAAAAACACCTGTTCATATCTTTTGACCATTTATCAATTGGGGAATGACTTGTATTCTTATAATTTTGACACAGTTCTCCATATATTTTAGAAATGAGGCCTTTATCAGAGACACTGACTATAAAAATTGTTTCCCAGCTTTCTGATTCCCTCCTAACCTTGGTTGTATTGGCTTTGTTTGTGCAAACCTTTTTTTTTTAATTTAACGTAATCAAAATCATCCATTTTGCATTTCATAATGTTCTCTATCTCTTTTTTGGTCATAAATTCTTCCCTTATCCATAGATCTGACAGATAAACTATTCCTTGCTCTTCTAATCTGCTTATAGTATCAGCGTTTATAGCTAAATCATGTACCCATTTTGACTTTATCTTGGTATAGGGTATAAGATGTTGGTCTATGCCTAGTTTCTGCCATACTATTTTCCAGTTTTCCCAGCAGTTTATGTTAAATAGTGAGTTCTTATCCCAGAAGCTGGAGACTTTGGATTTATCAAACAGCATATTTGTGTCTTGAGTACTATTTCCTATTCCACTGATCCACCATTCTATTTCTTAGCCATTACTAAGTAGTTTTGATGATTGCTGCTTTATAATACCATTGAAAATCTGGTACAGCTAAGCCACCTTCCCTTGCATTTCTTTTTATTAATTCCCTTCATATTCTGGACCTTTTGTTTTTCCAGGTGAATTTTGTTATTATTTTCCTAGCTTTATAAAATGATTTTTGGTAGTTTCATTGGTATGTCATTGAATAAATAAATTAATTTAGTAGAATTGTTATTTTTATTATATCAGCTCAGCCTACCCATGAGCAACTTATATTTTTCCAATTATTTAAATCTGACTTTATTTATGTGAAAGTATTTGTGTGAAATGTGCTTTGTAACTATGTTCATAATAATTCCATAGATCATGAAGTATGGCACTTGAGCACCTAGAGGGCCACAGGTGGCCTTGAGGCCACAGGTCCCACACCCCTGGGCTTGGTAAATGTATTCATTGGTTTTGTCAAATCACTTTAAAAAATTCTCTATTACAAAAGAAGGATAATAGGGTAGGAAGCAAAAGGGATGCAGAGGAAGATACACTTGAAAAGCAAAGTGATGCAAAAGAAAATATATCAATTTCTTTTTAATTAAGTAGAATTTCCTTTGATTTCTACCAAATTTATCTTATTAAAGTTTCATAGAAACCCTTAAATATAGTAAGTTATTATAATTCATCTTACAATGATTCTCTAATAGACTTAAAAATAACAACCCCCAAAGTAAACCTTTGACAGCACAGAAAACAAGAGAAGATTCCGAGGATACCTGATACTGACGGTTAGAAGGAAAGCTACAGAATTTCCTTTAAAATTATTTGAGATGAAGTGGGTTCCATTATTACCACTACTCAACTTTACAAGTTACTTTTATGAGGCTTTCTCTTTTAAAATTAATTCTATAATATACTGATTGTAGCAATAGAAGTTATATCTATCTCAGGACATTTCATTAGCACGTGTAGTATGGAGCCAGACTTCTCTGACATCTGATGAGCAATTCACAATCCTTTATGAAGGGCTCTAAAATATTCCATTATTTTCATTTTTAATTTTCCATTTGCATTTCTTAAAAGACAAACTTTTCCCAAAAGTATTGGTTTGGTCTTGAAATATTTATCTGTAAAAACAAAAAAAAAATTGTTTCCTTTGGCAAAGGAAAACAAAAAACCTTCAAATTTGATATATGAAAATTTTCAATGCCTTACAGGGGCTATTAGGTCTTTGGGTTTTGGTTCTTCTCTTACTTGTTAGACTTTGCCTTCTCAGTCTTTTTTACTGGATAGTCATCCAGGTCACATACACTAATCTTGAGGGTATCAATTATGATCTCTGTGCTAATGATTCTATGATATTTTTGTCCAGCTCTAACCTCTCTCCTGACCTCTGGTCTCAAATTTGCAACGGCCTATTAGGCATCTCAAAGTGGACATCCCAGAGACATCTTAAATTAAATGTTTCCAAAAATGAACTCATTATCTTTCCTCAAAAACCTCTTCCCTTTTCCTCACTTTCCTATTACTGTTAAGCATACTACTATGATCTCAGTCACCCAAGCTCACAACTTAAGTGTCACCTTCAACTTCTCACTCTTTCTCAACCTCCATATCCAATCAGTTGTTAAGTGATATTCTTTCTACCTTCCTATCTCCCTTTTATATGCTTCCTTCACTCCTGTAACAATATCATTGCCCTGGTGCAGGGTCTCATCACCTCATGCCTGAATTTATTGCAAAAACTCACTGATTTCTCTCTCTGCTTCAAGTTTCCCCCCTCTTTAGTCTACCCTCCATTCAGTTATCAAAGTGATCTTCCAAAATTACAGGTCTCACCATGTCACTCTCCTATTCAATCAACTCCATGGGCTCCCTATTGCCTCCGAGATAAAATATAAAATCTTTTGTTTGGTATTCAAAGCTCTTCTTGTATCCTGGACCCCTTTTACCTTTCCAGTCTTCTTACATCTTACTCTCCTCTCTCTCATCCAGTGATACTGGCATTTTTGTTGTTGCTTGCACAAGACATTCCATCTACCAACACAGGTCATTTTCACTGGTTCTCCCCAGTGCCTGGAAATCTTTTTCTCTTTATCTCTACTTCCTGGCTTTCTTCAAGTCTCAGCTAAGGTCCTACTTCCTGCAACAAGCCCATCCCAGCCATCCTTAATCTTACTACCTTCCCAATAAGACTATCCCTATTTATCCTGCATATATCTTGTTCGTACATAGTTGTTTACATGCTCTCCCCCTCCAATATTTTCAAGCTCTTTGACTGTTTTGGACCCTTCCTTATATTCATAGCCCTCAACACAATGTCTGGCACATAATAAATGCTCAAAAATGATTGTTGACTTATTGGTCTTACATCATCATAGAACTAATAAGTACCTGAGCCTAGGTCCAACTCCTTAACTTCAAACAAAGAAAAAAAAGTGAGGAAATATCCATTCAAATTCCCTCCCATGGAGTTTTGCAGGCCCTTGCATCAGTACCAACAAAAGTTGTACCTCTGTAACATAAACATCTTGAAAATGCCCATGATGCTTTCCTTTTTTGGCAAAACCACTAGGCACTTATTTAAACTGAACAATTTCCAGAACCATAAATGTCCCATTAAAGAGGGAAGAAACCTTCAGGATTCAGTGGTTTTGAAAGACTGCAGTTATTTATGCTGTGTCCAAATCCCTGTCTGCCATGTTTTCTTGGTGTCCATCTGGCAGAGACCCTTTAAGACAAACAAGGGGACCAGATGCCGACCACAAAGAAATTCCACTCAACAAACATTTTCAAAAGACCTGCACTCTAGGCTGTCAGGAGTCCTGTTAAAAAGTAAGTTGTTCCATTCTCTTTCAATATATTGTTTCCCTGGGCATTGTTTACATAAATGAAACTGAACCAAGTAGGGACTATAACAATAAACTATTAACACCATGCACCCCTGCAGCTCTCATCTCAAGACATATTCAGGATTCTAAGTTCTAACCACATTGAACACTGAAATCCAAGGCTCAACTTATTTCTTTTCTCCCCCTGATAAACAAACTATACGCTCTATCTTCCCATAACACACATAGGCACACAGCTGTCTCAGCATGAAAGTTTAATGTTATGTCACAATTTCTACTAAGGGGAAAAAATAGTTCAAAAAGGGATATGGTTCCAAGTCTGGAAAACTAACTGATTGGAAAGTTTGTTAGAGAGCATGGAGAAGCATGTCAAACTCATCATGATTTGAGACAAGAAGCTCTAAACCAATGAGTAGTCACACTTTTAGTAACATGCTCTACCTTAGATACAAAGGCACTATTTCTAGGTGTAGGCCATTAATGAATGTCTGCCACATTATTACACTTTGTCAGACATTTGAATGATTTATTATAAAGAATTCAAACCAATACTATAAGCATTTAAATGCCTACTAGTTGCAAGGCTAGGAGTGTGCTAGGTGCTGGGGATGCAAAGTCAAAAAATGACAATCTCAGGTGTCAAAAGAGCTTACAATTTAATAGGGGAGATAAAACCGCACATATACACTACAGGGAACAAAATATGAACAAAAGAGAGGTCCAAAAAAGTACTATGATAAATACAAAAGGAGAGAGCTCAAATTTGACTAGAGGAAGTAGAATAGACGTAAAGGAAGTCTTCACTTAGGAGATAGCGCCTAAAAGTAAAAGGAACATCCGGATATTTGAAGATAAGGTAAAAGTACATTATAAACAGAGGGGATGAATTCTGGAACAGTGAGTGAAGAGAGGTAATGTGAAATAAGGGTAACAGGATCATACATCTAGCATCGGAAAGAACCACAGAAGTAATTTTTTCAATCTCCTAATTTTACAGAAAAGGAAACTGAGGCCCATGGAGGTTAAGGAGTTAACAAGGGAGTAACTATCACAACATGGATTTGAACTTAAGGGACCCATGATTCTGAGTTCATGACTTTTTACCCTGACCACCTTGCCTATAAATGTGGGTTTAAGCCATAGAACTAATATCACTGGAGTATAACTTACATTTACATTTTTAGCCAAAAGTTTTGTATTTTTAACTACTTAAAACATGAACAATATGAACCCAAGGTGCTCAAGGATATAACTAGGGGAGTATAGTATACTTTCATATCTGTTCTTGGAGTGAGTTGCCTTCTCCCCAAAACCCCACTGAAATAATGGACTTCATACAATGAATGATAGAACAGTTAATTCTCAAACATAACAGGTTTTTTGATTAATTGCAAAATGTCAATCTTATCCTGATGGCCTGTTACTAGAAACTTTATTTAAAAAATTGTCATTTGAAGTTATTCCTCCAAATAACAAGTGGTCAAAGGATATGAAAAGTTTTGGAAGGAAGAAAGACAAACCATCAATAAGCATATGAAAAATCATTCATATCACTTAAGAGAAATGCAAACTCAATCAGTTTCGAATTATCATTTTATATGCATCAAATTGGGAGAAAAAAATTAATGTTGGTGAACTTGTTTGGAGATAGACACATTAGTTCATTACTATTAGTGAATAAGGAGAAATACATTCTAGAAATACATTCAAAATTATACAATGAATATGTTGAACAAATAAGCATATGAACAAACCTTTGACCCAGTAGATTCCACCACAAGAATAACCCTAGGGAAATTAGTGATGGAAATGGCCCACATTTAAAAAAAATTCCTAAGAGCATTATCGATAATAACAAAAACCTGGATATGTGACTAATAATTGGCAAATGGCTAGACAAACAATAGTACATGAATGTAATGAACTACTATTAGTTACAGAAACTTTATTAGACAGGTTTGCGTCAGTGTTTTCTGGTAACATACTTTGGGGAGATATTCTTGGGTATTGGCTGGGAAATATCTAGTGTGTCTAAACAAATGATATTAAAAAATGGGAAAGTCAATAAAATTAATGTAATTAGATCTTCAAAATGCTTTACTTCAGAAACAAGAACAAAAACTCTACAAACTTTATGTTGTATAATATTTTTGTTGTTATTGAGTTGTTGCAGTTGTGTTCAACTCTTCATGACCCCATTTAGGGTTTTCTGAGCAAAGATACTAAAGTGGTTTGCCATTTCCTTCTTCAGCTCATTTTATAGATGAGGCACTGGGGCAAATAGGGTTAAGTGACTTCTCCAAGGTCACACAACTCGTAAGTGTTTGAGAACAGATTTGAAATCATAAAGATCAGTCTCTGATTCTAAGCTCAATGCTCTATCCACTGTGCCACCTTGTTGCCGTAAGAAATATGCCTTGTATATTTAGACTAGTAAGCATGTGTACCTGTGATAATCCCATCCTCCAATGCTTCATCATGCACTGGAGATGATTCTGGTTTTTCAAAGACCATTGTAACACCATCAATGTTAGGTCAAGTCCTTGAGTAAGACTCAGTCATGGACTGAGCATCAATTTAATTAAACAAGGAAAAGCTCATATCAAAAAGTTGGCTACCAGTTGATTAATTTCACCATTTTGCCATAAGAACTCATTAGAAATGACAATAAAGGCATGGACTATGATCCTTGTTGAAGGGAACATGTACACTAACAAAAGTATGGATCTTTTAAAGTATAATGAATGCAAGTCATGATATATACTTTATAGGTTAATTGTCTCTATAAAATTTTTTCTTGTCGACTTTCTTAACTAGATCTTTTAGATGGATTTATAATAGGAGAGGTGTATGCTGGTTCAAACAGAAGAAGTGATAGAGAAAAGGCTTAGCCCGTAGAATGAGCCTAGATAAAATAGATAGTTAGATACATAACTCAGAAAGCCATAAAAATGATATGATGATGAGTACACTTGGGCACGGCTGGACAAAAGACCTGAGGTCTATTCCCAGGCTCTACCAATGTGTAACTTTTGGAAAATAACTTTCCTTTCTCTAGACCTCAGGATCAGAAAATTTCCAAGTTATAAAGAACCCCAGTAATTATTTCATTGAATCCAGAACTGCAAAAGAACTCCCCTGACTACATATTCAGTAACTAGTCACCCAACCTTTATTTCAAGATCCCAAAGCTCCTAAAGCAATTCACTCCACCTTAGAATAGCTATAATTATATAGGAAGCTTTCATTTTACATAAAACCTAAATTATTCTATTTATAAAATTAGAGAATTTAACAGTGAGCTCTAAAATCTCTTCCAGATATAAAATTCCATGATCTTATCATTCTAAATACATAAGTAACACAAGAAACTTAAATTTAGGCAAAATCTCTCAAATATGGTCACAATCTCCCAAATACAACCATTTTTTTAAAAGTTTCAGTAATATTTTCTACTTTTTTTCTAAAAAAAAAAAGACTTTGTAAGATACATCACTGAAATCCACCTTTTTGGAACTTACCATCAATAAAGGGCTCAGACTAATAAGGAAATGTGGTCTCAGCAAACAAAATGTGATTCTACACAACTCCTCCCTGGTAGGTATGGCTTCTCAATCTAAGCAGCAGTCAAGAATAATCATCCTTCTTTCCACCAACCATCATAATTACAATTAAGTTTCAAAGCACTAACTCTGAGTCAGGTGCAACACGTACTTTTACTGCCAGTGAATATTTTAGAAAAGTCAAGAAGCATGAAATTTATCTGATGCCTTGACGTAAAACCACTCTACCATTGTAGCCGAGAGTGAAAGGTGTGAGAATTAAACAAATTAACCCAATTTTCCCAAGATGTGGCATTGTTTAAGGCTCCAACTTTGTATTAGGAAATGAAAAAGGGAAAGGAGGGTGGAAATAGGAGCATCCCATCCTTGGCAACCAGCTCAAAATGGAGTACAAGAAAAGGTGAAAGACTTGGTCTGTTTTCTGATTTCTCTTTACATTCCCAACATCTAGCATAAGGCCTTTGGAGACCCTAATAGCTTGATATATGAGTGCCTATTGGAATCACGTCAGAGTATATCAACACAACCAACATGCTTATAATCACTCAGCCTCCTGACTTCACAAGCTCTGTGCTATCTTCAGAATGTGGGAATTCAGAACCCTCAGGACTCCTGGAGTGCAGTTTCTGGTCACCTGCAAGTTAAACCTTTCACTATAGTTTAACTTAGGCTGTCAGTCACCTAATTGCTTCAATAAAACATAATTAATTAAAAATAACATGCAGAAATATTTACGTGAAGATGATCTAAGGCATTGTACAGTAAGTATTATTTTCAAATGAAAGTGGATTTAGTATTTCTGAGTCAAAAATTCCTCCTCCTTGAACCCCAGGTCTACCGAAAACAAAGGTATTTTTGAATCTTTGACTACCTGTTCAACTATGAAAACAAAAACAACAAATCCAAAACAGCTTCCTACATATATATACATGTATATATTCATATATATATTCATATATATATATATATATATATATATATATGAAAAGTACTTGATGGGACTGTTGTGATCATATTTAAATGAGGACTCACTAGGGATCTAATGCATTAGAACAAACAGTGATTTGATAGAGAACCTGGGTTCAAATTCCACCCCCACCCCCACCCCCCCCCCCCCACAAAAAGGGATCCCGGGGGAAGGCACCCAAAAAAAAAAAAAAAAAAAAAAACAAAACTTGTGACTCAGTTTCCTCATCTGTAAAATGAGCAATTTGGATTACATGGACGCTCAGATTCCTCACAGCAGGAGGTCCTATAATATATGGGGCACAAATCATTGAGAATTCCAATTTTTGCACTATCTTATAAAAAGTAAGTGATGGAAAGTAAGATTACTTTCCATGTTTTCTTTCTTTTTTCTGAGTTCAAGTTGAGCTTTTTACAAGCTGCTTTAATTAAATTAGCTACAAAACTTCAAAGTCCTTTATTTGATAGACTAAATCCCACACAGGAAACTCCATCTAAAACTTGTTAGTTGCCATAGCAGGGATCAACCCAAAAAACAAAACAAAACAAAACAAACAAACAAAAAAAAACCATTTATTAAGACACTGCTATTTGCCAGGCACTATGTTAGGTGATAAGAATTCAATTGAGAGAATGAAACAGATCCTGTGCTCAAGGAGCTTACATTCTACAGGAGGAAAAAAAAAACATGAAAAACTATGTATATAAATCTATCACATTTTAGAGTGCACGTCTCTCCCTACTTACATAGGTTTTTACAAATATTTTACTACAAATTAGGAGATTATGAGAGCTGCATTTCTGAAAATGGAACTAGGACTAGAGAACTACAGGAATTACAAATTTAGGGGATTATAAAATGTAGTGTATAAAGGGAGGTTAGAGATCATTTAGCTCAACCTTCTTTAGGCCAAGAAAGATCAAATATCTTGGAGCAATCTCAGGTCAAAAATAGCAGAGTGAAGATTTGAGTCTAATTTCTCTGACTTCCAATCCTGTGTACCATGTCTGTTCTTGCTTTTATCAAGTTTACCAGCTTTCTTCCTACATAAAAATACCGTATTTCATTTTATCCCCTCCATAAAGAAGGGGATAATTTGGGAAAGAGGAAGGGGGAGGGATTACAATGACCAGGGCTACCAAAAGCAACAGCTCTAGTATTTCAGCGTAAGAACATTTTCTGCCTAACAAACAAAACAAAACAAAACAAACAAACAAACCAACAAAACAAAAGAAGTAAGGCAAACATGATATGGTATTTTCCATCTAGCAGGAAAGTATTCGCCATTTTTTCATGATATACTCCTACTACAAGCACTCTTATTCTGGCCTTCATCACCTACTGTCTGTATTATTGTAGTAGCCTCCATTTATGACCTTCATGGGTGAAATCTATCCCCTTGCCATTCATCCTTCATGCATGTCTACGGAATCTCCTGTTATGTACTCCTCTAATCACAACTCTTCTCTCAACAAAAAAACTTTCAGCAGCCCCCTATGCGTGCTACATGAAGTTTAAACTTTTTATACTTGCCTTCAATACCTCTCCAATCTTGCTTCTTCCAGGTCTGACACAGTTTCTACCTCCCTCCAAGAAGTCTTTCCTATGCCTGTGAAAACAATCTCTCACTCTCATAATTCTCATAGTATTTTTTTCTAAACCTGCGTTTTTTCACTTAAAATTCTCTGTCTTATATCATACTTTGTGTATCTTAATTCTCCTTATTATAGGTGGTTTTTTTTTTTTTTTGGCCAATGCTTTGGATGAAAGCTTTATGACAACTCAATATTTGAGGTGCCACTCACATGAATTTCTACCTTTAGAAGTAAGTCTAAGTGATAGAGAAAGTCTCTGGATAGGAATGGATATAATTATAACTTATTGTATGTCAAAATTGCCAGCATAATCCTGATTTGGGGAGATTTCCTATTAGAAAAATAGTTTTATTAAATATAATGCTTTATATCCTTTTCTTCTTGTACATTTTTCTTGAAGTAGATCATAACAACTTGTAATTTCTTAACTTCCCTGTTCTTTAAAAAAATAAAAATTGGGGGCTTTTTCTCTTATTGCAACTTTGCAAAGATTTATTATATATACAGTCTTTGCCCAAGACTCTAAGATAACAGTAGCTTCTTCAAGGTCAATCTCATATAATTATTAGCATCTGTACTGAGCAGGCTACTGACTATGAGTTAAGAGGTATCCTCCAAGATTAACTAATGTGAGTCATACACAGGCTAATTATGACAGAGTATTCAGTATGGGCCTCCCATTCAGATGACAGCCACCTGTGTCTGAATCCACTAAAGTTGTTGGATATTTGTCAAAGCATTAAGTCAATAATGGGTTTAGAAAACAGTCCATGAGCCCAGCCAGGTATAGACTAGCTTCTAAAATGTTCAATGCCTAATAAAAGGAGATATTTTAATATGAAACTTACATTAGAAGTATATTTTTTCCTCTATAAAGTAGAAGTAGTCTAGCATTGAATCTCCCTTTGTTGCAGATAGGCTGTAGCAACTGATTTACTGCTGTCTTCCCCAAATACAGGAGAGAAGTTAGGAAGATTCACCATACGCCTTAGAGGAACATCAGAGGCAATCACATTACATTCAAGAAAACTCTTCTCTACTATCTTGGAACTTGGCTGTCTGTGTTACCTCCTTCAATAAACTCCACTAGGATATTTAAATTATGCCTATTTTTTTCACATTTTTACTCAAGTGGTATAGTGGACAGACATCTGGACTTGTGAGTCAGGAAGACCTGAGTTAAAATTCTCCCTCAGTCACAAATGAGCTTCTTAACCCTGGGGAAATTTACATAACCTTTCTCAACCTTGGTTTCTTATATAAAATGGAGCTAATAAAAGCACCTAACTCACAGTAGTAGTAGCAGCAGCAGCAGCAGTAGTAAAGTACCTTCTCTACCCTCAAAAAACACTAACCTCATCAGTCCTGCTCCATTAGTTATCATCCTTTATCTCTACTCCACAAATACCCTTCCTGCCCACTTCTACATTTCTGTTAAAGGGACAAGCATTCCTGCAGTCAACCAGATCTGCAACCTCAGAGTAATCCTCCATATCCAACCAATTGCCAAGTTTTGCTGATTGTAATTCTGCAAGATATACTACATTGGTCTTTCTGCCTCTAATCTCCTTTCTATTTAATCATTTATCCAGACAGCTACCAAACTGATATTCCTAAATGCAAGTCAGACCTCTACTCAAGAAACTCAGCGGCTCATTTATTGTCTCTAAGATAAATACAAATGATGCTGATTGGCATTTAAAGTGCTTCATGCCATGGACTGGGAGCCATGGTATGGCTCCAATCTAGTTTTGAGATGAAATTTTTAATCCTTCATTTCACACATTCCACATTCCAGCCAAACCATCTTACTTGTTGTTCTCTATACATGATAAAAACTATGTTTTTCATATAGTAAATACTTATTAAATGCTATTTGGGGCAGCTTCAAGGCAGTGGATAGAGCACCAGCCCTGGTCTCAAGAGGACTAGTTCAAATGGAGTCTCAAGACACTTACTGGCTGTATAACCCTGAGCAAGTCACTTTCATTCATTCATTCATGGCATTCCATCTCTTCCCTTCCTGTCTTTGCCCAATCTATCCCTTCATACCTTCAATACTTTCCTTCTTCTCATCTCTCATAATCACTATTGACTTTCAGAGATAAATTCAGGCGTCACCTTTTAAAACAGCATTTTCCTGATTTCTCCCACTTATTAGTGCTCTCCCTAACACTGCCTTGAGGTAACATTATATGTATTTTTAAATATATTTTTATTTATTTATGCATCTTAAAAGAAGGGATTTTTTTTCTTTAAATCTCTTATGCCCAGCACAGGGTCTGGATATAATAAGCACTTATCAAATGCTTACTGAATTGAAACAACACTACATTTATTATTTTATTGTCAGTTTATCATTATAATTAATAATAATTTATTTACTGATATTGATGTATTTATCACCACAAAATAATAATATTTATTATTTTTACCATTATTATTCATGTAAATATTTATTAGTTACTATTATCAACAATAATAATAATAGTAAGTATTCATATAGCACTTGTGCCAGGCACGGTGCTAAGCACTTTATAAATATTATCTCATTTGATATGAAGTAGAGGACCTAGGAACCTAGGTTTTAATCCCAGCTCTCCTACTTACCTCCTTTATGACCTTAGGTATATCACATAAAATCTCTGGGTTTCAGTTTTCTTATTTAAAATTAATAAACATGTTTGCCTTAGGCAGAGCACTTGAACTTTCCTCATTTGGCTGGCTTACTATGGAGAAGTTAAAATTCCTGGTATATGGTTTCAGGATACACTTCCATTCACATTGGCATGGGTCAACCCACCTCCAACACCAGCCCATAAAGATCAGCTTTAGCCAGCTTCAGGCACTTGCCCAGAGAACATCCACCCCACCTCTCCATCCAGGATGCCATATGCATTTTGTCCAGTGGGGTTGAGTTGGGTGCAGGGGGCCACAAGCACTCTATCCTCTTGAGTTGTGAGTAATCAACCTTTGCTTCCAAATTCTCTGGTGTTCAGTGTGTGTTTCCAACACAAACTCCTAAAGAACAGAAGTATATTCAAGTGTGTAGATGTTCCAAATCTGGGAGAAATGGTTAATAGCCAGGTAAAAAAAAAAAACCAATATTTTTAAAACACCTCAATTGGCTAGAAAGGCAGGCTAAAATCACCAAAATAAAATTTAACAAACATAAGTGTTAATTCCAGGATTCAAATGAAAAGAAAAACAAAGAATAGAATTAGTGAAAATTTGGGTATGGGAAACACTATTTTTGAGGACTCAATAGATCCTAAGTTTAATATAAGCTAACAGTATGATGAAGCTACTAGAATAGCTAACAAGTTTTAGACGTTTAATAGAAACTTGGAGTGTGGTGGAGAGGAAAGAATGCAGGATTTGGAAGTCAGAGGAACCAGATTCAAATCTTGGTTCTGCTATCTATTAACTGTGAGACTTTGAGTAGGCCACATTTCTTTCCTAAGCCTCAGTTTCCTCATCTGTAAAATGAAGGGTTTGGATTAGATGTTCTCTGGAGTCCCTGTCAACATGAAATCCATGATCTTAAAATCATAGGAAGCAATAGTCCTGCTAAATTTTGTCCTTGTCAGACTACATTTGAGATATTCAGTCCTGGGGCCTATATTTTAAGAGGAGAGAAAAGGAACAAGCATTTGTTAAGTATTTGTTACATTGTGGGCACTCTTCAAAGCAGCAAACAAATATAATACCATTTGATCCTCAAAACAACACTGGTAGGTGGATGCTATTATTACCTTCATTTTACATTTGAGGAAACTGAGGCAAAAAGAGGGTAAGTGACGTGCTCAGGGTCATACAGCTAGTAAGGGTCTGAGGCCAAATTTGTACTTAAGTCTTCCTGTTCCCTAGTTCAGAGCACTCCCCACTGCACCATTCTTAAAAAACTATTCAGCATCTAAAGAAAGGCAATGATTAGAGCAAAGAATCTAATATATGCCGAAATGATGAATATTGGCAGAAACTGAAGATGATCAGTTTAGTGAAGACTTTGGGGGAAAGGTCATGATTTTTCGTCTCAATAATGGTTTCAAATAATGAGGATGTACAAAGAATCATAGATTAGAATTGGAAGGGACCTAAGAGGTCAATTAGATCCAACTTCCTCTTTTTACAGATAAGGAAAGTGAGTCCCAAAAAGCCTAAGAAACTTGCCCAAGGTCATACAAGTAGTAAGCATTCAGGCGTATGATTCAAACCAATTTCCTCTAACTCTGGGGCCATTGTTCTTTCTACAATCCACATTTCCTCCTGAAAAGCAGTGATAGGAAGGAATGATTAGATTTGTTCTGTATTGTTCCAGAACACAAACTAAGACCAGTAAATGGGAATAAGTGACAAGATAGCTATTTTTTAGCTCAAAATATCATCTCCTAATAAACCAATGTTAACCAATAATGGTACCAGCTACTTCATGCAATCAGGAGCGGGTCTTCATTTTTATATGATCAAACTGAGGTTGGATTGATCTGTTAGGACATGACAAAAGACTGTTTTAAACTTGGTGTTAGGTTGGTCTAGACACCTTCTAGAATTTTTCAGAGTCTAAGATCCCATGATTCTTTGAATAAATTTCCTCAAGGTAATTCTTTGAACTACTTGTCTCTTTTAATTGCATTTCTGAATGACCTGTAGTTTTTTTAACTGAAGTAATACTAACCAATGAATATTTCTAGAGGACAAAATTTCTGTAGATAAGACTATTAAATTTCTGTTTAAAATGCTATGCATAAAGCTTATGAAAAGAAAACAATGCACATAAATAATATATTCATTACTTGTAGAGAAATGGTAATAGCATCTGACATGAAAGTCCTGGCTTGAAACTCAGACAGGAAGCCTGGACTATCTCCAAGTTGCCATGTTTTTTCAGGACCTATCATTTGAATGCGGCAGAACAGAATTTTGTAATATCCAGAAAATACATAATGAACCATTGCTTAATGAAATTCTATTGGTGGACGATCTATAAGTACCCAGCCCCATCTTGCTATTTCTCCTGTATTTGTTAAAAGGTTATTAGAGTAAACAGCAGAAACTGTGTCACAATTCAGGATCATTTTAGAGGCTAAATGAATTAGTATCAAGAAGAAAGCAATTGTCAGAGAAGTACAAGTATGTGCATATTTCCTCTAATTGCTATCTTTTACTCTCCAAGAAAAATTAAATGGATATAAGAGTAATGGATGGTGAGTATATTTCTACTTTCCCCCCATCCCCATCCTCAGTGGGTACAGTTCACATTATTAAGGCAAATTTCAATAGCTCATCTAGAAAAAAATAACACTGCCTATATATATCTAGTTCCAGGTGACTCCTTCAATGGCATGGGTCATTAAACTCTGTGAAAGGAGACTAAGTTCATTCTGCTATCCTTCCAATTACAAGTGAGTGCTAAGTTTTCAAGTAGAATTTCAATTATTTATTTATTTGTTTGTTTGTTTATTTATTTACTTATTTATTTTAACAGAGACCCTTCCCTGTCTCTTGTATAGTCTGCAGAAGCAAGGATGCAACTCTACAACAATGCAGAAATTGTCTCAGTAATATTTAGAATTCCATCTCTCTAGTTGCTTTATCAATTATATGGAAAATAATAATGAGGCTTGTATGCTTGAATTCCTATTCAATCTCAGTGCAGCAACATGAGTGTTCCATAAATGAGAATAGCTACCAAGTCCTACGTGTACAAACTTGACAGATACTTTTCAACTCTTTCAGTACAGTGTATACAAAATACATCATATATTTATCATAAAAAATTGAAATATTTGGTTGATATTTTCTGCGTACATGGAAGTATGTTCAGCTGCATATAGGAAAATGTTAAATAAAAAACAGAAATGCCTCTTTATGCAAGCAATCATTGATAGATTTTCCTGGGGCCCTGACATCCGGAGAACTGGTCAGGTGGTATCTTGATTCACCCTTACTCCCTTCCCCCCAATCACCACTGATGGGTCTTTTCATAATAAGCAATAGGTAGTCATAAAGAGGCAGGTTTTAGCTTGATATAATTAAAAAAAAACAAAACCTAACAATCAGAGCTGTCTCAATGGGCTGCCATGGAAAAATAATAAGTTCTCCATCACTGGAGGACTTCACATGTAGATTGATGACTGCTTGTCAGGGATTTTTTTGTTAGGCAAAAGTTGGACTACATTACCTCTGAGGTCACTTCCAGTTCTGACGTTCTTCCAACTCTGATACGAGTTTTTTTGGTTTAGGAAGAAAGATAGTACATTTTCATCAGTAGCACAGAGCTTGTACAACTTCCACATATGGCTTCAAGATTTATTCAAATAGCATAATCTACTAGTTTAAGACCCCATGAAATAGAGGTTAATAAAGAGATGTTGACCCTGCCCTGAGGAGTTGGTGGATCAATTTAATCACTGTTCTCATGAAAGATAATTGAATATCAGAGCTGTAGGAGCCTGTAGAAAATATCTTGACCAAACTTCTCATTTTATGAATGAAGAAGGAACCATAGGTGCAGAGAGAAATAACTTATTCAAGGCCACATAACAAGTTATTAACAGAGCTAAGGCTTAAACTTAGGTCTCTTAACTCTCAAGTCAAAGGCTCTTTGCACTGTGATGTGAATGAAATGCTATTACTGAATTGCCTATAACAACTTTTGCAACCAAGCACATACCTGGATAAGATTCATTGTCATTGACTCAGGACAATGTGGATATACATTTTAAAACAAACACCCAGTTTCCTTGTCATTTAGAGTCCAGACCAAACACTTTTATAATTAATATTGCTTTGTATTGCTCTCTAGTTCAAATACTTACACATTCAACAAAATTATAAACTCAAGAGCAAAAATAGTGCTAAATATTTCTCCTATATCCTCCCTTGAATCTAACACATTTCTGGGCACATTATATTTTTTTTTAAAGAAACATAGGATTTGGACTGTTAAATAGACTTTAAAAATCATCTAGTCCAATCTCTTCAGAGACTTAGATAACTGGCTAAATGGTTTTGGGAATAAATGTCTGGCAGAATATACTCATCATAATTATATCTATCTAGTAAATACAATTCTGCCTTTCAGTACGTGGCTTGCATAACTTATCATTGCCAATACCACTTCCAAACTATGTTTTCCAAAGTAGGAGATGTAAGGTAATGAACTCACATAACACTTTCAGTGGATAAAAAATTTTCCTCTGTTCTTGTAAAATGGGGTCTCCCATCAGATTTTTCATGGTAAAGAGAGAAAACTGTCATGCTGCCCTAGGCTAGCCCTCTTGCCTACCAATTACAACATCATTGTAGATGTCACAAAGAATTTTCTATATGAAGCAAATGAATGCCCTCTGGTCAAAAAAACTGATAAAAGGATATTCCTACAGAGATTCAGCAGGAAACTACTTGGTCAGAAATTAAACACAAACTAAATGGTAATCATCATAGAATAACCTCGATGGGGAACAAAATAGGGCATTTTGTGAGTATGCACTCTGGTTCACTGATTCTTTCCATGACACAGAAAGTGCCACATCCAGGTGGTCTCTAGTTCATTTCTGGTAAATGTGATGGCAAAGGTGCACTTCCTTCACGAACCACATGGAAAGTCTTTGTGTCTGGCAACTAGTCATTACTAAGTAAAGTGACATAGCAAAATGGTGGCTGGATAAATGGAAGGCTAATGCACTTGACATTTCAGGAGAACCATGGGGTATGTTTTTTCCCCTTCCCTCACCCTCAAAACGAATATTGAACACAATATTGAGCTGCTGGTGAATGCTAGGAGAAACAGTCCAAGTTTTTTTGAAAATGTCAAATTTAACAGCATGGGGAAATGTCTTTTGAATCAGAAGATGAGAACTCAGGGGAGTTAAATTAACAGCATAGCACAACATTTTACCAAGTAATAGGACCATATTTTCTCTTTTATGGGATACTGCTTGGGGCAATATTTAATCTCTTGAGTTTAATGAACTTTTAAAACTACTCAATAAATACTCAAGGCCATGACAAGTACTGTCACAAGATAAATACAATCCTACTTCAATGGACTATATCATTTTTGTTATTAAAAAGGTTAATTTTAATATTCAAGAAACTTGGTTCTCAGTAAAATAATATCAGTGCTTCATACATTCCAGGAAAATGGTCCACCATGACTAAACATACTGAGTAGAATCTGCTTCCAAAATGAAATCATCCAATGAACTTCTGCTCCTCATGACAGTTTGAGTACTGAGGGGAGATATGCTTGTAATGCATTCCACCTTGGTCTAAGTATAGGGTTAAATAAGTGGAAAATCACACTGGAAAGCCAGGGACATTTCTAAATCTCATCAATAAACTGCTGTTCTTGCTGTTAATGATAAGTGGTGGTGGTGGTGGTGGAAGTAGCAGTAATAGTAATAGTAGTAACAGCATTACTCTGGACCTATGATTTCATTAGTCAGGATATTTTGGGGTATGGAAATCCTTTTCACCCATGTAGATGGACAACTTAACTGTAATTTATAGTTTTAGAGAAATGTCTAGGATTGCTGAGAATTTAAGTAACTTAGGGTCACTAAACTAGTCAAAAGCAAGAATGAATCCAGGTCTTACTGACTCAAAGGAATGTCCAAACATCCCCCTGTTTTTTTTTTTTTTTTCTCTCAGTACAGTAATAAGTTTTGTCATCCAGAGGCCTGGAGTCCAAGCTAAAATTGGTCTATAAAGTTCTAAAGATACTACAGAAAAAGAACATTGAACTCACCTCTCTGATATTTAATGAGGAGATTCCATTAACCTCACACTTAAATTCTAAGCCTTTGAAAAAAATCATAATTTAAGGCTTCAAATAGCCCATACGGAGACCTGAAAAGAAGTGAAGAAATGAGGCCATCCCATCTTCTGTATGTATTATAGTCATCTATATGCACACTGTATTATAAAAATGTTTTGGAGTATGTATATGTGTTTCCATTAGCCTATGAGTACTGTTCTGCTAAATGGGCTGGGAGAGTCTAATGCACGTATATTTCTAAAAGAAATAGATTCTGAGATTTAAACTCTTTTAAAATGTCCCATTTTTTGGTGCTTTCCAAGGAAGATGATCCTAAGGGCTTCTTCATTACCATCAAACTGGAAATAGGATTCATGGCTAGAGCTAGGAGATGTCACTCTACTCTGTTTCTCACAATCTATTGACTGTGAGGTGGGTCTGTCCATGTAGAACATTTTCATGATTTTCACAAAGAGAATGCTCTGCTTATGTTTGTCAAAGGGCAGAATACAGTACAACAGACAAATTTCACTTGTCAAGCAAGAATTCACTAAAGGGAAATACACATACACACATACACACAGAAACACATATTTTCAGTCCTATAATTTCACCAGCATAGGGAATAGTTGGTGAGGAAAATCCCTTTATCAAAGCTGATCAGCGACTGTTCTGCAATTTATTGCTATTTATATTCTTATATTTATTGCTATTTATATTATAGTTACCTAAGGGCAGTGAGAGGTTAAATGATTTGCCAAGGGTCACAAAGCCAGTAATGTGTTAAAGGTGGGATTGAAAGCCAGGTTTTCATCACATTCATCTCTGTCTCTCTCCATTTCTCTCTCCCTGTCACTCTCTTTTTCTCTCTCCCTCTCTCTTTTTTCTCTCGTCTCTCCGTCACCATCCATCCATATGTAAGCATGTGTGTATACACACACTTATATATATATATGTGTGTGTGTGTGTGTGTATAAAATTTGAGAGTGAGCCACTTCCTTTCTCCACCAAGTATCTTATGCTTAATCTTATGAGATTATTTGTCCTGAAAGATTATGAGAAGAGTTTTCAGATTTACACAGAATTCATTTCACTACTTCTAAAGTCTGATAAAAAGAATAACTGGTTTTTATGAGACACAGGAGGTTGTCATTCTAGTCCATTACAGAAAGTGACAGAAGGTGCCATAGCTAATCAGTCACCAATGAAAACTGTTGGAATTCCCTGCAGGCTTCTGTCAACAAGCCAGTGAAGCCACCTGCTTGCACCTGGACCTTTTCTTTTCTTTTCTTTTTTTAAATCAGCTGCAGTTGCCGGGTTTAATGCATACTGCAGGTACCCAAGTAAAGCACTGATTGTTTCCATCTCCCTCTAACAAAACTTCTCAGAACCTTTTCCTCCCTCAGTGGTGTTGGTTCATCTATTTGGACACATAGACATTTGACCAGGCTCACTTACATTGCAAAGAGAGAGAGTTGGGAGGGCTCAGTGATTCCCCATGACCTTTGGCTGTGGTCACAGACAGAAGGAGCACATCAAGAAAGTTGGCATGAAAGCAATAGCAAGATTCAGTCAAGTTCATTCAGCCCAAGCCATTTCTGACACCTTTCAGGTTCAAGATAATAGGGGTGGCACTGCCCCCATCCCATTCCTCCATCATAGCAGGAAATATCTGCATCATAACCCAGCCACAATGGGAACCACGGCAATCAAGAATATCTAGTGCTATAGAAATTTCCCTGGCTCTTTTCTGATCCCAGATAAGACATTTATTCACTGTGTTATTTTAAGTGTTAGCTTTTCTGAGTCTCAGTTTCCTCATCTGTAAAATGGGAATAGTAATAATCCTAACAACAATAGCAGCTAGTATTTCTATAGTATTTTAAGAATTACAAAGCACTTTATAAATATTGTTTTGCTGTTATTCTCACAACAACCCTGGAGGGGTAGGTGCTATTGTTATCCCTATTTTAGAGATGAGTAAACTGAGGTAATCAATCAATAAACAAACATTTATTAAGTACCTACTATGTGCCAGGTACTGTGCTAATAGTGCTAGGGATGAAAAGAGGCAAAACACAATCCCTGCCCTCAAAGTACACAATCAAATGGGAGAGACAAGTTGCAAACAAATAAATGCAAAGCAAGCTACATACAGGATAAATAGGAAATAATAAATAGAGGAAAGCACTGGAATTAAAAGGGGTTCGGGAAGGCTTCCTATAGAAGGTGGGATTTCAGGGGCAGCTAGGTGGCACAGTGGATAAAACACTGGCCCTTCAGTCAGGAGGACCTGAGTTCAAATCCAGCCTCAGACATACGCACTAGCTGTGTGACCCTGGGCAAGTCACTTAACCCCAATTGCCTCAAAAAAAAAAAAAAGGTGGGATTTCAGATGGGACTTAAAGGAAGCCAGAGAGGTCAATAAATAGAGTGGAGGAAGGAGAATGTTCCAGAAGCCTGGGGACAGAGGTTAAGTGACTTGCCCACGATCACACAGCTAGTAAGTGTCTGAGGCCAGATTTGGAACCAAGTTCTTCTGCACTCTATCCACTGCAGGTATAATAATACCCATCTTTCCACTGCACTCTATCCACTGCAGGTATAATAATACCCATCTTTCCTTCTTCACAGGATTATTAATAAGGATCACATGATATAACGCACAGGCAGCTGTACCAACTATATGGAATATTTGAAACATGATCTTAAAGGGTTTTCTATTTCTACTTTCTAACCTGTATTTCATACAGTTGCCAGGATAATCTTTTTTTTTTTTTAATGTAAGGTTGTGGTTGAGTCACTCTTTTCCTCAGAAATCTGCAGTGTCTACCCATTACCTACTGAATAAAATTCAGATTTCTTTACCTTGCATTCAAAACCCTAAAGCTGCTGACATCTTACTTTTCCAGCCTTAGCTCATATTACTCATTGAAAGCATTCATTAAAGGCTGACCAAATGCAAGTTATAGGAAGACAAATGTAAAACTGACCCTTGTCTCAAGGAATTTACATTTTATTAGGAGGGAAAGGATATGTGCACATATTAGTATATCACAAGTTACTAAAGTGAAGGAACAAAAAGAAAGATCCAAAATACTTTAGGAAAATTTGAGAAGGAAAAAACATGTCAGGGTAAGAAAGGTCAAGAAAAGCCCATGGTCTAAAAATAGCGCCTAAATCATCTTTAAATAGAGCATGAATCTCACAATTAATATAACATGGATCTGAACTCCCAATGATGTGTGTACTCCCTCCACCTGAGTGGGTCACAACCCATCCATGCCTTCTAATTCTGTGTAATTCCTGTCCATGTCTTTCTATAAATCCTCCATAGAGAAGGTAATTAAATATAATGTAGCTTGAAAATTGCATTAGGTGCCTTGGATTACACAGTTAATATATGGGGTGTAAATATCTTCTCTTCCCTCCCCAATCCATCCTCCAGCCACACAGCTGTGAAATTAACATTCCTAAAACACATATCTTATCACATCACCCACCCACCTCCACCCTCCACTTAAAAATCACTAGTCCTTAATGCCTCTAGGATAAAACACAAACTAGTTAGCTTGATATTTAAGGCCCTCTACAGTCTGGATCCCATTTACATCTACAGTTTTACTTTATATTACTCTTTTACATTCTTTAGTCCAGCCCTACTGGCTTCCAGGCTTGCTCTTCCTCATATACAATATCTCATCATCTGCCTCCATTCCTTTGCAAAGGTTTTCCTCCAACCATGACTAGAATGCTCTGCCTTTAACCCTCCACTTCTTGGAACCCCTATCTTCCACCAAGACACAGCTTAACAGCCATCTCCTACATTTCAACTCAGCAAACACTTATTAAGTACCTACTATGTGCCAGGAACTGTGTTAAGTGCTATGCATATAAAAAAAAAGAGGCAAAATACAGTCCCTGCCCTCAAGGAGCTTACAATCTAACAGGGGAGACAACATGTGAACAAATACATACAATGCAAGCCATGTACAGGATAAACTGAAAATAATCAAAGGAGGGAAAATACTGGAATTAAGAGGATTTAAGGAAGGCTTTTTGTAGAAAGTAGGATTTCAGTTGGGACTTAAAGGTTGCCAGGGAGGTCAGTAATTGGAGTAGAAGATGGAGAGAATTTCAGGCATGTTAATCACTCAGAAAAAAATGCCCAGAGTTGAGAAGTGGAGCATCTTATTCATGGAACAGCTAGGAGACCAGTGTCACTATATTGAAGAGTACATGTAAGATGTCACAAGACTAGAAAAATAGGATGGGACTATGTTATGAAAGACTTTGAATGTCAATCTGAGTATTTTATATTTGCTCCAAGGAAATAGCCACTGGACTTTATTGAGTAGGGGGTGGAGGGGGTTTGAGTGGAGGGTGGGGGTGGGTGGAATGACACAATGAGACCTGTTTTAGGAAAATCACTTTAAGGGCTGAATGGAGAATAAATTAGAGTGGGGAGAGACATGAGGCAGGCTGACCCGCCAGTTGGCTACTGCAATAATCAAGACATGAGGTGATCAGAACCTGCACTAGAGTGGTGGCAGGGTCAGAGGAGAGAATGGGGCACATTCAAGAGACATTGCAAAGGTGAAATCAATTTGCATTGGCAACAGTTTGGATATGGGGGGGGAGGGGGAGATGAAGAGACAGTGAGAAATCAAAGATGGCTCCTAGGTTGCAAGCCTGGGAAATTGAGAGGATGGTGTTGCCCTCTACCCCATGCATGATGAAGTCCTGAAGTCTGAGTAGGGAATGATCTGAGAAGGGGTGAATTTCAGAGTTGATATCATCTTGTAAGATGAAGAGTTTCTGGAGATCATGAAGACCAGGAGAGCAGACAGGTGGGAAATGATGAGAATTTCCTGGAGGAATTGGAAAGAGCTCTCTAATGTCTAACATCCACTCTCTCCAACAGGAGTGAGAGAGGTTCCTCAGGGTCAGAGAGCACTGAAGAAGTATGTGCTGCAGAGGGGATTTCATTGCATATATGTGTGTGTGTGTGTGTGTATGTGTGTGCACATAAATATGTATGCTCGTGTATATATACATACAAATATGCATACATGATAGCATATGTGTATGTGTATATATATTAAAAGAAAGATAGCTTGTATGTATGTATACACATACATATACACACATATACAGACATATACATATGTATAAAATATATATCTACATACACATATACTCTCCCTCTCCCTTTCCCTCTCCATCCCCTCTCTGGGGTTTACTGGCTGGATTTCTTTCTCAAAGACCAAGCCTTAAACCCAATTCACTCTGAAGCTCATAGATTAGACAACAATAGGTCCCTGCCCAAGCACCACTTATTTGGGGGGCCCTCCTGGCTCACAGTGAATGTAAATGTTAACTGTTTCTCTTTTGGCCAGCAACCCTAAGGGTGTATACTTGTTGAGTCATTTTTCAGTCATGTCCAACTCTTCATTCTCTCATCTGGGATTTTCTTGGCAAAGACACTGGAGTGATTTGCCATTTCCTTCTCTAGCTCATTTTGCAGATGAGGAAACCGAGGAAAATAAGGTTAAGTGACTTGCCCAGAATCAAACAACTAGTAAGTGTCTAAGGTCAAATTTGCATTCACAAAGATGAGTCTTTCTGACTCCAGGCCCAGCACTATATCCACTGTGCCACTTAGCTGCCCCATATGGTATATAACTAGCTAGCTAGATAAGCTTATATGTTACACAGTTATTTCTTCCACATCATGTCTTTCCCCATCTCAGTTTTGATATATTGTGGGTCAGCATAAGAAATTAAATAGAAATTTTGGGGGAGTTTTGAGGAAGCCATAGATGACACATGGAAGGCCAGCAAATGACATAGAAAAAGTTTAGAAACTCACAAATGCATAAAATATATGTATAGTATTATATAATATCGGCTCAAATTTTATAACAAGGTACTGTAAAAACCCCATAAAAGAAAAAAGAGAAAATTCTGACTTCTTCTCTGGTACAAAGGGAGGACCAAAAAATTTTATGTGGATTTTCCAGATTGCAGGCGGTGCCATGCAGCTAATCCCCTCAAATGTGGAAGGGATAACTGTATATTTATAGAGAGGGAGGAGAGCAGGATAGGGGGAAGGAGAGAAGAAGATAAAATAGTTTGAGAGATAAACAAGCAATTTATAAAAATATAAATTAGAAGGAAGGGAACTTTTCTTATTAAACTTTTCCTATTTTGCTTATTGCCTTAAAGGCAAAAATCAAGGCAACAATTCACATTTATACCAATGGAGAGGTACCTCTGAGTAGTCAGACCAGGGGCTTTCAGGGCAACCAGGGCTAGAGTCCATTGCCTATGTATGGGAAGTGTCATTTGGTAAACTGCTGTATAATTATTTCTGAGCTACCATATTATCTTTCAACCGAATGCCACATGGTCAAAAAAAAAAAAAAGGATTTATATGGGTGTAGGTTGTTTTTTTTCTTCCTTTAAGCCAATTTTTCTTTCCCTTACACCTAAAATTTTTCTAAGTGGCTGCTGCTGTTTATTTCAGATTGCTGGAGATATGTTATGTGATGTGCTAATTATTTCCACACGGTCCAAAACAAGCCCAAAATAATTATCTACATTTACTTTCCCCCAAACAACCTGTTTTCTCTCTTACAAAATGAAAGCTCCTGATTGCATACTGGTGATATCATCTGCACAGAAAGCCAGTGTTGATCACAACTGGTCTAGTGACCTGAGAGTAAGAGATGAAGCATTGTTTCTTAGAAAGACAAATTAGAAAGACAGCACAGAAACTCCAAACTTGACAATTATTTCTCTGAGCATAGATGTGTCCTTCCTGCCCCTCTTCTTTTGCTCCCCTCCCCCAATTTAAGACATGTTCCATTCCAAAACAGGCCAAATCTCCTGGCAAACTAATGCCTAGATTTCCAATATGTTCTATTCAGCTGGTGACCAAAGGATACATTTTAGAGCCTGTGTTTTGCAAAGGTTTGTTAGAATTAGAGAGATGGTATTTTCCATGCTTCTGTTATATAAATTCCATATATATACAAATATACATACATACACAAATATGTGTGTCTGTGTGTGTATGTATATATCCCATGCCATTCCCTTCCTGAGAATTACAATATTTTTATTTGCTTCTTTCGGAGGAATAGTTCTAATACAAGAGAAGTAGACAGGAAAGATGCCATATTAACTTAGATAACTGAATATATTTCATTGCAAAATGCAGTAATGACATAAGCACAAATATAACAAAATGCAATAATGACAGGGAATAACATACACACTCAATTGGATATGGAAATCTGTCTTACCCTACAGGAAAATGGGGGGGAGGGGACAAGGGAGTAGGGGGATGATAGAGAAGAGGGCAGATTGGGAAAGGGGGTAATCAGAAACAAGTACTTCTGAGAAGGGTCAGGGTCAAAAGAAAGAATAGAATAAATGGGGAGGGTGGGATAGGATTAAGGGAAATAGAGTTAGTTTTTCACAGCATGTCTACTATGGAAGTGTTTTGCATAACTGCACATATATAACCTATATTTAGTTGCTTGCCTTATCAATGAGGGTGGGTGGGGAGGGAGGAAGAGAGAAAATTTGGAACCCAAAGTTTCAAAAACACATATTTAAGAAAAAAAATGTTTTCACATGCAACTGGGAAATAAGAAATATAGGAAAGGGGGTACAGAAATCCATCCTGCCCTACAGGAAAACTGAAGGGGAAGGGGATAAGAGAAGGGGGGAGGGAGAGATAGAAGGGAAGGCAGACTAGGAGAAGAGGTATTCAGAATGCATGCCATCCTGCGGTGGGGAGAGGGGCAAGATGGGGTGAAAATTTGGAACTCAAAATCTTGTGGAAGTAAATGTTGAAAACAAAAAAAATTAATAAAAAATTACCATTAAAAAAAAAGAACTGGAAAGAACCTTAAAAAAAATAAAAAACCAAAATGCAGTAATGAGCCCTTTTGCTGCTTAAAACACACACACACACACACACACAGACACACACACACACACACACACACACACACACACACGAAATCTTCAAAAGTTGCCCAGATTGTCCCATTTAACAGTTCATATGTTCTTTAAAATGCATATAGTGTGAAAGCAGATCTGGATTTGTGAATGACAGCTTTTTATTAAAACTGCCTTCTAGCCTTCCCAAAGTCGTTGCAACACGCCAGCGACATTCTGAAGGATTTTGAGAAGGGAAGGTATTGGTGGGTGGAAGTGAAGGGGAGCAAGCAAAATTGCAGATTACAGTCCAGAAGTCAGCTGTAGTTTCTGGAAAGTGGTAAGAAATGCCTATTCTCTTGTGAATTTGGCACCTGCTAAATGACATGAGATCACCAGGCTCAGAAGATGCATTTTTACAGGAAAACCAGGATGGGTAGAAGATTATAACTATTAAAGAAGCAAGGCATTGCAAGCTCAGCTACAGGAGGAAGGGATGAAACAGACACAAGAATGATTAATTTACAAACAGTGTCCACTCAACCACTGAGACAATAATAAAGGTATTAATTTGGCTGCAAACATTAAAATGTGTACAGTAAGACAGATTCTTTTAACAGTGCAGTGTGGCATAACCCTAATGCAGTACATTAAAATCATTCATTACAATGAATAAATAGCTTAATGAGATTTGAAACATCTAGCAATCTCCCTGTAAGCTGGTGATGAAGTGAAGCGGGGCAATAGCCGTCAAAGAACATAAATTATGCAAAAATAATACTTTTAATGGCATCTATTCCCAGGCATTGTTGCTTTTGTTAAATATGCAAAGGTACATCCTTCTAGGACAATATCAAATTAGGTTGTATAATTAAAAAAAAAAGTCTGCAACAAAATTATCTACCACATCCTAATCTACATAACTATCTACTTTAAACAAAGGACAATTACAGTCTGATTTTCTTTGAATGATCTCTCCTGGTTCTTAGCTACCTTCTCTAAGCAATTTTCCTTTTTGTTTGATATTCTTGGTGGTGACACTTCACTTCTAAAACTTTAGATGGCAATTTAAATATAGTATGTTCAAGCCTAGGAATATTGAATATAGTTGGTTCAACAGTGGAAATACAGAAAGAATGTCAGGATGATTTTTTTCTGGCAATTTAAATAAATGACATTAATCAAACCATATTATTTAAATAAGGCATTCCAACATCCCATTCCTTAAGCAGGAACTCTTTTTTTCCCTTGTATTTGATACTGTGAAGTGAAAGTCATTATGCTCTGAGGCAGAAAAAAACCCAATCATTTTAACAGCCAAGTTAAAAGACCACTGCATTCACTGACTTATGAGTCCTGGTTGAGTTTTTGGATCTTGTTTAATGCTCTGTCAGTGTGGTCCCACACCCTCCCAAATGGTGGGTTAACTTCAATCATGTTGAAAATCATTATTCTCCCTGTTCTGCTGCACTGGGTGTTTATATTGGAAGTGCAGGATTTCTGAATATATGGCCAGCTGTCCATCAATCAAATAAAAAGCATTTATCAAGCATCTACCATTTACCAGGTACTGTATTAGGTGGTAAGTACATAAAGAAATAAACCCAAAGACAGGCTGACTTATTTGTAAATAAAAAAACAAACACAAACAAAAAGTAGAGCATTCTTAATACTTTGCAAAGATCTTGAAATTCAAATTTCAAGTATGGTTGGCGCCATCAGGCTACCTTCTAGTAGGTAAGCCTTAAAAATCTTACCTCTACCTTTCAACTTTAATATCCAACTACCATGGTATTTCTAAGACTTCTCTGGAATGAATGAAAATATGAAGAAATAATCAAAACTCAATGTTCTAACACAGGAGTTTTGTGCAAAGGAAATCCAACCACTTAAGTAACTCTAATAGAGTGAATGGGTAAGGTCAGTTTGTCTCACCTAGAAAAAAAACAAAAACAAAACGTTTAAAAAGCAATGAAACAAATTGATCCTTGGTTCTCCACAGCTGCCATGTCATAGTGACTCTCCTTACATATTTGTAAGTGCCACCTACTTTTCAAGATCTCATGAACTATTAGAATGTTTAAAATAGTTTTATTTTTCAGAGGAGGGACAGTGTGATATAGGATTAGGTGCTGAATTTGGAATCAGGGAGGTCAGATTTAAAGTACTGCCTGTTATACTTCCTAGGTCTATGACCAAGGGCAAGTCATTTAGGTTCTAGCCCATGGCAATCCTCTAAGACTTGAAGTTTAAAATGGGTTCTTATCTTCTTGGGGTGGGGTTCTTAACATGGGGTCCATGAACTTTTGTTTTAAATTTTGGTAACTTTCAAAATCTAGTTGGTTTTCTTTTTAATTCTATATTTTTATGAATTTAACAATATTATTCGCAGAAGTCATCCATTGGCTTTGCCAGATTGCCAATGGGGTTCATGAGACACACACGCGTGCGCGCGCACACACACAAAGTTTAAAAAGCCCTATCTTTCATCAGAGGCATTCTTTTCTCCTGGGAGGTCATGTGATGATAGGATTATATATTTAGAGCTAGAAGGGTCTTTGAGGGTTATCAAGTCCAACATCTTTATTTTACAGATGAGGAAACTGAGGTTCAATGAAAGTAAGTGACTTTCCAAGGTTCCCTGAGCTAGTAGGAAGAAGGTATTTATTAAAACACAGATTTAATATTCTTAATATGAAAATTATTATTTTGAGCTAGTCTGTCCATGTACCACCCTTTCTTCAGAGGTGTGAAATGTTGTTTGAAATGTCAGATAACACATTTATTTTAAAAATTAAATTGATTTTATATTAAGTTTGGTATGATTTTTTCTGGGAATTTTGTGACAACCATCAAAATAAAAATCAATGTACAAGTATTTATGAAGCGCTTACTAAACTCCAGGTGTTTTGCTAAGTGATGACATAAAGACAACAAAACAAAACAAACAAAACAAAAACAAACAAACAAAAAAAAAACAGTCCTTTTCCCTGCAGGGGCTTACATTCTATGAGGGGATACAACATGTGCATATATAAGTAGATACAGCAAATCTAAAGTAAAACAATTAGAAGGCATTTAAAGCTAAAGGACTAGCAAATTGGAAATCAAATCAGACAACTGAAACCAGAGTTGGGAATCACTTCCTAGGTAGCTAACATTCCTTTCTTAAGTCCAGGGCAAGGTCGGTTTTCCTTCACTCCAGACAGAAGTGCGAAAATTGCTCTTGCATCACCTGAATGACCAGCTTTTACTCTGTTTCTGTGAAGTTTAAGGCTTCTGAATCAGTATGGAATCAAGTGCTCGCAGGCGAGACAGATCTGAGAATGCAGGGCACTAAAGTTCCCATTCAGCTGAATCCAATACTGAAGGTCTGGCAAGAAAACAAAGCTGTCAGGACAGTGTGAGGGAAACCAGTGACCTCTGAGCATGTTCCAAATGATGTCAAAGAGGAAGCAAATGCCTGAGAATCCCAAAGTTCCTTAGGCCTGTAATGGCACTTGATGGTCATATTAATGAGCAGTCCCCTCCAGTCTGAGAAGTGAAGTAGAGAATCTGGGGGGTGGGGGTGGGGGCAAGGACTCATTGACCAAAGAAGGCATTGAACCAGAAAACAGGGAGAGAAGACAGAAGGTTCAAAACCAAGACCAGAGGCCAGAAACAACAGTTGCAACAACTCAGCCACCAGACTGGCATTTGTAATGAAAAGAAGGGGCCTGACTGATTTGTCAGCACACATATGCCTTCTTCAAAGTAAAGGGAATAAAATAAAAACCAGCCAAGCACATGGTCCCCAAAGTGTTCCAGGAGAGAAGACCAAATTTTCCTCTGCTTCTTCAACCTTGGAAATCTACTCTGAATGGAACCACAAATCTTCAACAATTACAAAGTACTACTGGCAAAGTATGCCACTCCACTGTTCTTTCTAAATCCTTCAGTTACCGTAGCAACACAGAAATTAACTACACTGACTTCTGATAATTTATTGGTGGTGGGCTCTCACTAATATTTTGATCACTCTAAAGCTTCAAGCTAATCTAGCTGGTGCTTATCAGTTGGAAATGGAAATAATTGTACCAAAAACAAGCTTCATAAAGGACGCTACTGACTCATGAAAAATGCGCATCCATGCAGATATGGTTATATCTCTGCTCATCAACGGCATTACTGCACTTGTAAACAAGTATTTTCCTAAGAAATTATCTTCAGGGTCAGCTGCTGCTGACAGATTCGTGTATTTTTCAAGGGGCTTGGCTCATATAGTCTAGTGATCCATCTAGTGATTGATGAATAAAACACATACTCCAACATGCTCTCAGTCCTGCAGTGGCTCCCTATTCCCCACTGCATCCTAAACTTGGCTTTCAATTTGGTCTCATCTCATTCATCTACTACATCCTTATTCCCCACTGCATCCCAACACTCGAGAAAAACCCTGCTTTTTCTCATATTTTCTTTCTACCTGGGATATGTGATTTCTCCTCCCACTCCCACGTGCCACTCCTCAATCTACTTTTCCAAATTGTATCCATTCTTCAAGGACCTAGCTTAAATCTCACCTACTCCACAAAATTTCACTGATTCACTGTGTGTGATATCATGCGATTTTTTAAAGCTGAAAGGGACCTCTGAGTCCAACTCCATCATTTTACAGATGAGAGAATTGAGACCCAGAGAGAGGAAGAGACTTATTCAGTGTCACACTATAATTGACTAATGCAGTCCAAAAGAGACCCTAAGAAGCCAGAATCCTAGTCTTGAGCTATTTTCCATACTACTCAAAACTGCTGCTGAATTTATGGTGACTTATAGCAATTTAACAGCCACTATAGTAAAACAGAATGACAAACAAAATATTGGAAAGGAATGTCATTATTTCTGCATTTGACTCGTGCTGCATTATTATCCACATAGGATACAGTTGATCTCCTACAGATCCCCATCATTGTCTCAGACCATTTCATTATTCTCCCTCCTCATCCCTGCTCCACAGTCTCAGCTCTAAACCCTTTGTTTCCTGGTTTCGACAACTAAGCAAGCAGGAGTGAGAGCTTCTAAAACATAAATCTAATTTGATTCCTTACTGATTCCCCCATCTCTGAACTATAGCATTCCGTAATTTGAAAAAAAATTACTATAAACTTAGAAATTATTAATAAAACATTAAAATATAAATAAATGAAGATAAAAATTAGGAATCATGTGAGACCATAAGTTCCATTATTTACAGTTTTTAAATGTCAATATTAATTTTAACAAGGTCATAGTTAACACATCCTATGGTTTCCATGTCTCCTTATGAATTAGTTTTCTATTTTTAAATTATCAGTATTCCAGCCTTTATTGTACAATTTAGTACATATACATTGTATTGTTGTTTTTCATTTTCATTTCATTTCTTTAAGTCTTGTCTTTTGACCTAAACTATGACCTCTGTGATGGAGTTCCTTATACTGATCCTTATATTTTCTTATATTAACCTATTCCATTAAAAAAAAGTGTTTATTAAGTCCACTATGAGAGACAATGTACAGTAGTAAAGAGTTGGCTTCTGACACATTGACTATGTGACCCTGGGCAAATCACTTAGATTCTCAGTATCTTGAGTAATTCTCTAAGATAATAAGTTGCACAGAAGGTTCAGATCTTAAATGGTAGAGGAAAGTGTACTTATCCACATATACCTTATGTCAATGAGCTAACAGGTTTAGTTCTCATCCCTACTAAGTGCCAGGAATTATTCTAGGATCCGGAGGTATAAAGAAGAAAATAAAACAGTATTCCCTTCAAGGACTTCATAGTTAATATCAGTGGTTCTAAACATAGGGGTATATTATTTTTTTAAAGGGAAAAACTGTATTTCAATATAATTGACTTCCCTTATAATACTAAGTATTTTATTTTATAATTTTAAAAACATTATTCTGATAAGGGATCCAAGACACAAAAAAAGGTAAGGAAAGGAAACATATAAGATTATATACATATATATTTATATTTATATATGTGTGTATATACACATAAAGATATATATACACACATATATACACGTAAAGATGTTTACGTACTATATTCATATATGTGTGTGGATGGAGATAGACAGACACTTACATGGACAAGGTAATTTGGAAGAGGATACACTAGAGGCTATGGGGATGAAGAAAGGCATCTCTTCAGCTGAGTTTTGTAGGAAAACAAGGCACTATCCCTTCATAGTATCTAGCACGTGGCTGGGCACATAGAAGATATTTAATACATCCTTGTTGATCGGACTATTCACAACAAGAACATTTTCTTAAAGAATCCTCTTCCACGGATTTTTGTCACCACAAACCACATCTGTGCCCTCGCTACACAAGTAATTTCACAGGATCCTCCTGTTACGTGGTCTGCTGTTTCAAATAGTTATTTCTATTTCTCTTTGAATTAAATAGGATGTCCCATTCCTTCAGAATGATTAAGCCGAAAGAGTTTAAACTGAAGCTTACACATAACTAATTCTTCAAGCCACTGAGCATTAGTATAAACCACATTTAACATTCCTGTTGCAATGGATCTTTTCCAATCATTTTACAATTTATTCATCAGCTAAATCCAAACAACATCCACAAGGCAGGAATTACTATCATTGATTTTGCAGTTGACAAAACAGACACAGATATGCCTAGAGTTTTACCCAAGGTCACACGGCAGATTTGGCTACAAGCTTGGAATCACAATTCAAAATTTGTGGCTCCTTATCCTCTACTTTTAAAGAGGTCAAATAAAACCACAGAAATTCCTTGTTGCATCTATTATTTTCTCCCTTCCCTCTGTACTGCCTCCAATCAATACCAAAGGAAAGGCAAAAAGATACACAAGCTATCACCTCTCCTACTTTATTATGTGTGTGTTTTGGACAGGTCATTTAATATCCCTTGGCCTTGGTTTCCTCATCTGTAAAATTATGGGACTACACTTGTTAGACTGTAAAGGTCCTTCTTGCTCTAGCTCTATGAGCCCATGAAAATCATCAGAATATTATTCCTGCCCCACACCCCTATATTGTTCTTTAAAGAACAAAAAAAAAAGAATATTACTGGTCCATTTTTAAAAACTACATATATCACATAACTAACAATTGAAAATTGGCAGTTCAAATAATCACAGAATCTCTGAGATGGAAGAAATTTCAGAGGTCCTATAGTCCAACCTGAAACAAAAATATTTTCTGTAACACCTCTGACAAGTGGCAATCTGGTCTCTGCTTAGACATCCAGCAATGGGAATTTTGCTGTCTTCTTAAGCCCATTGTGATTTTGGTAAGCTAGCATTATCAAGGTTTTTCCTCCTGATATTAAGCTAAAATCCAACTCCCTTTGACTTTTCTCCATCCCTAATTCTGCCCCTTGGGGCATCAAGCAGCACAAGATTATATATATACACATACACACACACATATATATGTGGTTTTGATATAAGGGTTTTTGTTGTTGTTTATTTGTTTTGCATTCTTTTTTAATTAGTAGAATAGGATTGGGTCATGATCTTGGAGGTAAATAAGGAGCAGGGAAGAGATTCAGAGATGGAAGAAAACATTTTGGTAAAGTAGACAGTCACACTTTATTCACATTTTGGGGGTATTAAAGCAGCCCATGTATGTTTATTGACTTGCTCCCTCAGGATACAGAGATGAAACTCATTCCCATGTTTAGATCAGGTCAATATTTGGGAACCATTCTGTTGTCGCTGCTGTTGCTGTGTGGGGAAAAGACATATTGAGACACCAGGTGACATAGTATCCTACTCTCAGAACCAGGGTCTAACTAGGTGATTTTGAGGAAAATGTAGGAGTAAAGTAGTTTGAAACTTCGAGAAGAACTATGAGCTATTACAGGCTTCTGTTTAGAGATATTCAGGCTTTGTAGGAGAAAGGAATACCTATTTTTAAAAAGAAAGCAAGCCCTTTTGGCCCTGTTGGATAAGCAGAAAACTTTGTCCTGCCAATCAGTGGTGACAGAGATAGGGAGAAGCAAGCAATATCTCTTGAGAGGAAATGTTGAAAATACCAGAGCAGCTCCTGGGATATACCTTTCTGGAGTGGGGCCATGTGAACATTATGGAGTCTGCCATATCTGGAGATGCCTACTGGGGAGTCTTCTGCTATTGCTCCTGGGGTGGGGTGTCATGATGTGCAAGACAGACACATTTTCAACAGTGGAGAATATTTTAGGGACCAGATGGAAATTATCTTGTTCAAAGTTAGAATAGAATATAGAAACTGTAGGAGCCTTCTGACTTCAATTCTTGTCAGTCAGTCAGTCAGTCAATAAACATTTATTAAGCATCTACTATGTGCCAGGCACTACACTAAGAATTGGGAAGACAAAGAAAGGCAAAAGACAGTTCCTGCCCCTTGGGATGCTCACAAAGGAACAGAGTAGATAACATGCAAATAACTACATACAAACAAGCTATATGCAAAACAAATAAAAATAATCAACAGAGAAGGAACTAGAATTTAAGGGTTGTAGCAAGTAGGATTGTAAGTGGGACTTGAAAGATGCCAGTGAAGCCAGTGAAGGCAGACATGAGGAGAGAAAGTATTTTGCATGAGGAACAATGAAAATGCCTGGAGTTGGGAGATGGAATGCCTCTGTGATGATGGAAGAGAAAAGGGAAGCTTGTACTTTATTAGGCATTTATAACAAATCATGGGACTAGTGATTATGGTCCTGGGAAATGAGAGAAATCTTGGAACTTTATTGTTGGTCTTTTGGCTTGGAAAACATATTTGTATTGCTTATTTAAATGCTGGAAAACATTATGAAAGATAACTTGTAGCTTTAAGGAGCCAGAAAAAGGAGGATCCCTTCTTAATAATAAGGGAATCCTAATTTACAGGTGCCGGATTTGTTGTTGTATCTTATCTAGAAAAAAACTGGCTTGATGGTTCAATGTTAACTCTGAGGGGGAAATGAGGAAGTGGGGAAGCAGACAGTGCCCACACACATATGTGTTTGTTCTATGTTTAAATATATATACCCTATACTTCTCAGGGGTTAATTTGATTTGGAATTATGTTATGTCTTTTGGGTAAAAGTGAGAAAGGAGAAATGAGAAAATTACTAGTCCTCTGGGTTTGGTCACTGGAAAATCATGTTTTGGATTATAAAGTGGAAAGAGCATCAAGCATGGATAAAGAGGGCTAGGGTTCAAATCTACCCCTGGTACTTACTACTTATGCAACCTGGGTCAAGTTATTTGAGATCTCTGGGGATCATTTTCTTCATCTTTAAAATAAGGTGGTTATCCTAGATGGCTCCTAAGGTCCCTCCCACTTCTGAAGTATTGATTCTATGGCTCTCTAACCATTAAGAATATCAGAATGTCCAAGGTGTTGAGGCATCACAGAAATGACTATGAAAAACAGTTGGGGGATTGATAAATAGGCTTCCAAACTATTATCTTCAATGGGCTCACTGATAACCATAATCCATTATAAAGGAGTGTTCCAGTGGCCAAGGTATTAAACTGGGTAGAAGACTAGGGCAACTTAAGTATAAGAAAGGAAGGAAGGAAGGAAGGAACAAATGAATGAATGAACGAATAAATGAAGGAATGAAGGAAAAAAGGAATGAAGAAAGGAAAGAGGGAGAGAGAAGGGGAGGGAGGGAAGGAAGGAGAGAAGGATGAAGGAGAGAGGAAGGGAGAGAGAGAAGAAGAAAAGGAGAGACTTACTAAGTGCTTACTATGTGCAAGACACTGTGCTAAACTCATTACAAATATTATTTCATTTGATCTTTGCAATAATCCTAGGAGGTTCCATTTTTCAGATGAGTAAACTGAGGCAGGCAGAGGTCAAGTGACTTGCCCAGGTTCCTACAGCTATTAGTGTCTGAGGCAGGATTTGAACTCAAGACTTCCTGACTCCAAACCCATTGCCCTATCTTACTTGCGCTATTTAACTGCTTAGACAGAGGCAGCAGGGCAAGTACCAGTTCAGACGTCCGAACCAAAGACAAAAGGGTTGGTAATATACTTGGTGCCCTAAGAGAAGTTGTGAGGACATTTCTCCCTGTCTCTTGCTCAGTAGGGGATATGTTTTTACATTAAGGGTTTTCTGTGATTAGGATAGGTCAAAAGAAAGGAGGAGAGGATGACAGCAGATCTAAAGTTAGGTTCCACTTAACTCAAATATTAGAACAGAGGAAGATTAGTATAGTGGATAAGAAGCTGGCCTCAAAGCAAAGAAGACCAGGGTTCAAATTCTACCTTTGACACATACCATCTGTGTGACCTTGGTCAAGACACTTAATGTCTCAGTGCTCTAAGCAAGACTATAAAATTAAGTTGCAGGTAAAAGGAGTTGATTCACTCAGAAGTTCCTTAAATGAATGAAACACAGATCACATCTCTATCACTATTAGACCAAAACAAGAAGGAAATATTAGGATTTGATAAGGCATAAAATTTTTTTTTAAAAATTTATTGAAATAATTATAGGGTTATGAGCTATGTCAAATACAGAAGGACTTGTCTGCAAGGAGATGAACAAGTTTATACGATGTCCCCTACCTGTCTATTACGGAAGCCCAACTTTAAGAATTGTGTAGATGGGAAATACTCAGTGATTGGGTAGAAACTGTACTTTTGTCAAGAAATTTGATCCTGTAAGAAAACTGAATCAGGATGGAGACAACAGATAAAAATAAAAATGGGGACAGTGAGAGATATACTTGGGATAATGCTTCATATTATATAAGCCCTGCAAAGATGAACAGAATCGAGTTGAATTTAAGGCATGCATTGGCCATCTCCTTTGGTAGGCAACATGATGAAAGTCTACCAAAGTCTAAGAGGGGAGTGTGAACAGGAATTACATATTGTGCCACAGCCCCCCTCCCCACCATCCCCATATCTCTTCCCCTGGATAAACATGCACAGTGCCTTCAACTGATATTTATGTGTTTGAGAGTCATCTCACCATGCTGGTTGTGCTCCTTCAAATGTTTTCTCTCTTAACAATAACCTTCCTAAATTGTGGTGGTTGTTGAGTCAGACTCTTCGTGGCCAAATTAAACATGATGTTCCAGATATGGTCTAACCAGGGCACAGCAAATGAGTGATAACATCAGGGACGAGGGATAACAACCAACTTTACTATACATATACACATATACATATATAAACACATATAATACACATATATAATGTGTATGTGTGTGTATATATATATACACACATACACACACATACATGGATGAAACACTTTTAACCTGCATTATTAACATTGTCTCCATCATTTAAGTTTAGATAATCAATAAAACAACAAATCAAGCACTAATCTGTGGCATTTGCTGATTCCTGAAGCATAAATACTCCCACTGAAAATTTAACAATTAGCTCTCTCCAGATGTTTGAGCTGGCTCCAGCATTCCTCTGTCATCCTCTTTATCTTTGCTTCCAGACAGCTCTATATCATGCAGACTCCACCTGGCCATCTTCCTCAATTCTAACCTCTCTCCAATAGACACACCAGAACCTTATACTTTATAGATGCCAGGCTCTGATAGCAGACCTTTCATCTTATCTGGCTTGGACCTAAGCCTCCATGCCACTTTTCAGGTATCTCCACACCAGGCCACCTACCTTTTCCCATCCCCAACTCTGCCTATCTGCCTGCATTTTTCATCCCTTGTATATTTGGGTTTTTTTTTCCTCCAGCAATGTAAGACTGCCCACCAAACTGAAGGTCTACAGAGCCATTGTGCTGACCTCATTATTGTATGCCTGTGAAACCTGGATAATATACAAGTGCCAAGTCAGGAAACTGAATCACTTCTACCTGAATTGTCTTAGGAAGATTCTGAAGATCACCTGGCAAGATAAGGTACCACATTCAAACTCTACTGCAGGGAGCACAACTCCAATGGGCTGGCCACATTGTTTGAATGCCAGATGTGTGTTTGCCTAAAAGATTATTTTGCTGAGAACTCACACGAGGCAAGCACTCACTTGGAGGTCAGAAGAAGTGATCGAAGGATACTCTCAAGCTCTCTCTGAAGAATTCTGGAATCAATTGTATGACATAGGAGATATTGGCAAAGGATGTCCCACATGGCACACTCACATGAAAAAAAGTGCCATGCTCTATGAGCAAAGGAGACTTTCAGTAGCTCAAGAAAAAATGTAGGATATGCATATTTAGAGACATCTCCACTAGTAAAGTTCATGTGGACTATTTATTTCCAACCTGTGGTAGAGCCTTCCAGTCTGATAAGCCACAGTTGGTCACAATGCACCTTGATTCCAACATAGTGATATCATTTTGGTCTTCTTTGAGAATGAAGGACAACAGCCAACCAAGCTTTGTGAGGAGGGCAAAGACTGCCTTGGTTGTTTGTTTTTGTATCCCTTGAGTTTAGCACAACGGTTGGCACATAATAAATGTTTATTAAATGTTCAATCTCCATTACTTACTTACTTACTTACTCTCTGTATCTAGTTAACACAACATTGAAACATTAGAGCGAATCTTACCACTACCAGTTGTGGAGTCCTATAGAGTTCACAATAACATTGTTGAAATTAAATTATATGCTCTGACACCCACCCTAGTTTCCTGTAAATGGGACAGTTATTCATTCATATAAAAACCAATGAAAATGGTAGACTTTAATGAGAATAAGGGCCTATGATTTATTTATTTTTCCTATCTTCTCCAGTGCCTAGTGTAGTGCTCTGCACACAGAGGCTCTTTGGAAAAGTTTGTTTTAATAAAAGTGTGTCCTGAGAAACAAAAACGTCTCTCTTCTCAAAACAGCACCCACCAAGCCACAAAAGCGTGTGCAATGTGTCTTACTACAGAATGAAATGTGTCTTACTGTTGAATGACCAGCCCTCAAACACAGGTCACATCCAAATACACACAAATAGAAATAAGCCTGCAATATCCCATTTCCCCAAGCAATGATGAAAGGGCAGTTCAGCTGATTATTGGAAATCTCACAGCTTTAATATAACATTAAGTCTCGGCACAGCTTGTTCCACACTAAGTTTTATGTAGTCATTTTGTGTTCTCTCATTAAAGAACTTAATATCCAGCAAAGAAAAAAAATTGCCTTCTCATTACATTCCCTGTAAAGACAATACTGTAAAAATTTACCAGTGAGTTATCTTCAAAATAAAAGATGTAATCAGTATTTAAACATTCCTTGAAATGACTTCCCTTCTACCGACTTAGTTATTTCAAAGGTCCTAATGGGTATGCGAACTCAGTTTAATCCACAGGCCACATGCTTCAAAGCAGAATTTTTGGTGCTTGGTAGAAATGAACACATTTACTGGTGACTGAAATTAAAATAGTGTACAACAAAGTAACTGCTTTTGCGGATTACAACTGAGTAATCATTCAAGAGAATTTTGACTTAAGATGCATTCATAAAGGCCTAATCACTACATAGAAATGAATAAAAACTTAGAAAAAAGATGACATTATCTGGGTGGTCTAGTCACATGTAGTGGCCAAAACCCATTCTCTATATTTAGATTTTTCTCTCAGACCCATGTTGCAATCAAGAAAATCTCTGTTCAATGGAGCTGATGTTTAGACTTTTATTGTTTAAATAAGTATTTTATTGATGCTTCTTTACATCAACATCACTTTTTAATCACCTCCTATAATACACAATAAAATCCCCTCTCGTAACAAAATGAAATAAACCTATGCATAAGCCATATATGACAATTTAATGTATCATTCTGCAACTATAACTCACCACTTTTCTGTTAAAAGCATTGTGTGCTTCACTGCCACAGATTATTTTTTTTTCAGATGGCCAGACAAGTGTCAGAGCCTTGTGAATTACCTCCACGACAAATCTGAGAGCGCCCAGTTTTAATCACATGTCCTCATCCTTGTTTAAGATTAGAAATACTTCATTTTTATAAGATTTTTTTTGCCTTGTATATACTGTATGAAAACGGAAGCCATGTTCTTAGTTTCTTTTGGACCAGAATGAATTTCAGCATTTCGTTATGCATGTGAACAGTTATGTGTCAACTCATAAAAGCCAAACCAACAGTATGGCATAGCTGTGGAAGGTTTATTTTTTTTAATCAAACTCCACCATTTCCAAAAACTAAAAAAAGACTTTTAATAGGAGACAAAATAAACTATGGAAAACAGAATAAAGGACAATAAACACAAAGACTATAATTATGTAAATAAAGACAACATTAAACAGCAACAAGTTTCAAGTCCAACGCTATAAATAATGCTGATATTCAATTATTAAAGTGAAGCTATGTGCCCTTTCTTTCTCATAACAAGCAACATACTAAAAAAGTGCAATGCGTTATTAACAGAACTCTTTCATGATGATTTGCTTAATTGATTTGGGGGCTTAATGTCTTTGTGGACTTGGTGGTGCTAAATCTGCAGTGTCAAAAATGTATCGAGTAATAAATACTTTTTTTAAAAAAAGATGATAAGTGAATTGTCATGATAGGAAAGTTTATTGGGAGTTATGTGGATCATAAACGTATGATGTAAACAGAAACTACATATACTAGCTATGAGACCCTGGGCAAGTTACTTAACCACTTGGTAGTCATGTCAGGGGTCCAATAGAAAAGACTGAATCCTGTATTGACTTAGAAAAAACACAAATTAATATCATTTATGTTATGCTGTATTTTTAAATATTTTGCTAAGCATTTCCTAATTAAATTTTAATCTGGTTCTGGCTGCATTCAGGAGTTTTGCTGCAGCAAATCTGACGCCTCTTCTTTAGGTAATTCCGTAAAAGTTTAAGTTGCAGAAACTATGCCAATCTGCATTGTTAGAGGGGGTTTCTTCATCTGGAATTTCCCCTTACCATTGAAATCAAAGGTTCTTTCCCTATCCCAGCGCTTAAATAGTGTTAGATAGATTTCTTTTAAAGGGAACAGAGGACATAGAAAAGGCATGGACTTTGTCAAACCAGTATGGAACTTAGGGATTTGAGCAGGCATCATATTTTAAATTGTGGTTATTGTTCTATGTAGTCATATCTCCTCAAAGAAACCATCTACTCATTCAAATTTATTGAGCATTATAAATATATATACACATATATGTGTGTATGATTATACATGTGCATATATATAACCATATACCTAGGTAAACATGCATATAAAGTATGTATGTATATATTTCTACGTATGTATGTATGTTTCTATATATACATACACACAAACAAAATCATGTCTGATTACTGAAAGGGATAGAGAAATTAATAAGACACTATTCATCACCAAAGCCCTTCACAATCTATTAGTAGACATGTAAATGAATAACAAAAATAGAGTAATATGCTCCAGCCAAACTGACCTATTTGTTTTCCCCTGAACCCTACATTCCATCTCTCCTCTCAGTGCTTTTGTACAGACTATCTCCACATCTAGAAGGTACTTCCTTTTCATCTCTGCCTCACAGCTCAGGTATCCCATCCTATGCAAAGCCATCCCTGGTCCTTGCCTCACTCCCAAATATTAGTTCCCTCTCTCTTCTCAAACTATCTTATTTTTATGTATCTATCTATCTATCATTATACATATATATATAATATTCTCCAATAACATGTGCACTCTTTGAGAGAACAGACTTTGTTTTTGCATATATACAAGGCCTCACACATATTAGTTTCTGGACTGAGATATAAAGTACAGCAAAAATTCAAGGATGGAGAGATGACTTCTGTCTAGAAAAAACATGAAAGGACTCAGAGATGAGATGGTAATTTTAGCCTGGGTTAGAAGGGATTGAACCGAGGTATTGGAATGGAAAGAAATGGAAAGAGTGGACTAATGTGAGATATTATACTAAGTGAGATAGAATCAACAGATCTTGGATTAAGTGCGGGGGAAAAAGGAGGGGGGAGGGTATAAGATGATTCTGAGTGACCAAACTGGGGTGAGTGGGAAGAAAATCTTGCAATTAACAGAAATAGAGAAGACAAAAAGAAGGGGAACAGGTTTTAGGGGGAAATGAGTATAGTTTCAGATATGCTAAATTGGAGATATCAGCAGTACATCCGAGTAATTATATAGAACAGGCAGTGAGATAAGTGGGTCTTTGGGTGTCTTTGTATCAACAGTGGTTGGCACACATTATACACTTAACAAATTCTTGATTAACTGATTGACACTTACGTAAGAGGTTGGGACCAGAGACATACATTGGGAATGCATTCATTCAAAAGTCATATATTAAGTGAGTATTCTATGGTATACACACTATACTGGGTAGTGCATGTGAAGCAAAGATCACAGGAATTTGAGCTGATGTATGGGTTTATTTCCTTCACTCCAACACCACAGGGAGGCTGATATGTTCAAGTAACCAATATCCTTTTAATCTGCTGTTTTTAAAAGTTATTGTAAATTGCAGATCACTAGACAGCTACCAAAAAGAAACAGCAGAGGATAAAATAGAAGAAAAGTCTCAATTCATCCTATTTTATTACTAAGATATTTGGGTATTTGACTTGAGAATAGGGTTGCTTTTCAAAACCATAATCAATTTATCAATGTGCATTTGTTTATTGCAGAAAGCTTATTTATCAATAAGCACTTACTAAGTGTGGGGCATTGTGAATGCAAAGAAAAGCAAAAATAGTCTCAGTCCTACAGCTCAGTCTAACGAAGGAAACAACATGCATTTAAATAGGTACATACAATATTAAATAGGTACACATAGGTATATGCAGTATTAAATAGGTATAAAAAAATACATAAAAAGTAGATATAAGGTATTTTAAAGGGAGTAAGGTCTTAGCAGCTATGGGAACTGGGGAAATGCTTCCTGCAAAAGCTATAGTATAGGAAGTCAGGGATTCTAAGACACAAAGGTGAGAAGTGATTGTATTCTGGGCAAAGAGAACAGCCAATGCTAAGGCACAAAGATGGGAGGTGGAATATTCCATGTGTGAGGTACAGGAAGTAGGAAGACTGGCTAAAGAGCAAATATTTGTTCTGTTTCATATCAGTCACTTCAGATTTTAAAGATCTAATCTTTAGGTGTGCAAATTTAGTGGTAGTGGTTTTGAGTAAGTTTGTGCATACGAAAAGTGTGATAAAACCAATCCCATGCTCAACCAGGTCTAAGAAGGGGAGGGAAGTCCCAAGGATCACTGAGAGGTTGTAAACATACAACGAAGGGCTTTTTGCTTCTGTCCCCAACAGCTGGAGTTTACTAATCTGCTGAGCTCTTGCAGAAAGCTGGTGCAGGTGTGGAACTTGAGCGAAAACCCTTGTCAATGGCATGCAGATAAATGAAAATACCAGCTTCCTGCAGCTAATAAAAATCACACTGAAGAGTGTATACCCTGGCTCTGTAACCACAGTCAAAACAAAACCGGCAGGATGTAATCAGACTCAGGGTATGGCTTAGATGGTTGTTTTCCTTCCCATAACAGCTTGCCTATGTAGTTCTAAAACATATAAGCAGTTGCTTTAGAGGCACACACTGCATATGGCACACCCTTCCCCCTCCACATTAACGCAAGAAGTTGAATGAAATCCTTCCTCCCAGAGTGTGACATCGAGGCAACTAAGTAAAATAGTGATTATGGAGTCAGGAAGCACTGAATTTTCATCCTGCTTCAGCTGCTTACTAGATATGTGACCTCGGACAAGTCAGTTAAAATTCATCACCTGTAGAAAGGTAATCATATTAGTACCTAATGGACTAAATGAGTTAAAATAGGTAAAGTGCTTTGCAAGCCTTAAATTGTTATATAAATGTTAGTATTAGTATTGTCATTTAGAGGGCATGGTAATGTTTCCAACAGCAAAATGCCATCAGGTAGTGCAGTGAATTCAAAAGAATGCTGGATGGTGAACAGGAATACTTAGCTTAGAAGCATAGCTCTTCCATTGGCTACCTATGTGAATGGGCAAACCTATTCAGCTGAGGGAAAAAATAAAAAAGGTAGTGGAGAGGGTTGAATTAGATAAGCTCTAAGGTCCCACTAAGTACTAAATTTGTGTGATTCTTTGTCCTTGTCATTACCACCATCACCGCCACTGCCACCACTGTCATCATCACACTTCTGTAACACCTCCAGATTTAAGAGACTTCTCTTCATAATGATACAGTGAGAAGAGCTCTGACAGTGGAATCAGTATTGCTGAGTTCAAACCCCAACTTTGAGACTTGCTACCTGGGGGACTCAGAGCAAGTCCTTTGATCTCCCTAGGCCTCAATTTCCTGATACTTAAAATGATGAAGAAGAAATAGACGGCTTCTAAGATTTTTTCAGGTCTTGATCTAATGAAATCTATATCTATGAACCCTATGAGGCAGACAGATGAAGAATGTATTATTTGCATTTTAAAGGTGAGGGCACTTAGGCTTCAATAGATGAAGTGGTCATACAGCTAAGTAAAATGTCAGTCAGGATTCAAATCTAGATCTCTGACTCCAGATTCACTACTCCCTGTAGCCTTTAAGCAAAAGTTCTGTTATCTCACTTAATATTCTTTAGAATCTGAATTCCAATTTAGTCATGGCTTTAAAAGTAGTTCAATAATTCCAATTAATTATAGTTTTTATAAAAAAAAAATTTGATACCTTTGTTATGATGTCACCTATATTTGTCGATGTATTCTTCTTCCTCTCCACCCCTTCACTCTGCCCACTCCCCATCCCCCAGTGATCCCTTATAACAAAGAACTTTAAAAACAAAACAAAAATATCTTCAGGGCTCTTCCCTTTTTGCCATTCTGTCACATGAGGTATGTATCTTTTACTTGTTCTTCTGGTGATTCTAAAAGACTAGGCAGGAAGAGATCTCAGCTCTTGGGTCATCTAAAACTATAAATATGCCTGAAGATCTTGAAGCCAGAAAATTCTAGCTGACTTTAGCCAATATTTCCTCTGGATGGGTTGTGTATAAGTTGAGCACCATTTTTACCAGTCAATAAGTATTTATTAAACACTAATAGGCACAGAGAGGAGGTGAGACACTGGGGATACAAAGAAATACAAAAACAGGTCCTGCCCTCAAGAAGCTCACAATCTAAAGGGGGAGATATATACATATACATACATGTAAATTAGCACATCCAAGAAACATACAGATGGTATATTAGATGGCAGGTAATCTCAGAGGGGAAGACACTGGCAGGACATGGAAAAGCTTTCTATAAAAGTTGGGATTAGAACTGATTCTCGAAGGGAGCCAGGGAAACTAAAATCGAACTGAGGAAAGTAAGCATCCCAGGCATAAGGGTCATCCTTGTCAAGTTTCTCTCCTTTCAGTCCATCCCCCACTTAGCTTTTAAACTGATATTCTTAAAGTGCAAGTCTGACTGCATCACCCCTTTACCTCATTCAGTAAACTCCAGTGGCTTCCTATCACCTCCAGGATCCAATGTAAAATACTATTTGGCATTCAGTGCGTTTCACAACTGGGCTCCCTCCTACCTTTCCAGTCTTCTTAAACCTTAATCACACCCATGCACTCTGCAATCCAGTGACACTGGTGTCCTTACTGTTTCTCCCACAAGACATCCCATTTCCCCACTCCAGGCATTTTCACTAGCTGAAACTCATGACTGAAATACTCTCCTGCCTCATGATTTCCCTGGCTTTCTTCAAATGCCAAATCAACTCTCACCTTCTATAAGAAGCCTTTCTTAACCCCTTCTTAATGTGAATGGTTTCCCTCTGTTGATTATCTGTAGTCTTTTCTATACATAATTGTTTTCATGTTGTCTCCTCTATTAGACTGTGAGCAAATTGAGAGTAGGGATTTTCTTTGAATTTTTTTTTGTATCCCCAGAACATAGCATTGTGCCTGGCACCAAGTACTTAATAAATGCTTACTAACAGTAAGACTTCCAAGACAATGGTATGGCGATGAGAGATGAAGTATAATGTTTGAGAATGAACAAGTGTAGTAAGATTGTATAGTGTGAACAGGAGTAAAAAGTGTGAGAATAGTGGAAAGGAGGAAGGGGGCAGGTTCTAAAGACTTTTAAATGCCAGTATGTTTTTAAACCTGAAGGTGAAAAGGAGCCACTGGAGTTTATTTAGCAAGAAAGTGATGGCTCTAACATCTCCCCAGTGCTTGCCTTGTCTTAGTCCTTGCATCCAGCTTTAAGCAGGCACCATCTGTAGCCACTCACGTCTCCTTAGAGCCTGCCTTGCCCCAACCTGAGCACCTTCCAGGCTGCTCCCTCATCTTCCCTGGGACAATACTACCTGAGGATGAATCCCTATGCCCAATGGTGACCTTGTCTACTCACTTCTCTATGATTGACTTATACCCTACCACACCCACCCCATCCAAGGATTCTGTATGCCAAATTGCCATTCACTAAATCCCAATCTCCATTCTCTACTGACTCATCTCTTATTTAAATTCTCCTCAACCTAATCCTCTTACCCTCCCACCGCCAACCTCCCTCTCTAAAGTTACACAACGACTCCACTGTGTTCTATGGAATGTCTGATCCATAACTATCATCTTAAACCTTTTCTTTCTTGCTTCCTCAATTTTCTTGCACTGAGTCCTAGATCTCTACTGATGACCCAGGTTCCCTGGTAACCCTTTCTAGCATTGGCTGCATATTCATTCATTCACACAGACTCACTGGTTGTAGTGGGAGAGTTGAATCACTCCTTTCTCCTTGTTGCCATTTCTAGGCTCTCCCTCTATTACCGTCATTCAGTAACTTCTATTGCTTTGAATTTCATTAAATATATATTAATCACTCAATCTAAAATTCTGGTAACTATTGTCTATAGAATTCCAGGACACCCTCCTTCCATCCTCAATGATCTCAGTGCCTGACTCAGACCCTCACTCCTCTCCAACTCTTGTCCTCATTCTGGGGGACTTCAACACACATATTGGTATTCCTTCAATATTTTTAACCTCCCAGTTCTTCAATTTATTCATTTCCCATGATATACTCCTCCACCTCATAACAGGTACACACAGACATGATCATCCTTGATCTCACCGTCACCCAGAAATGTTCTACATCTGTGTTTATAAACTCTGAAATTCCTTTATTTCATCATAATCAGTTGTCATTCAACCTCACTCTACAGCTCCAAACCCTGTTCTTCCATCTCACTATAACCTCTAAACCCTCACCCTCTCAGTTCTTTCTCAGCACTGGATATACTCTCTTTCTTTCTCCTCCTGACTCCACATTCATTGTCCTCATCTCTCATCTCCTTTGTACCTTTATTCTATAAAACATCTTCCCTTTACAAACCCAGCCTCAGACTACTCCTACCATTTGCTGCCATCATTCTTACTCGTGTGCTATTGAAAACCACACTGAGTTCACTACAATTTTAGATTACATAATCTCAACTGGGCCCTCACTACAGAAAGGCAATCCTCTTATAGTTCCCTATAAATTGATTCACTACTGTACACGTCACAGTAGTTTTTCCAAGCTTTTTCATCTCTCCTCAAGCCTGCCACAGTCCTCTCTCTCCCAATAAGGATTCTTAGTTGAGAATCTTGCCTCATATTTCACTGAAAAAATTGAGACCATTTGCAGAGCTCTCTCTTCTCTCCTGTTTATCTAAAATTATACAGATGCTTCTGTATAGCTTTCTGTCCTATTTCACATGAAGAAGGTATTCTCTTTTTGAAGGCAAACCCATCTACATGCACAACTGATCCCATTCTAATCCTCTTCTACATTCTTCTATCATTCCTACTCTCTTACTAATATTTAATCACTCCTGATCTACTGGCTGTTTTTCTACTGCCTATAAACATGCCTATGTCTCCCCTGTTTTCAAAAACATCTCATTTGAGCCATTCTTCCCTGCTAGTTATCATCCTCTATTTCTCCTCCTTTCTGTGGATATAGTTTTGAGAAGGCCAGGTACAAAAGGTGCCTCCACATCTTTTCCTACTATTTTCTATGCAGCCTGGCTTCCAAGCTCATCATTCAACTCAAGCTATTCTCTGCAAAGGTACTAATGGTCTCTTAATTGCCACATATAATGGCTTTTTCTCAGTCCTCATCCTTCTTTAATTCTTTGTAGTATTTGACACTGTCAGTCACCTTCATTTTGATATTCTCTTCTCTGTAAGTTGAATTCCTTTAGGTTAGTGTCTGTATTTTGCCTCTTTTTTGGTATCTCCAGTGCTTAGCATAGTGTCTTGCCTATATTATGCATTTAATTAAATTTTATTGATTATTGACTTACTGACTGGTTCTCCCCCTACCTATATGACCAATTCTCACTCAATTGTTGGTTCCTCATCAATGCCATGTCCAGTAATAGTGAGGGTCCTGCAAGGCTTTGCCCAGGGCCTTTTCCTGTTCTCTCTATATTATTTCTCTTAATGATTTCATCAGCTCTTCAGGTATCAATTATCACTTCTATGCAGATGACTCTCAGATCTGCTTATCCAGCCTTAACTTTTCTGCTGACTTCCACTCACATGTCTAACTACTTTTTTGATATCTTGAATTGAATGCTCCATATACGTTTTAACATTCCTGAAATTGAACTCATATGTCCCTCTTAAATTCTCCTCCATTTCAACTTCTCCATGTTTTGAGGGTGCCATCATCTTCCTAGTCACTCGTGCTCAAAACCTAGGTGCCATCTTCAACTCCTTACTCTCTCTCTTCATCTTTGAAACATCTCTTGTACATATCTGCTTCTCTCCTACAACAATGCTACCACCATGGTGCATGCCCTAATATCTTCGCTCCTGGACTATTGCAAGAGCCTGCTGACTGGTCTTCCCTTTTCAAGTTTCTCCTCACTCAAATCCATCCTCCACCCAACTGTCAAACTGATCTTCCTAAAACATGACTGACTGTGTACCACACCCTATTCAATAAACTTCAGTGACTCTATTACCTCCAGGATCAAATACAAACTATTCTGTTGGAGGTAAATAGTACAAGTAGATATAATTTCCCCCCTTTCAGAGAAAAGAAACTGCAGCCCAAGATTACGTACTGCTTTAGAACCCACATCTTCTGACTTCCAGCCCATTATTCTTGGCATACTCCCATGCTTCCCCATAAGACTTAGTGCTGATACGTTAAATATGCAAATGATACCAAAGGGAATTATACAGAGTACTCATATAACCATTATTGTAGGCATACAGGCTGTTAACGTGAGGAGGATGCAAGGAGGGAAGTTAGAGGTGAAATTTTCAAGGAATTTAAAGTCTATGTCATAGTTCTGGAGTGTGATATTTGCTGAAATCATGGGCTCTTATCGTTGAACACAAGATACACAAAGCCTTTGACTTACTGGCATCTACAATGAAGATCACTTGTTTCTCCATTGGGTCTGCACATTCTTGGTCAGTTGTGATGAATGCTATTTCTAACTCATAGAAACCTTGTTTCACAAACCCTTATGCTCACATGCTCCCTGTATCACCTGCTATTTATTTGATGTCTTGCTACACTGAAATCATAAATAGCCACTTCATGGAATGACTGTCAAAAACTGAAGTTAAAAATAAGAGCTTTTTGCTTTTCAGAATGAAAGCCAAATGACAGACACCACACAGATTAGAACGGAATCCAAATGATGTGTCTGACTTGCTGGGTATACTCACTAAAACAACACTCTCCCCTCCCGATTGCAGGAGAATTACACCTTGGAGTGCTTTTCAGATAGTAACTAGCTTGCCTAATTTGTCCATTCTCCCTTTTCTTGTGTCACAGATGGGAAAATAAAGAGAATACCTCATCCAAAAGTAATCTAGAGGCAGTGGTCGTATAGGGAAGACACCTCTAAATTAGCAACTAGTTAACCTGGGTTTGAGTCCTGGCTGTCACTAACTAGCAGTGTGACCTTGGACAAATTACTTAACCTCTCCAAAGTTGCCCTGATCTGGAAAATGAGGTTTGTAGACCACATGATTTCTAAAGTTGCTTCCAGCTCTAACATTCTATATTTTAAGTTTTTACAAGAAAGGGAAGGGAAGTTCATGCTTGTAATACTGGGGGCAAAGGGAGGAATGAAAGAGAAGGAAATAAGCATTTATATAGCATCTACTATGTGCCGGACATTGTGCTAAGTGCTTTTCAAATATTATCTCATTTGATACAACAATCCTGAGAGACAGATGCTATTATCATCCCCATTTTATAGCTGAGGAAACTGAGGCAGAGTGGCTAAGTGACTTTCTAAGGGTCACACAGCTAATAAATATCTAAGGCTGGATTTGAACTAAGATCTTCCTGATTCCAGGCTTGATGCTATCTACTATACCTCCAGTTGCCTCTGGAGGAACTATAGGCTAGTTTCCTCCTTCCAGGCAGGCTGACATCCAAACTATCCAAGGCAGAGTACTGTATTTAGAGATCAGACACGATATCACAAGATCTACTTGAGAACCTAGTGAAAAGACCACTAACTGGAAGAGTCCAGCTGAGCTAGCTTATGTTCTTGGATCTGCTGCTAAATGACTATATGACCTTAGACAAGCCACCAAAGCTCTGGATCTGCCTTTCATTCCCTGGAAGAGGATAGGGTTGAACTAGATGATCTTTGAGGACTTTCTAACATTAAAATTCTACATATGATCTCAAAAAGCTCTTCCATACATCTAACCAATCTTATTTTTATGAAAATTTCAGCCTTTTCATTTTCCTTTTTTTTTTTGAGATGCAGTGACTGGTCCCCACCTTCTTTTGTATAACCATTTATGTTTAAAACCAGTTATTAAATTCTAACCTATACTTTTCTTCTCTAAGCAAAACAACCTGGAGTACAATGAATGTTTTTTTTAAATGAGCCAAATTTTCTCTCTTTTTAATCTTTTGAATTTATCTTTTGATGGATTCAAAGTTTTTCCATCTTTTCCCTTCAGGAACCAAACTTAAGCCATATGCACTAATAATGTTATTTTGAAGAGCACAAACTCCTTTGTCTTCAAATACATGTTACAGTTGTTCCTGGGACAAATCATACCTATGTTCCTGTCGTCAATTAGTTTTATTCATTCATTCATTCATCATTTATTAAGCACATACTCTGTATGTAATCATGGGGAAAATATAAAGTTTAGAAAAAACATCACTATAATTTGTAATATTATGAATGCATTAGAGACATATAAAATTAAGTGCTACATAGAGTTTGAGGAGTAGGGATAGGTAATTGCCTACTGGTGAGTAGAAGCCAGGGAAGGCTTCATATAGCATGAGGCATTTGAGTTGGCCTTTAATGACATGAAGGCAATCTAGCACAGTCATGACAAATTTCATTTATTGATATATTTCATCATAGTAAATATTTAATTAGGGTAGTAGTCTAGAATAGTGAAAAGAACACTGGGTTAGAATAAAAAAATCTGCATTTTAATCCCAGCCCTTCCAACCATCGTATAAACATAGACACAACAATTAACGTTTCAGAGTAGAGCCTTGGTCTCATCTGCTAAAAAAAAAAAAGTAATAATAACTGGCCTACCTTTTAAAGAAGAATAGGAAATATATGAAATAACAATAAATGCCTTATTAATTACTTGAAATGCTTTGTAAATTGCAAAGTACTACACATAAGAGATAGAGATTATAATTACTGTCCCCTCTAAGAGTTACCTTCTATCTACTATATATATATGTATATATGTATATGCATGTATGTGTATGTATATGTATATATGTGTATATATACATATATAAATATATAAAAACAATAAATGCCTTATTAATTACTTGAAATGCTTTGTAAATTGCAAAGCACTATATGTAAGAGATACAGATTATAATTACTGTCCCCTCTAAGTTTACCTTCTATCTACTATACATATATATATATATATCTTATGTGTAACTATATGTATAATTATTTACATATTGCCTCATCCAATAAATGTAACTTCATTGCATGTAACATCGGATTTTTTTTGATGTATTGATCATTTTTTCTCTTCATCTTTTCATTTATTTAATTTTTTAAATAAGAAATGGTTCAGGGCAGGGAGGAAGGAAAGTGTGCAAGGGGAAATCTAGGCGATGTAAATTATATCAATAAAAATCTATTTTAAAAAAAGCATATAAGTTCTTTGAGGACAGGGACTATTTTTTGCCCTTCTGTGTATGCCTAGCATGTAGTACAATGCCTGATATAGTGAGAGCTTTATAAATGCTTTTTGATTGATTTGAATGTTATTTATAACAACAACAATACATAAGGACTTTCCTAGCTTGTAGTCTAGCTTTTTCCATTAGGCTGTAAGTTCCACAATGGGAAGGACCAATTTAATTCAATTCAATAAACAATCATAGAACTTCCTGTGGCAGACCACAGTGCTATATGCCTGGGGAGATGAAAGTATAAAAGATATGGCCCCTGCCTTAATGGAGCTCATGGATCTAGTAAAGAAATAAGACATATACATAAATTAGTATAATGCACTAGTGTCTAGAGGGCTACAAGTAATCTTCTTTGCGTAACATGTAATCCTTTACAATCTAACTATTTATGATAATTGCAGTCTCCTCTATTATAATGGGAGCTCTTTGAGGACAGGAATCGTCTTTCTTTGTATCCTCAGCATTTAACAAATGCTTGTTGAATGACTAAGACAAGACAGGAAGAGGTTATTACTGACTGGGAGGATCCTGGTAGATTTTCTGGATAAGGCAGACTATATATAAGTAGACTAAGGATGTATAGAAATCTAACTGAAAGGTAAGGGGAGAGTGTTCCAAGCATTGGGACCAATATGAACAAAGGCATGGAAGCAAGAATGCACAGGGCAAGTATAGGAATGACATGTAGTCCAAATGTGGAGAAGCAAATGGCAAACCAGTCCAGTATCTTTGCCAAAAAAAACAAACAAACAAAAAACAAACAAACAAAAAAAACTCAAAAAGAGTCCACAGAGTTGGACACGACTAAAACAACTAAACAAAAACAAAATATTTCAAACTGACTAGATCATGGAGCACAAGGTGGAGAGTGGTATAAAAAGGTTGGAAAGAAGATACCAGATTATGGAAGGCTTTGAACTTTACTCAGCAGCCATTAAAGGTATGAGAGACAAGAAGTGCTATGAGTGTCTATAATTCGCATGTGTGGAAGGAATGGGCCCATTAATTAAATCAAAAGATCCATGAAAATACAGAAATATGTATGAGGAGGAATACTTGGAATGATGAGCAAGGTTGGTCTGGAGGAGGAAGAGAGTGGAGGCAGGAAGACCTGTGAGAAGCATACTGATAAATATGTATAATATGGTGAATGGGGAAGAAGAGACATAGTCAAAGCAGAAATAAAAAGAAGGGACTGATTCTAGAGATATGGAATTGACAGGATTTGATAAAATACTGAATATGAAAAGTATAGAACAGGGAAGAATAGACAATAGCAGGATGGCTTATAAGCATGAAAAACTAGGCAAATGAACTTGCCATAAATATAACTAATGAAGTCCAAAGGAACAGGCTTAAGAATAACAACAACAATAGGTTTTATTGTTGTCAGTACTATTATCATTATTCCCATTTTACAGTTGAGGAAACTGAGGCTAACAGAGATTAAGTGACTTGAGCAATGTCACATAGCTAGTAAGTGTCTGAGGACAGATTTGAACTCTGGTCTTCCTGACTCCAGGTGTAGCACACCTGCACTACGCCACTGAGCTGCTTGAGAAAGACAAATAATCCCAAATTTAGAGACATTTTGGGGGGAGGGTTATTCATATGATATCTAGGTGCAAATGTTATGAATCCAGAATAGATCCTGGGGAATAAAGTTGGCAAGCATTTGATGGGGCTATTGCAAATATGTGGAATTACTACAAATATTCTAGTTAGAAAATCATCCTCATCCTTATCTGAATTTTATAAATTCGTTTCAATGCCTACAGCAGAGTTCTTCACACTGTTGAGGACAGCTTAACTTTCTTTTGTTAGATAAAGGATTCAGACCTGGAAAAGGCTCCAATCTCCTCATTTTACACATGAGAAAACGGAGTCCCATAGGAGTGAAGTGACTTAACCAAGAGAACAGAGGAAGTATTACAGAATTTCAAAGCTGGAAGGGACCTCAGAAACTGAGTCTATCTCACATCCACCCAAAATCCCTCACCATTACATTCCCATCAAGTGGTCAATTAGACTCTGCGTAAGGACCTCCAGTGAGGGAGTACACACTACCCCCTAACACAGCTGATTGCACTTTTGGAAAGCTGTAGTTGTTAGAAAATGTTTCTTCACATGAAGCTCAAATTGGCCTTTTGTAACTTCTACCCATTCTTCCTGACTGTGTACTCTGGAACCAAACAAAACAAATCTAATGTCTTTTCCATATAATCGTACTTCAGGTACATGAAGACATTTATGTCTGCTCTGAATCTTATCTTCTCCAGGATAAACACTTCTTTTGTGTGTGTGTGTAATAGTACATTTTAACTTATTTTATTTAATATTTCCCAATTACATTTTAAAGTTATTTATTTTGAACAATCATTAAAATTTTATTTGAGTTTCAAATTCTCTCTCTTACTTCTACCCTTCCCCCACCCTATAAGAAGGCAAGAAATGTAATATAAATCATACATTTGAAGTCATGCAAAATATGCCATTTTTAGCCATGCTGCAAAAGAAAAAGCAAGAAAAATAAAGAAAGTAAAAAAAATATACTTTAATTGGCATTTAGAATGCATTAGTTCTTTCTCTGGAAGTGGATAGCATTTTTCATCATAAGTCCTTCAGAACTGTCTTGGATCATTGTATTGATCATTGTATCGATCAGAATAACTAAGTCATTCACAGTTGATCATCATACAGTATTGTTGTTACTGTATACAATGTTCTCTTGGTCCTGTTCACGTCACTTTGTGTGAATTCACATATGTCTTACCAGGTTTTTCTAAAATGATTCTGCTAGTCATTTCTTATAGTATAATAGTATACCATCACATATACCACAACTTGTTCAGCCATGGGCACTCCCTTAATTTCCAATTCTTTGCCACCAGAAAAGGAGCTGATATAAATATTTTTGTACATGTTGATCCTTTTCCCATTTTTATGATCTCTTTGGGATACAGGCCAAGTAGTGATATTGCAGAGTCAAATGGTGTGCAGTTTTATAGCCCTTAGGGCATTGCTCCAAATTGCTCTCCAGAATGGCTGGATCAGTTCACAACTCCACCAACAGTGCGTTAGCATCCCAGTTTTCCCACATCCCCATCAGCACTTATCATTTTCCCTTTTTGTCACATTAGCCAATCTGATAGGTGTGAGTTGGTACCTCAGAGTTGTTTTAATTTGTATTTCACTAATCAATAGTGATTTAGAGCAGTTTTTCGTAACTATTGATAGTTTTGATTTCTCTTTCTGAAAACTGACTTCACATTCTTTCACAATTTATCAGCTCTGGTCTTTTTATCAGGAGAGCTTGAAAGCCCTCAATTTAATTAAATATCCATTTCTTCCATCAACCCCAAAGGATTCTACTTGGTTTTGCTGGATAGGTGATTCTTGGTTGTAATCCTAGCTCCTTCACTTTAATATCATGTTTCAAGCCCTCCACCCCTTTAATGTGGAAGTTACTAAACCTTGTGTGATCCTGACTGTAGTTCCATAATATTTGAATTGTTTCTTTATGGTTGTTTGCATTATTTCCTTCTTAAGCTAGCGCTCTGGAATCTGGCTACAATATTCCTGGGAGTTTTCAATCCAGGATCTCTTTAAGGAGGTGATCGATGGATTCTTTCAATTTCTATTTTACTCTCTGGTTCTAGGATATCAGGGTCAGTTTTCCTTGATAATTTCTTAAATTACGATGGCCAGGCTATTTTTTTTCATCTTGGCTTTCAGGTAGTCCAATAATTCTTAAATTAAGGCATAAACATCTTCAGATCCACCACAGCCAGGATTTAAATGTGTCACCTAATTTCAAATCAGTGTTTTTATTTATTTACTTGTTTGTTTGTTTGTTCATTTATTTATTTTTGCCATATATGTCTCCTGAAATGGTCTGGGATGATATGCCAAGTAGTACTCAAGTTTACCAAGTCATTCACATATAACATCGAACATACAGTCAACACATAAAAAAATAAACTGTCTCGAGACAGCCTTCCTCAAATTTTAACAGCTCCTATTATAATTTGGTTCAGTGAGAAGAAAAAGCTATGCAGCAATTGGCTTTTATTTAGATCTCAGTTCCTGCCAAATAGTTCCCACTTTCTGGTTTGGGAGATTGTTTGTAGTTTCTTCCAGAAAGTCATCATGTGTCTTTCACTTCTCTTTTAAGAGGCCCTGTTTGATCTGTTTTCTTATCTGGGCTTATTATGGCTAATTATTCAATAAAGAACTTTTTTCCCCCCTCTTCTTCTAGATCTTTCCTTCTTTACAGTACCATCTCACTAGGGTGAAATTTCTTTCTTCCTCTTTTGATTTCACTCCATCACAACCTAGCTTTCATCAAGACATGCCTTAGAATCTGATGAGAGCAGTTACTGCAAAGTGAAGCCTTCAGATATTCTCTCATATTCTCTCTCTCTCTCTCCCTCCCTCCCTCCCTTTTCTTGCTAAAGTTGAAAGATAAAGGAAATGAGAGCCCTAAATCCCTCACCTCCAAAAGCAAAGTATCAAGGGTTTGGTCATTGCCAGGCAAGACTTGGCTACATGCATCATTTACTGCATTGTGAAGACATAACAAAGAATTGATTTTAGGCCCGTTCAGTGCCCTGGTAACCTACTGTGCTATAGGCACATGGAGCTAGATGAGCCCCCTGTTAACATCAATCAGGGAATTGGGAACTAAAGAGTTTTAAAGGCAAATGTTTCTGGAGTGAATCCTACTCTTGAGCCCATCTCCTCCTTTCCCTTGTAAGTTTTCCCAATGCCAGAAGATGGGTCTTTGAATAGAAACAGAATATTAACGAGGGATCTGCTTGAATTCCTTTCTGGGGCATTGGGCTGAAAGAGGGGATAAACTTCTTAATTAGCAGAATCATCTCAGATTAAGGCAACTAGAAAGCATGTTCTTCACTGCCTTTCAAAGTGACTTTCTTATCTTGGTGGCATTTAAGTCGGTTCCTTAGGAGAAGAAAAGGCAGTGCAAACAGACTGAGGTAGTGAGTGGCTTGGCCTGAAATTAATAAACTTAGATTGTTACACAGTAAAATATTAATATATTTCTCTACTTAAACTATAGTGTCAAATGGAGCTTTTCACACATCCATTAAGTGCAATTTTTTTGAAAAAACAACTTAACAATGCACAAGAATCACAAAACAATATTTTAGAAGTCATTGAGATTGAATTTTCCTAAGTAACAAAGGAGTCCAAAATGACAAAATGTGCCCTCTACCCTCACCTCTTCTATCTATAGTCTTTTGTTTGCTTGTTTAGTTTTTTTAAATTTATTTAGTAAAATATTTCCCAATTATATACACAAAATTTTAACAAACTTTTTTTAAAAACTTTAAGTTCCAAATTATCTCACTCCTTTCTGCCCCCCCCCTTCTTTGAGAAGTCAGTAATTTGATTCAATTACACATGTAAAGTCATGGAAAATATTTCCATATTAGCCATGTGGCAAAAGAACACTGACAAAAAAAAAACCCAAGAAAAATAAAGTTTAAAAAGGTATGTTTTACACTGCAAAGTTTATCAGTTCTCTGTCTTTCTCTGGAGGTGGATAGCATTTTTCATTATGCTTTCTTAGGAATTGTCTTGAATCGCTGTCTTGATCAGAGCAGTTAAGTCTTTCACAGTTGATCATCCTTAAGCATTGCTGTTACTATATACAATGTTCTTCCAGTTCTGCTCAATTCACTTTGCATGAGTTTATGTAAGTCTTCCCAGGTTTTGTCTGAAACCATCCTGCTAGTAATTTCTGATAGAGCAATAGTATTCCATCACAATCATATTCCACAACTTGCTCAGCCATTCCCCAATTGATGGCCATCCCCTCAATTTCCAATTCTTTTCCATCACAAAAAGAGATGCTATAAATATTTTTGTACATATGAGTCTTTTCCCCTTTTTTGTTGATCTCTTTGGAATACAGAATTAGTAGTAGTATTGCTGGGTCAAAGGGTATGCACAGATTTTTCTTTTAATTAATTTATTTTTCGTTTTCAACATTCACTTCCACAAGATTTTAAATTCCAAATTTTGTCCCCATCTCTCCCCTCCCCCCATCCCAAGATGACATGTACTCTGAATACCCCTTCCCCCAATCTGTCCTCCCTTCTATCAACCCCCCTCTTATCCTCTTCCGCTTCTATTTTCCTGTAGGGCAGGACAGATTTCTATACCCCATTGCTTGTATATCTTATTTCCCAGTTGCATGTAAAAACAATTTTTAACATTTGTTTTTAAAACTTTGGGTTCCAAGTTCTCTCCCTTCCTTCCTCCCCACCCACCCTCATTGAGAAGGCAAGCAACTAGATACAGGTTATACATGTGTAATTATGCAAAAACACTTTCATAATAGTCATGTTGTGAAAAACTAACTATATTTCCCTTCATTCTATCCCACCCTCGATTTATTCTATTCTCTCCTTAGACCCTGTCCCTCCTCAAAAGTGTTTGCTTTTGATTATCGCCTCCCCTAATATGCCCGTCCTCCTATCATCCCCCCTTCTCTATCCCCTTCCCTCCTATTTTCCTTTAGGGTAAGATAGATTTCCATACCCAATTGAGTGTGTATGTTATTCCTTCCTTAAGCCAAAAGTGATGAGAGTAAGATTCACTCATTCCCTCTCACCTTCCCCCACTTCCCCTCCACTGTAAAAGCTTTTTCTTGTCTAGTTTACGTGAGATAATTTACCTCATTCTATCTCTCCCTTTCTTCTTCTCCCAGTATAATCTTCTCTCACTCCTTAATTGTATTTTTTTAGATATCATCCCTTCATCTTCAACTCACCCTATGCCCTCTGTCTATATATAGGTGTGTGTATACATACACATATGTATATACACATACATATGTATCTGTATCTATATATCTGTATTTATATTTATATCTATCTGTATCTATATATCTATACCTATCTATCTATATACGTATAGATATTTTCCTTCCAACTACCCTAATACTGAGAAAGGTCTCATGAGTTACAAATATCTTTCCAGGCAGGAATGTAAACAGTTCAACCTTCATAAGTCCCTATGATTTCTCTTTCCTGTTTACCTCTTCAGGCTTCTCTAGAGTCTTACATTTGAAAGTCAAATTTTCTACTCAGCTCTGGTCTTTTCATCAAGAATGCTTGAAAGTCCTCTATTTCACTGAATATCATTTTTTTTCCCCTTAAGGATTATACTCAGTTTTTCTGGGTAGGTGATTCTTGGTTTTAATCCTAGCTCCTTTGACCTCGGGAATAACATATTCCAAGCCCTCTGATCCCTTAATGTAGAAAAGCTGCTAAATCTTGTTTTATCCTGATTATGTTTCCACACTACTTGAATTGTTTCTTTCTGGCTGCTGGCAATATTTTCTCCTTGACCTGGGAACTCTGGAATTTGGCTATAATATTCCTAGGAGTTTTCCTTTGGGGATCTCTTTCAGGAGGGGATCAGTGGATTCTTTCCATATCTATTTTACCCTCTGGTTCTAGAATATCAGGGCAGTTTTCCTTGATAATTTCTTGAAAGATGATGTCTAGGCCCTTTTTTTGATCATGGCTTTCAAGTGGTTCAATAATTTTTAAACTATCTCTCCTGGATCTATTTTCCAAGTCAGTTGTTTTTCCAGTGAGAAATTTTACATTGTCTTCTTTTTTTTTTTTCATTCTTTTGGTTTTGTGCAGCTGTTTTCAGAGATACTTCTAGGGACCTGTAAATTTTCAGTTTTTCCAAGGTGGTATGATCAAAGGTGAGGTGTTTACTCCTTTCCTGGCCTGTGCTGTGGTCTGTGAGTGACCACAAGCACTCTTTCCTGCCTTGGAACTATGAGAAGTATCCCCTCTCCATCGCCACCACAAGCTCCACCAGACCAGCACTCCTCCTTGCCCCAGGAGGAGGAAACCCAAGAGAGCAACCCATATCCAAGCATGGGCAAAGCAAGAGAATCCTGCCTCAGCACCAGCAAAGCGATCCATGCAATCCCCCTATGATCAACCACTTGATCCCCCCACTGCTTATGGGCTGAGAGCTCTGAAAGCAGCCACCAACCCAGGGCTGTGCCAGAACCGGGGCACTCGGACAGGCCTTTCCTACTGACCTTCTAAGTTGTCTTAGGTGTTTGTGGGTTGAGAAGTCTGGAAACTGGTACAACTGCTAGTGACTCAGTCCCCTGAAGCCTGCTCTAGGTTCACTGAGGCCTGGTCTTTGCAGGTGTGGTCCATGCTGAACTGCGCTCCTCTCCCAGCCCTGTACAACAGACCTTTCCCATAAACCATCCAGGTTGTCTTGGGCTGGAAATTTGTTTCACTCTTTCTGTGCATTCTGCTGCTCTAGAATTTGTTCAGAGCCATTTTTTACAGGTATTTGGAGGAGTTTGGGGGAGAGCTCAAGCAAGTCACTGCTTTTACTCTGCCATCTTGGCTCTGCCTCCCAACATCTATGCACAGTTTTATAGCTCTTTGGGCAGAGTTCCAAATTGTTCTCTAGAATGGTTAGACTAGTTCATGACTCTACCAATAGGGCATTAGTGTCCCAATTTTTCCACATTTCCTTCCAGCATCTGTTAATTTCCTTTTCTGTTCTGACTGTAATCTTTAAAAAAAAAAAAAAAAAAAGGATTTGATATCATGATTCTCAGATGACTGGAGTGGTTTACATGTTCTTTCCTTCCTTTCTTCTGTATATTAAAGAAATTATCCCCAATGCAAGAATTACTGCCATCAGCCCAAGGCCATATTCTCCATTGCAGCAGGAAACAAGGGCCTCAAGACCCCCAAGGTACCATTATTTAGTCCTTTAAAATAGAGACAGATGTAGTCTTAAGACATCTTTCCTGGGGCTAATTTTTTTTTAATCAAGGAAGGATCTTGTAATGAAGTATATTATGTGGCTTCTCAGAGAAATGGGAAACAGGACACCCTGCTCAAAATGACCTTCATTAAATGTTTTAAAATTTAGCTACTTTTAACCCTATGATCTTGTACAACTTAATTAAATTCAACAAGTACTTATTAAGTACCTAGCATACGTAAGGTACTATGCTAGACATTGAGGATATACATATATCCATGGGGATATACAACAGTTAAATAATAGACATATGTATAGATGTAGGGATAGATAGATAGATAGTACTGTGAGGATGAGGGGCACTAATGACTGAAGTAATCAGGAAAGACCTCTTTTAGGTGATGGTATTTGATCTGAGATTTGAAAGAAATTAGAGATTGTAAGAGGTAAAGGTGAGGGGAGAGAGCATTCCAGGCATGTGGGAACATCTTGAGCAAAACTATTGAGGCAGAACATAGAATTTCAAGCACAAGGGACAGAAAATAGTCCAGTTTGACAGAAACATAGTGTGTGAGAGGAATACAGAAGAATCAGCCAGGATGGGTAGGTTGGAGAAAGATTAGGAATGTTTTAAATGCCAAACAGAAGGCTTTGTATTTTATCCTAGAGGCAATAGGGATCCACTTAAGTTCCTTTAGTAGGGAAATGATTCATTACCTTTCCTTCTAAACCCAACCCCTACTCCTAGCTTTACTGTAGAGCACAGCACACTACCATCTTCCCACTCCCTCAGGTTCACAACCTGGGGGTTAATCTAGACTCCTCATTCACTAGATCTCATCCCCTCCCCCACACCCAATGTGTTCTCAAGGCCTGTCAATTTCATCTTTGCAACATTTGTTTCTTATTTATTTTGTACATAGCTTGCCTTGCATATATTTGTTTGTATGTTGTCTCCCCTATTAGATTAAAATTCCTTGAGGGCAGTGACTGTCTTTTGACTCCTTTTGCTTCCCCAGAACTTAGCATAGTACCTGGCATATAGTAGGCACTTAATATATGCTTATTGATTAATCAATTGAAATGACTTGGACATTATAATGATTTGGGTGGGGGAGGTGGATCCGTGATTTCATTAATATAGGGAACTCCCACTAAGGAAATTCTCTTTACCAATGCAGAGTTGTCAGTGGGCAGTGAGAGGTTAAGTGACTTGCCTAGGATATGTGACAAGAACAGTAACTAAGTGACAGTGGATCACCAGGAGACACCAGGCACTGATTCTTCAAAGCAGAGGAAAAGGCAATGATAAAGAGTAGGGGAGAAGACTATAGAGCAGAATGACTAAATATATGTGTACGCACAGCTTTGTAAATCTGAAAAGTAAAGAACTACATAAATTTGAGAATTCCATAGGTTTAAGTTGTTCTACCAAGCCACCTCTTCTCTCTTCAAGCCTACCACACCACTCCTTACCTCCTCATTCATCTGAGGACTTCATATCATTCTTTATCAAAACAAAACAAAACAAACAAAAACAGGAGGCCACTGGCTGGCAAACTTCTCTTCTCTCCTCATCTCAGAAAAAGAGGTGTTTGTTCTCCTTGCCAAGACATATCCCCTACAAAGATCATTGATCTCAACCATCCTATCTTCTCCAGTAGATCGACTGATCCCCTTTAATGCTAATTCATTCCCTCTATCTATTACATCCAATTTATCCTGGATATAGCATGTTTGTACCTAGTTGTTTTTCACTTTGTCTTTCCCATTAGACTGAGCTCCTTGAAAACAGGGACAGTCTCTTGCCTTTCTTTGTATCCTCAGTTCTTAGCACAATGCCTGGTACATAGTAGGAGCTTAATAAATGCCGACTAACTACTTTAACTATCATCCCCCTTTCTCTATTCTTAATTTTCAGTCTTTTCCTATCTACTGTTCCTTCCCTGCTGCCTATTATTAATAGACACAAATCTCCCCCCTTTTCTAAAAATCCTCACTAGAGCTTATCATCCTCAGCAGCTACTGCTCTACAACTCTTGTTTCTTTCTCAGCTAAACTCCTTGAAAAAGACATCATTATTATATATCTCCACTTCCTCTTTCCTCTCCTCTTACACTCTTCTCCATCCTTTGCAATCTTACCCCTAACCTCAACATTTACCTAAAATTGCTTTCACCCAAGTTTCCTATGATTTCTTAAATGCCAAATGTAAAAATGCTTTCTCAATCCTCATTCTTCCCTTCTCTGCAGCATTTGCCACTGTTGACCACCTTTTATGTATTCTCTCTTCTTTTGGTTTTTGTGAGACTGTTCTATCTTGGTTCTCCTCCTACCTGTCTGACCATTCCTTCCCGATCTCCTTTGTTGTATCTTCACTCATGTTATTTATGCCTGGTAGCTATAGGTATCCCCCAAGGGTCTGTTGTGATCCCTCTTCTCTTTTCCTTCTATACTTTATAATTTGGTGATATCATTACCTTCCATGATTTCAGTAATCTCTATTCAGATGATTTCCAGATCCATATATCTAGTCTTAAGTCTCCTGAATTGCTGTTTAGCATCATCAGCTGCTGCTTGTACATCTCAAACTGTATGTGCTATTGGAATATAAAATCCAATACATCCAAAGCAGATCTCATTACTTTTTCTCGCAAAATTTTCTTTTCTTCCCAACTTCTCTGTTACTTCTGAGGGCAGCACCAACCATTCAGTCACCTAGTTCTCAACTTCAGTTTTATCCTCAAATCTTCATTCACCTCATTCACACAACCAGTCACTTGCCTAAGTTTGTAACTTCTTTCTCCATAATATCTCTCAAACACATCCTTTTTGTTCCCCATTCACATAGCCATCACCCTAGGTCAGACCCTCATTATTTCAGAATTGAGGTTGCAATGTTTCCTAATTGGGTTTTCTGCCTCAAATGTCTCCTATGAGCCATCCTCTGACACAGCTACAAAGTGATTTTCCTAACGTGTAGGTTTGACCAAGTCACACAACCATGGGCTCCTCCGTAAGCTCTAATTTCTCCCTAATAAATTGAGGATCAAATATAAACTTTATTTGTTATTTAAAGCTCTCCACAATCTTGTATATTATTTCCCTCTATATACTTTGTGATCTACCAGGTTTTAACACATTATATATACATGTAGTTCAGGGAAATAGGGATGACTTCATGGAAGAGGTACCACCTGAGCTAATCCTAGGAGGAAGACCTAGATTTCAAAAATCAGATAAGGAGTGCATATATTCCAAGGATGATGGTTGACTCATGGAAAAAAAATAGAAGATGGACATGGATGAACCAAAGATGCCTCAAGTTCTTACTCTAATTTACCGTGGGAGCTTTGGGGATGGTTTCTAAAGGAAAAGACATTAGAAGGAGTAGCAGGTTTAGGTGGAGAAATTGCTAAGTTCAGTTTTGGACTTTTGTTCCTCAAAGTTCTGTTTCAGCTGCAGACTGGATACCCAGCAGGTAGTTACAGATGCAAGCCTCAATTCAGGGAAAAGACTGAGTCATCTGCTTAGAGGTGATAATTGAATCCACAGCAGTAGGATAAGAAAGACCACTCAGTGAGATAAAGAAGAGTTGGCTAAGGATAAAGCCTTGGGGAACACCCACACTTTGGGGTAGAAGAAAGATTGATAAAAACAAAGAAAATGGTGAAGAATAAGAAGGCAGCATCACAAAAGCTAAGGGAAAGAGAGAATACTGAAGGAGTGATCAACAGTGGTAAATGCTACATATTGCTATATTAAAGTTTAGAAGAATAAGAAGTGAAGAAAGCACCTAAAGTTAGAAACTGAGGTCCTAGGTGGCCTTTGAAAATGAAGAGGAGCAGGATCAGAAGCTAAATTTTAAGTACCACAAAGGATACTAAAATTATCTATTTGGCATTTATTAATAAATAAATGAAAAATCATGTATTAAGTGCTTATTATGAGCCACACATGGTGCTAACTTCTGGTATACCTACAGGGAAGTGACTGTTCCTAATCTCAAAGACTTTACATTCAAATTGACTGAGACAACATATATAGGAGTACAGTTCCAGGGAGGGTACCAGGGCCCTAAATTTCTTAAGGTGTACCTGTTACAGGCTCAGTACTGTGCCACGTGCTATGATGGCTACAGAGAAGCATGCCCTATTAGGCTGTTATTTCGTCAACATGGGCATTCCCTAAAAAATGTCATTCATATACATGCTTTCTTATCATGTGCAATTACTGTTTATATCTTTCCAGAAATCCTTCATTGAAGGTCAAACCACTGTGCTGGTCAACCTGCTGTGCTGGATGTCTTTCTCTGGTTCTTGTAATATTTCACAGATGACAGTGTTGTCATTTCTGATGACAATGATAACAATGATGATGACAACAGCCTCCACTTACAGAGTTTCCAAAGTACTTTACATACAGTATCTCATTTGGGTCTCATCAAAACTCTATAAAGGAGACACTACAAGTATTATTACCTTCCACTCCCCTCCATTTTCAGATGGGGAAACTGAAGCTCAGAGATATTAAGTGACATGCTCATGATCATGCAGCTAGTCTACAAAAGTAGGATTTGAAATCAAATTTTCCTCACCCCAAGTCCAATACTTTATTGACTGCAACAGTATCTTTAATCTGCTAGACCTTGATGTTGCTGCATGAATAGTATGACCTGTTTCATCCAATTATATATGTCCTTAATGGCATTGTGTAGACCACTGCTTGAAAGTAAATAAATCATCATTGGTAGTTGCAGCAGCCTCTATATATCCACCATGCATCTTTCCATTGGCCTTTGGGTCACTTACAGTTTTGCTTCTACAGGGGTTCAGGTGTTCCAATATTCATAGACATATTTGTAATCACATTTCAATGTGATAAGAAGTTAAACAGTAAGAGAATTAAAACAAAACAAAGGCAATGCTATGCTTCTTCTCTAACAGTAACATATCATACAGAAGAGATGATCACTATTACTCACAATAGCAGAAAGTGGCCAAATAATTTTAATATATGTATATACAAGCATATGTAAAATACATATTTACTACTTCACTATTGCAAAAATAGTATATGAAAAATTGTCTGATTAATTTCATCTTTTTTTCCTCGACTCTATGTAACCTCTGATACAGGATTTAATAAAAAGTGAAATATTCAAAAATAAAAGAAATTGAATAGCCCCAGAGATGAGTAATCCACAATTTGGATATCCCACCACCCTAGGGGGTCCTACTTTCTTCTAGATGCTGTACTACAATTCTTATTCAGAATTCAGAACCGTTTCCTTATAAACCAGACTGAGTAAGAGGAAGATGATAATATGAAGCAAGTTTTTGAACTTTATTTTATAAAACATAATTTGTTTTTAAAACTTGCACATTTGGTTGGGAAATAATCCCCAATAAGTCCGTTTTTAGATATTTTGGCCCTAAACACATCCACAAATGTATATTGTATATGCATATACATATATGTCTATTTAATGAAAAAATATGTTTCATACTTCACTAATGCAAAAACCATGGAACCAGTTTTGCTCAAACTCTTTCAATAGCTTGTTGCAATCCTAATTAAAATGCTCACAGACAGTGCAGGTGGTAGGGAGCATAATATAGCAGTGTCGGCCAAATTCAGACTGAATATTTAAAACCAGCAAACCAAGATAGGAGCAATATGACTTGTACTCTTTATTGCTTCAGGAACAAAAAGCACCAATGGAAAATGAAGCAGCAGAAGGATTAAAAAAAAGTGTGTGGGGGGGAACACTTGCTTCTTTCCTAAGGAGAATATTTTCCAGGTTTGACCAACTAAGCAACAGCTAAGTCAAACGCTTTCTGAGCTCCTGCATACTCAGGGGTAAATGGGATGCTACTATATTATCTGGCATTGTTGGGGAATGAGGTCTTCTGAATGTGCAAATTTCCTGGATAAGTGAAGGTTGCTCCATTTAAGCAGCAATTCCTTAAAACATTTAAAGTATTTTAAGTGCAGTCTTTCTAAAATATATGGTACATTTCCTTTAAAGCTATATAATGCAGCAGAGAGAGTTCTCTACATGGTGTCATGGAAAACTAAAGTTCAAATCCTACCTCAGACACTCAACAGCTTTGGCACTTCGGACAAACCCTTTCATCAATCCTAGCTTCACTTTCTTCATCTATAAAATGGGGATAATATTAAAAGCTATCCCACAGGAATTCTATAAGAATCCACGTGTCATATTTCAAGAGCTTTGCAAATCTGAAAATGCTATATAAATGTTAGCTATTCTATTCCTCATAAACAGTATAGACCTCAAATACTTTCATTATGATTTCATTAGTGCGTGTTTGCCATCCACTGACATAGACACAAGCTGCTTCATAACTTAATATATTTATTTATTAAGCATCTACCATGTACAAGACACTGTGCTAGAAGCTAAGGATAAAATGACAATTTAAAAAATCAATATTCTGTGAGAGGATACACCAAAGGATTTGACTAGGGTTCATGGTTCCACTCTGACACAATTGTATTAGCTCCTTTGAGAAAATCACTTTAACCTCCTTGAACCTCTGTTTCTTCATTTGTAAATAATACTTGTACTACCTAGCTATCAGTGTTGTTGTGAAGAAAGTACTTTGTAAATTTTTAACTTGGTATGGAACTACCACTATTTAAATTGAATCATTATTGCTAGGAGGACCCTCATTGGAAGTTCTCAGGAAAGCACTGGATGATCACTTGCTGGATATGTTTTAAAGGGAAATCTTTCTGCACATAAGCAGTTTGACTAGATGACTTATAAGGTTTTAAGAATGAAATTCTATAACCCATTAGAGATTTGGCTCCATTGGGATAGCTTTCATGGAGAGTGAAATGCCATGCGGAGACATCAGAGGAGAACTTAAGCATTCAAGGGAATTTCTCCAGTCGGCCTCCATGCTAGGTAGCTTCCCCCCCACCACCACTTCAATTTTCAGTTTCCCGTTGTGTGTTCTCCATGAGATTGTAAAGTCTTGGAAGGCGGGACTTTCTTTTTCTTATTTGTATTCTCAATGTTTAGTATGGTGCTGGGTACTTGTAGGCACTTAACAAATGTTTATTGACTGACAAATCAGAAGAAAAAACCTATGTTAAGAATAATATACTGAGGCAGCTAGGTGGCGCAGTAGATAGAGCACTGGCCTTGAAGTCAGGAGAACCTGAGTTCAAATACGGCCTCAGACACATAACACTCACTAGCTGTATGACCCTGGGCAAGTCACTTAGTCCCACTGCTTAGCAAGAAAAAAAAGAATACCACTTCCATTACTCACAGTTATCATTATGAACATTCATGATTCTACTACAATGCAGTAGTATATTCAGAGACTATTAAGTTGTGCAATGTTCTCTGCTCCTATGCTAAATGACCCCAGATTTTTCAGTTGTCAGATATTTGGTGATGTTCACAGTTCTTTCATCTATTCTCCTACTGCAACACTATTAGCCATCATTTCTCATTGCTGTGAGTGGACCAGTCTTCGAGGCATCTCCAGTCACATACCATACAGCATCAGACATTAGGACAAGAACTGAGAAACTGTGTAAAATGCCTAGATGTTTTATCGATATGAAATAAAATGGGTACACATTTTAGAAATTTCCAGCTGACTTCACTTTTCCAGTTTCTATCTAGATGCGGAAGAGTGGATTAGCATAGCCCAAATTCCTGAATAAAGCTCTTTAACTCCTGTTGTCTTTGGTCAGCTCGTTGGTTCAAAGTTAATCATCTCCTATACACTTTAACGTTCTCTCTTTATTATTTTTTCATCAAAACCTAAATTTTTTTGAGGTGTGTTTCCCTCTCTTTGCTTTCCTTTACTTTCCTTTTCTTTTCTCTAAATAAAGATGACCACATTTTAGGACATCTTATTCCCAATGTGGCTTTGTCTGATGTGCTGAGCATGGGAGTAGAAACCCTAAAGCCAGCAAGAATGGAGTTGGTTTCCTCCTCTTTATGAGAAAATGGACTATAAAACGTTAATGCTTTACTCAAAATGGGCCAATAAAAGCCTAATTAAAAGGGCATTCTTACATGTGCAAGTAAGCATTGTCTAAGCTGGTATTTGGTTCCCTGTGCTTGTTGTCAAGCAAATCAAAGAGTCTTTCCTTCAGCTTCCAGACACACACACTGCTTATGTCACTCAGACAAAAGTTTGGCTCAGAGTGTGGCAAACGGATCTGCAATGGTTATCATCTTGACAATAAGCTTATTTAGAGTAGAGGACCACAAGGCCAGCCTTTGGAGACAATATAATTGTTGCAAGGGAGTTTTAGGTTAACTGTTCCCTTTACATAATAAGCTGTTTGAAAAAAAAAAATTGAAGTCTTTATGAGGTTAAAGACAGACCATGCATGTGGCAGATAGCATGACAATGCCCTGGTGGTTTCCAGGGAAGGGGTAGGCTGAGTTAAAAAGCCCTAGCCCCCTTTGCTGTTCATCAAATTATCATTGCCTCTGAGGAGGCAGAGAGGATGCAGATTGTTCCAATTCATTTCAATCTCCTGAATTATCACTTGATGTGTAAATTATTTATCTCTAGCATCTAAAAGGAAAGCTCAAAGAGATGGAAAAATTGCCTAGGACACTGGGAAAAAGTCCATTTAGACATAAGGGTGTTTTATGCAAGGATTTTAGTTATCCATTAAGCTCAGAGATAAATTATATTAAAATGGACTTAAGGAAAAATGCTTTCAGCTTTAGATTTTCCTAGGCTGGAACATTCCAGGCCTAGGTCGGAATATTTCTGTAGTTACAGAATCACACAGTATGAGGGGACCTCATTGATCATTTATTCCAATCTACACCTGAATAGAAATCACTCCAACATCTGCTGTCTCATATGATTTGGCTGACATGCATGACCATTAGAGGTACCATGGCAAAAAGCATAGACGACACAGGCAGGATGATGTCAGTTCAGATCCAATTTTTTATACTTTCTAGTTAGTGGTGACCATGGGCAAGACACTTAACCTTTCTTGGCCTCATTCTTCATCTCTAAAATGGGAATAATAATATCTAACATGCTTGTGGTGAAGCTCAAATGAGATAATGAATATTAAAATGCAATATAAATTTCACCTATTAGTATTAACAGCCTGGACAAATGGTCACCCAGCAACCATCACAACTGTTCCAGTGAGAGGAGTCCTTCTCATTAGCTTCCTGGGGAGCTCACTATACTTTTAGAGAGTTCTAATTGCAAAGAAGCCTTTCCTTGTAGCAGGCTAAAATCTGTCTGTGCAACTTGCACCCTTGCTCTTAGGTCTGTCCTCTGAAGCCAAGTAGAGCGAGAATATAGACTCATATCCACCATAAACCCGGTGTTTCCATCAACTCTTTAAAAGCAAGTTGAGCAAAAAGAGAGCAAACTCGAATTAAAATCTATGATGCAGGAGGGGTGATTAATCTGAACACTTTTAATGCCACAGAATGAAATCAGGCTTTATGTGTTGCCTGTGTGGAGTGGAGCAACAGTATATTAAGGCAGTTTACAAGGTAATGAGTTAGATAACGATAGTTGAATAAATTCACAGGCCAGCGTTGTAAGCATTATGCAATCTGTGATGGTTTGGCACATAGTCTGAGATGCTGAAATTAATTTTAATGGAAGAGGAAATGTTAGTCAGCATGACAGAGTGCTGAGAAAAGGAACACTTTGGCAAGTCTATGTCCCAAGTGACTTCATGTCCCCAGGCACAAAGTCTACTGCATTTCAGCCACTACCATTATTAGGGTGGCAATTGACTTGCCTCCAGTGGAGGAAGAAGTAGATTTGTAATTTAAATAGTGTGAAAATAACCTACATATCAAAGCAACATCAAGGAGTGGATGAATTAATCTACCTGAGGGAAAAAGGGGTAGTAACTGTAGAGAGCAGGGAAGGGATATGAATTTCAAGAGCACAAGTTAGGACTTCCAAGTTAGACAAGACAGGATACTCCCCTTTCCTCAATTTAGTATATCTAATGTCAATAAAGAGGACAAAAATGCATTCATACAATCTGAGATGGAGTAAGAGCAGAGGAAAAGGATAATAGTTATTTTCCAATGGAGGCTCTAATTTTCAGTAGAGGTACTCTGTCAATTCAGATACAACACACAGAGTAAGAACTGGCCCCCTCTGATGCATGCTTGAAGCTTTCCAAATCAAGAAAAGTACAGCATTGTTTTGTACTTAATGGTGACATTCTGTGCCAATTCGGAACAGGATAATGCCTTGCCTTCTGGCCCTTGGAATTTCATAGTTTATAAGGTATTAAGCTGCCTAGATGCCACAAATCAAATGAAGAATTCAACCGAAAGACAACAGAACAATGAAGTTTTTGTCTATCTGCCCCAGTCTCATGGCCCCATTCAAATTTACTCCCCCTCCCACCACACACACATAAACCCAAAGGGAAAAAAAATCTACTTTAATTAAGGCATCACTACCAAATGGTATTTAAGATTCATGCAAAGTGGTATTGGAAAAACATGCATTAAGAGGCATATCTCCTGTCTCTTAAGTGCTTGCATTCCCCCAAAGAATACCTAGACTGAGTATCACACATTCCCAATCACCAGCAGAACACACAGAAAACAATACTGCACTGAAGCCTACATGCTGTATTGAAGCTTTGTAGCGCGCCATACACCCAGCTCTTTTAGTCAGAGGAGTATTTCTATTTTGAGTCAACCTGACAACTCCATTCATGTTCCATTACAGGGGATCCCTAAAGAAACAGGTCAGTTAGTTTGGTCTACTGCTTATTAAATGCTAACTTCGAGCCTTCAATATCAATAAATCAAGTGAAATATTTAAAAATCTTGTTATGTTTACAGACTTGCTATCCATTTTCACTTATTTGTGGATTTAGTTTCACCTGCATAAAAAGTGACACACTTTCTTCCCCATGGTGTTTATCATATTACATCATCTAATGTGCAGGAATCACAGATCGCTAAAAAGGAAAGACTCATTTGCAACCTTTCCATAGATGGAATCTTAATAATAATAACAATAATAACAACAATAATAACGATGATAATAAGAAGAAGAAGATAAAACTTTAGCCTTTAAATGGGAACAAAAAAGGAAGCCATTCCAAAAAAAGAAAAACATGCAGAAATAACTAAGTACTCATGGGCATATGAACTAATACCTCATGTTGGTTTATTCCAGAGTATTCTGTAATGGCTAAAATATTTTGTCTTCATCTGTATCAAACCTCTTCACCTTTCATTTTTTCATGTTTTATGAATTAAAAAAAAACACTATATCACATACTTATTAAGTAGGATTTAATTATAAATCCTGGGTTACAGATGCTGTTATACTTCTGTGAAAATATCATGATCCCTTATTTAAAACAGTGTTTATCCAATCCAAGGCCACTTGAAAGTAAGAATCAGCTCAAAAAGGGTAATGGTTAATTAACATTCAACAGGGTTGTCCACTGCCCCTGATAGAAGATAAAAGGAGGTCACATATGGAGTGTCTCATACCTCTTACAAGTCAGTAATTTTTATTCTAGGACTAAATTTTGGCTACACTTGAGCACCTCAAAGTCAGTCCATTTTACTTTCTAAAGCGATCATTCTTAGATTTCTTTTTCTTGATGTGGCTATTGCAAAACAGAGATTGCCCCTGGGTGTTACTGTAAGCTTCACACCAGCTAAGGGGATGGGGAACAAAACTCACTTGAGATATACCAAGAAAAACATGATTAAGTTATACTGAGGAGGATATAATTTGGGTATTAGCAAGTCTAAACCAAGACCTTTAAAACTTACAACACAAAATTCAAGAACAGGTATGAACTGATAACATATTTATATAGCACTTATGGCATTACAAAGCTTTTTCTCCATAACAACTTTGAGAGGTTATATTACTATTTTATAGATGAGGAAACTGAGTCTCAAAAACATTAAGGGACTTACCCAGGTTTATATAACAATTAAGAGGTGGAGCTGAGAGTTGAACTTGGGACTCATTACTCCAAGTACAAAACTCATTCTACTAGAGAGTAAGAAATAACAAGAATAAGAAAAATACACATTTATATACTGCCTTAAGATCACATATAGCAATCCCTCCTCAAACTCTATGAAACTGAACTAAGCACAGAGACTGATACAAAGTAAGCAATTAATAAAGGCTAGCTGTTTGATTAAGGAATGCATGATTACTGCCATTTTAAGAAAAAAATGAAGTAACAGATTATGTGAGGTTAAGTGATCTAACCAGTGTCACACAGCTAGTTAGTGCCTAAGGCAGGATTCAAACCTATGTTTCCTGATTCAAAGTCCAGCTCACTCACATCATGCTGCCAATATTTAATTAATATTAAGTGAATACAATTCAGTAATCATTTATTAAATCTGTACTACATGTCAACCAGAGTGAGAGACACTGGGACAAAAAGCAATAATATACCAAGAAAAATAGGCTATATATAATAAGCATAATTAATTAATAGGTATAAATATATGTGATACAATTTTATATTAAATTTAACAAGGCATAAACAAAACTTTCTTGTGTCTCATTTTGAATTTTTGTTTTGCTTTCTTCTTTGCATTTTTAAATCATACTTAAGTGAAGCTTCTTTTTTTTTTTGTATTTTTATCACTACAAACTTCTTGTTGCTGTTGTTCAGTCATTCAGTCATGTCTGACTTTTCATGAGCCCATGGACCATAGCACACCAGGTCCTTCTATCCTCCTCTCTCTCTAAGTCTATCCAAGTTCATGTTTGTTGTTCCCATAATATCATTTATACATCTCATTCTCTGCCATCCTCTTTCCCTTTTTGCCCTCAATCTTTCCCAACATCAAGGTCATCTTTTCCAATGAGTCTCATCTTCTCATTATGTGGACAAAGTTTTAAGCTTCAGTTTCAGTATTTGACCTTCCAGTAAATAGCCTGAATTAATTTCTTTATGTACTGATTGATTTGACCTCCTTGCTGTTTAAGGGACTTCGAAAAATCTTCTCTAGCACCATAATTTGAAAGTGTCAATTCTATTGTGCTCAGCTTTCCTTATAGTCCAACTCTTACAGTCATACATTGTACCCAAAAAACCATAGCTTTGACTATATGGACTTTTTTTTGGCAAGGTGACATCTTTGTTTTTTAGAATGCTGTCTAGATTTGCTATAGCTTTCCTTCCAAGGAACACGCATCTTTAAATTTCATGCCTACAACAGCCATCTTCAGTGATCTCTGAACCCAAGAATATAAAATCTGAGACTACTTCCATTTCTTCTCCCTCTATTTGCCAGGAAGTGATGTGACCAGTTGCCAAGTACTTAGCTTATTATTTTTTTTTTATGTTAAGCTTCAAACCAGCTTTCACACTCTCATTTCTCACTCTCATCAAGTGGCTTCTTAATTCCTCTTCTTTTTCTACTACCAGAGTTATATTGTCTGCATAGCTGAGATTTTGATATTCTTCCTGGCAACCTTAATTCCAGCTTTTGATTTATCCAGCCTGGCATTTCACATGAAGTGCTCTGCATAAGTTAAATATATAAGGTGACAATATACAGCCTTATATTCCTTTTCCAATCTTAAACCAATCAGTTGTCCCATGTTTGATTCTTGGCCTGCATACAGATTCCTCATGAGAAAAATAAAATGATCTGATATTCTAATCTCTTTGAGGACTTGCCACATTTTATTGTGATCCACACAGTCAAAGTTTAGTGTAGTCAATTAAACAGAAGTAGATGTTTTTCTTGAATGCCTCTGCTTTCTCCATAATCCAATGAATGCTAGCAATTTGGTCTCCAGTTCCTCTGCCTCTATGAAAACCAGCCTACTCTTCTGGTAATTCTTGGTTCACATTTTGCTGAAGCCTAGCTTACAGAACCTTAACCATAACCTTGCTGGTGTGTGAAATTAGCACAACTGTTTAGTAATTTGAACATTACTTGGCATTGCCCTTCTTCAGAATTGGGATATAAATTGATTTTTTCTAATCCAGTGGCCACTGTTGTGATTACCAAATTTGCTGGCATATTGAGTACAGCACTTAACATCATCTTTTAGCATTTAAATAGCTGGAATTCCATCACTTCTACTAACCTTATTGTTAGCAATGCTTCCTAAGACCTACTTGACTTCATTCTCCAGGATGCCTGGTTCTAGATCTGAAACCACACCATCTTGGTTATCAGTGATGTTAAGATCTTTCTTTTATAGTCCTTTTATATGTTCTTACCACCTCTTTTTAATCTCTTCTGCTTTTGTTAAATTCCTACCATTTTTGTATTTTATCATGCCCATTTTTGCATGAAATTTTTCCTTGATATCTCTAATGTTCTTGAAGAGATTTCTTGTCTCTTCCATTCTATTGTTTTCTTCCACTTCTTTGCATTGCTCATTTAAGGAAACCTCTCTTTTCTAGTGCTGGGGGTGGTGGTGGTGGTGGAGGAGGGGAACACTACAAACTTTTCTATTTGCATTCAGTTAGATATATCTTTACTTTTCTCCTTTACCTTTTGCTTTCCTTCTTTCCTAAGCTATTTGTAAAGCCTTATCAGATAGCCGTTCTTTTTTCTTTCTTTTTTTTGCTGTTTTTGTTCTTTGGAATGTTTTTGGTGCTGCTTCCTGTACAATATCACAAACCTCTATCCATAGGTCTTCAGGCACTTTATTTATCAGATTGAATCCCTTAAATTTATCCATCACCTTCATTTCACATTCATAAGAGATGTGATATAGGCCATACCTATATGGTCTGATGGCTTTCCATACTTTATTCAATTTAAGTCTGAATTTTGCAATAAGAAGCTCATGAATTGAGCTACAGTCAGCTCTAGGTCTTGTTTTAACTGATCATATAGAGCTTCTCTCACGTTTGGCTACAAAGTATATAGTCAATCTAATTTCTATATTGACTATCTGGTTATGTCCATGTGTGGAGCTACCTTCGGAGTTGTTGAAAAATAGTATTTGTTGTGACCAGAGAGTTATCTTGACAAAACTCTATTAGTTTCTGTCCTACTTCATTTTGTACTCCAAGGCCACATTTGCCAGCTATTCCAATTATCTTTTGATTTCCTACTTTAGCATGCTACTCCCGTATGATGAATATGACATCTTTTTTGGTGTTATTTCTAGAAAATGTTGTAGTTCTTCATGGAAGTGATCAACTTTGGCCTCTTCAGTGTCAGTGGTTGCAGCACAGACCTGTATTACTGTGATGCTGAATAGTTTGCCTTGGATTTGAACAGATATCATTTGATCATTTTTGAAATTATACCCCAGTGCTACTTTTCTCACCCTTTTATTGACTATGATGACTATTCCATTTCTTGTAAGGGATTCTTGCCCACAGTCACATATATAGTGATCATCTGAATCAAATTCACCCATTCCCATCCATTTAAGCTTACCAACATCCAAGATTTCAATGTTTAATGCATCTCCTATTTGACCACATCCAGCTTATCTTGGTTCATAGATCTTATATTTCAAGTTCCTATGGAATACTGATATTTACAGCATCTGACTTCCCTTTTGTCACCAGATACATCCACAGCTGAGCTTTCTTTGGCTTTGGTCCAGCCACTTCACTAGTACTGAAGCTACTTGTACTTGTCCTCTGCTCTTCCCCAGTAGCATACTGGACACTTTCCAACCTGAGGGGCTCATCTTCTGCTGTCATCTCTTTCATCATTTTAGTACTGTTCATGGGGTTTTCTTGGCAAAGATACTGGAGTGATTTGCCACTTCCTTCTCCAATGGATCACATTTTATCAAAACTCTCCACTATGACCTGTCCACCTTGGGCAACCCTGCATGGCATAGCTAATAGTTTCATTGAGGTACACAAAGCAGTGATAGGGGTGGTGGTGGTGGAGGAGGAGAACACTACAAACTTAATATTAATTCTAATAGAAGCCATTTCTTGTAACAAATAAGTACTCAAACAAAACAAATCAACACATTGGCCATGAATGTAAATGCATGTTTTATTCTGTACCTCGTCTATTTTGAGCAGATTTTTCTTGTTTTGGTTCATAATGAACATTAGCCAGGGCTCGGATTGTTCAGATTGACTATTTCCTGTATACTTAACAGCAAATGCTTGGAACGTCTTCTCCTTATATTTTCAAGACTTTCAAAAATCCTACCTCTTTGTAATGGAATATTATTAATCAACAAGCATTTGTTAAGCTCTTACTTAAGATGTGACAAGAACTGTGATAAGTGCTGAAGATAGCAAAATAATAATATAAAGACAGATTCTGCTCAAAAAAACTCTCCCAGAAATAGCATTTGGGCTAGAGAGTACTGAATGAGAAAAGGGGTGGTGGTAGAATGCAGGGTAGAGGGATATTCTAGAATGAAAAAGCTGTAGACTCTAAGGAAAGTTTCAGAGTGAGAAGGCAGCTGAGGCATGGAGGCAAAAATCCATAAAGTCAAAATCAGAGTAAGGGGAGAAATTAAGGGTGGCTGTCTTGGAGACTTTTCCTCAAAATGGAGGTTTTGGGAAGAACTCCCCAAATAAAGATGTGGGCTGAAGGCACTGAGGGGAGTTCTAGGGTGAGAAATAGCCATAATACATGAGTATATAAGGAATATAGAACAACATGGGAATACTTGTAGGAATTTATACAATACAAAGAAAGCAGAGCCAAGAGAAAAATATAGCTAATGCCTATAATAACATAAAAAGAAAACAATACTAAAATATATCAGAATCAAATTAAATAAAATGTCTAATCTTGGTTCCAGAAGACCAATGATGAATGTGCTTCCTTCCTCTAATAATGGGGAGGTGATGAGCTATGGGTGTAGAATGCTGCAAATACTATGGAATGTGAATGTTACATTGATTAGTTTTGCTGAATTGTTTTTCTTTGTAATAAGGGAGGATTCTATGGAGAAAAGGAATCTGGGAATGACTGTAGTTTTTCAAAAAGGCAATAAAAATATTAAATGATAATGACAATACTCATGAATATTTCAGAAAAAAAGTTCTACTTTGTAGCTTTATGAATTGGCCTCTAATCCTCTTCCCTCATGATAGCCATGAACTTGGGCTATTCTTAAAGCAGTTACTATATACTAAGAGGTAGTTTCCTGATGAGGCCAAAACCCAATTGTAAAAATTTTTCAATTTGTGAAACTTTTGGAATTATCAATTTCCTAAAGATAATAGTTTATTTCTAAGAAATAGAGTCTAAGAAGGATAAAATTAAATGTGGGATAACTCTATAATTCAGTTAAAGCTTTCCCTTTTTTAAAATTAAACTATACATCTGAGGCAAATATGGATGATGAATTTTCTTTAAATTACCCAGTGCTCATATACCTAGATAAATATAGTTCCTCTACAGCATTCTTCAAAACTTTCTTTACAATAGCTGCTGCTTCCCATTTCAAGTGCTGGTATGCAGAAGTGACTGAGTAGCTAGGTGGCTCAGTGGACAGAATGCAAACCTGAAGTCAGGAAGGCCTGAAGTTAAATGCAGCCTCAGACGCTAGCTGTGTCTCCCTGGGCAAGCCACTTAACCCTGTTTGCCTCAGTTCCCTCATCTATAAAATGAGCTAGAGAAGGAAATAACAAACCATTTTAGTATCTTTGCCAACAAAACCTCAAATGGAGTCATGAAGAATTGGCCACGACTGAAACAACTGCACAACAACAGAAATGACACCCAAATGATCTTAATCTTGTTATATTAAGGATGATGATACTGTCTTTTTTTTTTTGCTTCTAAGCATGAATTAAATGATAAGAATCTTTCCCAACAACCACAAAAAAACGATTATCTTTCCCACTAACTGTTCATTCCATAGATTATGATGATTTTTAAGAAAATGTTTTAGTAAAAAGTCTATCTTGGCCAAGTAGGAAATTGAAGTAGAAAGGCTAATCCTTCTAAATGAGAGCCCTTAAAATATCTGGTGAGAGCTAAAGTCATCCTCAGTTTTCTCTTTGTAAGCCTAAACTTTCCCAGTTATTTCAGTAGATCTTGATATGGCACCAACATTATACTCTTCACCATTGCAGCTGCCCTCTTCTTAAAATTCTTTCCCCTTTCTAAATTCTGGCTCCCTCAATTTAACCTAACAGTCCCAATGTAGTGAAACTAGCTAACCACTGTAATCTGGAAGCTATGTCTCCCTCAATGGAGTTTTAAATCACATTTTTTTGTCTGTCATAAAACATCATTTAGTTCTGATGAGTTTGTGATGCACTAAAACCCCAGATCCTTTTTTATTGTTAGATGAACTTCTAGCTAACTATGCTTTCCTACATGTTATACTTCTGAACTTGATCTTTGAAAAATCAATTATGAAACTTTATATTTATCTCTTTAAATTTTATTTTGCTCAATTTGGACCGCAAGTTCTAGTCTCTTGAGATTTTTTTTTAATTGTTAGTCTGTCATCTAACATATAGGCTGTTCCTCCCAACTTTGAATTATCTGTCCTAAAATGCTGCGTTTTCATATGACGGAGGGCATTGCAAAATCTAGACATTCTAGTCATTCTTGGAGGATGATATTCCACACGGCTATAGTAGTTAACAGTTTTTTTTTGAAGCAATGAAATCCAGTTAACTGACAATTCTTTTCTCAGAGGTGAAATCAGTTTTCTGCTGCTAGAGTACCTAATTTATTTTAACTGCAAAAATATTTACTTTAACTGTAGAAAATAACCAACTTAATTTATTTCCTACATAAAATCATACAGCAGTTACATAAATGAGTATACATGTATCTCTAGACCTCACTATAATAATCTAAAGGGCTAGACTTAATTTTCCATACTGAATATCCTACCTAAAGATTAATGTTAATGTCTGCAATGAAAATATATCTAGGATAACCTAATTCTACTCATATATTTAAAGAACCATGGCTCTTATGCAGTAACTCAATAGTACAATTCTGTCTTCTTGTTTGTTCACCATGGCAGCATCACTTAAAAACAAGATTTATCACACATGCAGGAAGTCATTAAAATAAATTATTTCTACTATTAAAATTAAGACAAAGCAAGGTGAGATGACATTTCACAGATACTTAAGGAGCATTTATTTCAACATCTAAATGTGTACAATCCCAAATTTTGTTGAACACTGTACTTCCAGGCACTATGATGAATAGTTTATAGTCTTAAAAGACTCCCTCAATATTCTTTAATAGAGAGAAAAATTAAAAGGTCTAATCCACTTAAAATAACTGTGACGGCTGCCATTAGTAAATCCTTCTATGATTGTCACTGATTTTATATATATATACACATGTACACACACACACATACATACATACATATATGTGTGCACACACACACACACACACAAATATACACAGTCACCATCAGAAGTTGAAACTGATATCGTGCACTACATTTTCCTTTCAAGGAGAGGGGTTGAAATTGCCAACTATATAAATAAGAAACAAGAAAACATGCTTAAAACAATCTAAAATTCTTACTCTGCTATGTGACATGTATTTTGCATGTCATATACCCACCATCATGCACAAGGACCTCCTTATGAGAAAAAGTGTGATTTTAGTTGTCCTTCTGAAGGATTTTTTCCTCTTCTATGTATACTGATCTTCCTTTGCAGCCCATAGCATGCACTTATAACTGTAACAGTTAGAAGTACAGTTTGTGGCCACAGAGTTGGTCATAAATAGCAAAAGAACCTGTGACCTCAGCCCTGAGATCAGCATGCAACCACTGAGCTAGTCAGAAATTCACACATCTTTAAATATTGGAAGTTGGAAGATCTAAGCATTGGAGAGTACCACTTACTCTCAAAAACCTTTCAAGGGGAAAAAATAAACTTTTTTAAGGTGACATTTTAGTAAGAAACAAACTACAAATTTGGCTTTTCCTTGAGAACCACACCAACCCTTATTTCCTGACAAATATGATCTCTCTTGTTTTCCGGTTAAATCACCAGCACACTACTCAAGTGCTCAAATTTCTTCTTCTAGTATAAATCAAAAATCTTTCCAGTATAAAAATAAAATGAATAAATTATAAACATAGAAACCTTGTAGGTTTGGTCTATTCAGCATAAAATCAAATGTACAGTTGAATAGGCACCTGGAAAATTCAATGAAAACCACACTTGTCTTTCAGCTATCAATATTGCAAACACAAGGGTTGGATTTTATTGTCTCAATTATCCCAGATATGGTGGCTGTGCAGACCTATTCTTGACATACCAGATATTCCACAGAGAAAACACTGCTACTTGGAGATAAACTTTACAAAAAAATTACAATAACCCCAGGAAAAATAAACTACTGGGAATAATAAAATGCACATCTAATAAAAATTGGCTAAGTAAAAGAGCTAATACTTATTTAAAAGAACTAGAAAGTTTAAATTCTACCATATTAATCATCAAACAATTATGTTAGTTGAGGTGTTTTTCTAAGCAATAATTAAAATTAGAAATTGTTATTCTGTCTAAATTAGTTGGACTTATTTAGGAGTATAACTTTTCAAGAATTATCTATGTAAGAATACAACAGAGTGCAGAAATAAATCAGAAACAAAGCATTCAAGTCATGCTTTTTTTTTTAACATGTTACTAATGAAGTATGAAACTGGCTAATTTTGAATTAAGCCAGAATTTCCTCATTTAATAAAATTTTCAAGATTCAAAATGATATACTGAAAATACATGTTCTGCATATAACCAAGATATTCATGTCAATAGTCTAGAAACATGCTTTAATTTGACTTTTTCTAGAACAGGATTTCGTAAAGAGTCTATTTTGAACCCCATCTACAGCGGTTTTGTGACTGGATGACAAAAGTAACTCATAAGGAAATCAGACCTGTCAGGTAGTCATAAGACACTAACTCCTAAAAGGAAGGGTACTCATTCTAACTGGAATTCTGTGATTCTATGTCAACTTCACAGCAAGGTCCTAATATCAGAACAAAGAAGATGACTGTCAGTGTTAAGCTGTTATGTATGGAACTGCTGATTGGTTAAACACACTTTATATGTTAGCCAAGTAACAAGTGTCAACATTACCCATGATTTGGATTTTAGCCATAAGATGCACACACAGATAAATGCTCATCAATTCAATTTAAAATCTGTTCCTTCTTATATGCTCTTGGCTCCTGTCCACACCTTAGCTATAATGTAAATGACAGCTGCTTTTGGGAATGGAATTCAGTGCAGTTTCTTTTACTTTAATTTGTGATCTCTTCTCACTGTTTTATTTTTCAATTTATAACTGCACTTTAGATATTTATACTTTGTATTTACTCAGCACGAAATGCTTGAAGCACACACCAGCATCCTCAAAGATACAAATGCAAATTCCTGCTCTCAGTGGCACAGAACCACATTCATTTCTCGTTAAGGGAGAAAGGATCCTATGACACTTTTCAAATCTAATGTTGGAATGACAACATTGAAACTCATGGGGTAAGCAGGACTATAGTTTAAGTAGTTACTAACTTAATAATCAACTATGGCATTGAGGATCATCTGATGAAAACTGAATATTACCACTGAAAGCTTTTTGAGAGAAGGACTGTGTTTTCAATTTCTGCATCCCTAGTTCCTAGGATAGAGCTTTATATATAATAGGTGCAGAAAAAATGTTTGAATAAATAACCCTAACTCATAATTGCATAGAGTGTTATAGTTTAAAAAACACTTTTTAAGCAGATTCTTTGAATATTTGGGATGATCCAGTCTAGTCAAAAGGACTGAGGATATTGGAAAGTATCCTAGATTATGTATTGGGGGCCTTGAGTTAAGCCCAGCAGGTTATCATTAACTCTTGTTTATAGATGAGAAATTTGAGGCTGAGATAGGTGACATGATTTACACAAGGCTATACATCTAGCAAAAGGAGCCACAATCAAATAAAGTCTAATACTCAATCCAATGTGCATTCCACTATGCCATACTGCCTCTTCATTGTGTAGGGCAACATTACTGGATCAGCACAAGTATTTAAGAGACAATATCAAAAGAAATGTAAGGGCAGCTTGGGAATGTTTCTATGGGAGTGCATGGGGGAAGGAACACTGATCTTCAAGTTAAGAACTGTATGACTTTAGCCAAATAACTTCATTCTTCTGAGCTTCATCTTATCTCTGAAAATAGTTAATAACTAGTTAATTCATAGAGTTGATATAAAGAAAGTACTTTGTAAACTTTAACGAGTATATAAATGTGAAATATTTGTTTGATTGGCACATTAGAAAGCTAAGCCCTGCCCTTACCCAAATTGGTGGTGGGGAGGGCGCAGAATGATGTTACATAGCATGTCAACAGAAATAAATATCATGCCTACATACAAATTTGTGGCTCATAATTTGGCTTTTTACCACTTCAATATTCAATAGTAAATCACTTCTAAGGCAGGAAGATAATCACAGCAGTAGTAATATGTGTCATCTGCCTTAACAGGCCAAGGGCATTCTGTCTTTCTCTTCCCCAGCAGAACAAATAGTTTAAATCATATGGCCTAATCTTTACAATCAGTGTGCTCCCAGGAAGTTAAAACTCACCATTTTTCAGACTGAAATGTGCGATTGGCAGTAATCCATAATCCTGACACCATGTCACCACTGCCAACGGGCCTCTCCAGACTGCTGCCTATGCATTTTTAAAATACTTCATGAGCTCTAGACCCCTGGATTAAATGTCTTGGACTTATCAAGCACCCTGCCATCTACTAATGCCATGAGAAAAAAATAAAATAAAATAAAAAAGAACTAAACCTTAAGATATGTCTGCTTATTCTGAAATCCTTCATATCAAGGGCTCATTGTTTCTAAAGTTAAGGAGTTTGTGCTCCTTTACTATTCAGGTTTCCCTACCTCCATCTCAGAGACACAGGAATCTCAAAAAAAAAAAATAAAATAAACAGGTGGGTCCAGCAGACCTATTACTCCCAATGACAATGTTTCCTATTAATAGCTTTATACAATTAATCAGCAGAAATATTTATTCTCTTGAAGAAAACAGCCCCTGCCTTGGAAAAAAATATTCATTAATTTTTCTAATTGCTAGTTTGGGTGCCAATATTTAGCTTCAGTTCTCTTCTCCAAATTCTCCTTATCTATTAAAAAAATAAGTCACATTTGTAGGAGCACTCTAAGATTTGCCAAGTACTTTTCTTCATAGCCTTGTGAGATGGGTATTATGGCTATTATTCTCCCCATTTATATAGATGAAGAAATTGAAGATTTGAAAGGTGAAGTGACTTGTTCATGATCAGACATTAAAGTATCTGAGATGGGAATTGGACTTAGGTCTTCCTGAATCCAGTCCCTGTACTATATCTTTGAAAGGTGGGTATTATAGCTATTATTCTCCCCATTTTATATACTACATTGCCTTACTATACCATATAGACTCTACTAAAAACTTCTTTCCTTAGAAATATATAAAGCCAAGAAACAATCCTAAGACTCAATGGGATCAAGAATAATGCAATTTCTTGGTTATACAAGACTGAGATACAGGGTCACTACTAGGCAGGAACTCTTTTGTAACTCTGGGGTCATTGGTTTCTCTCTGTAATTTACAGAACCCAAATGAAGTGTTAGTTATTACTATGAACTAGTCCCAAATCCCCAATCTTTACTCATAGGGATCTCCCTCCTGAAAATTGTGAAGAACATCTGAATAATATTAAGCTTATTTGATCAAGCTTTGTGACAAACGAGGCAAAGTCTTTAATGAGATTATTCTCTTCCATTAAATAGAGAAAATTCTTTTTCTCTTTCTTTTCTAATAGTATCTTACCCCTCAATGAAAAGTCGTTCATTGGCCAAGAGCATGGAAGTTAAGCCTCAATGAAATACCACCAAAATTCATGGTATCTATGCCTCACAGAGGGAGAGGGAAGTGTTATCGAGAAGTCTCTGAAATATTCATGCATACGTAACTCAGAACTTTTTTCAGGATGCTTCTTCTATCTCCAAAAGTTCTTATCATTCAATCAATCAACAAACATTTATTGAGTGCTTATGTACAAAGCATTGTGCTAAATGCTAGAGTTATAAAGATAAAAGTAAAAAAAAAAAACAGTTCAAACTGTCAAGGGGCTTACATTCTGATGGGGGGGTGCAAAATGTATTATAGAGGTCTCTATATAAGATATATACAAAGCTATAAGGTATTATAGGTAGTGAAATGCCAATATATAAATGAAAGAACTTATTGAACCCAAACTTACATAAAATGAAACAGCAATCATTTTAGAATTCTTATGTAAACAGAAGGGCTGAAGCTCTGTCCCAGTATATTTCCCTTCCCAAACTTAGTCTAGACCTCTCAGATATTTCAATATGACTTTTTTTCATTCACTGTTTTAATACCAAATAGCTTCTTAACAAATTTTAATATTATAAAAGATAATGCCTTCACTATCAAATGAATTCTGAACTTTAAAAGATGTGCTTGAACCACATTCACTGGACCATTTGACCACTATAGATATTAGTCAGTTATCAGTAATGAACAGAGAGTATCCAAGCATTATTACGAGTTGTTCTCCCTAGCTGCATCCAGAGGCAGCTCTCAATAGACTACGTCAATATATAACCTCTAAATCACTTCTTTCTTTTGTTTTTCATCTCCTCACCATTCATATTCCAGGACCTATCTTCTATCTGTTCTTACTTGCAACTCAGCCCCAATAATAATGGGCTTTCTCCTTTTCAATTCTTAAATCCAGGAAGTGTTTGGGTTATTGTTGTTTTTGATATTTACCTTAAACACTTTAATTTAATGTATTTCAACTTCTTGAACTTTCAAAACTTTTGTGAATTAAAGGTTTTTAGCACATAAATAATCAACAGATTAACTATGTTTTTTGGTACTCTCTCTTCTGCTCTCACATGCAAACACACACACACATACATACACACACACACATACACACACACACACCAGCCACTGCATTCTCTGGGACTTGTAGCAGTGACATATTATGGATGCAGAGAACATGATAGCAATAAAATAGGTTTAATTCCTCATTGTTATTGTATTCTCTGAAGCCACCCTTACCACCCTCATGATTAAAACCTTGCAAGAGACCCCCACTGAAGAATTTGATTCCTTGGGTATCTGCCCAGTTAATAAGAAAACTGTAAATGCTGTTGTGGCGTAACCAAACTAATTAACCCCCTGCATGTTGAGAAAACGAAAAACTCCAGGACAGAAACTCACACATTTCAAAAATGGGGGAGGGGGCACAGAGGAGAAGGAGAAGCAATAGCACTATTTCCTAATTCATAGACATTCATCAGCTACTGCAATGCAAATTATTAATATGTAGTCCAGGGGTGGGGAATCTGCAGCCTGGAGGCCACATGTGGCCTTCTAGGTCCTTGGATGCAGCCTTTTGATTGAGTCCAAGTTTTACAGAACAAATCCTTTTATTAAGGGAATTTGTTCTGTGCCGTTTGAATTTAGTCAAAGGGTCACATTTGAGGACCTAGATGGCCACGTGTAGCCTTGAGGCCACAGGTTCCACACCCCTCATTAGTCCTTACTTAGGAAAAAATAAGTTGATATGCTAACAGGAAAACAATTTAAAAAACCAAAACAGTGGAGATCAATAGTCATCAAACATTGTGATACTAAACCTTAGGAACATTTAAAAAGCAAAGGTATGATCTGTAAGTAAGACTCATAATAGAACTGAGAACAGGATGGAACGTTAGCAGACATTTCATACAATCTCTTTATTTGACAGAAAAAGACAACATAAACACACAGGTTAAAAACATTCTACAAATGTTTTCGTCATCAGTGTTGTAATCCATTTGACAAATATTTACTAAATCCCTACTCTGCATCAAGCACTGTGCAAGGCCTTGGGGATACAAAAACAAGTCAAATGGCCCTAGTCCAGAATGTTAAGAGCCATGGAAGGAGTGGTTACCAGAGTAAAGGAGGTTGAGGAATGAGAAAAGGCCGTGGGATTGGCAATTAAAAGGTCAACAATGACCTTGGAGAGAGCTGGCCGCAGCTCTAATGTTAAGAAACAATATGTGCCTTTGTAAGTAAATATAAAATATGTAAAAGTAAATACAGAATAATGCAGAAACAGTCACTAGCAACTCTGGAAAACAGGAAAAGTCTCCTTCCTATAGCAGGTGGACCTTGACCTGGAACTTTTAAGGAAGCTAGGGATTCTGAGGGCTGGAGGTAAGAAAGATGTACATTCCAGGCATGGAAGACAGCCTGCACAAAGGCACAGAAAAGAGATGGAATGGCATTTATATGCAAGATCAAGTAGGCCAATTTGGCAGGAATGTAAAATACATGAAGGAGAATAATGAGTAATAAGTCAGGAAAGTTGGGCAAAGACCAGAAGGTGAAGAAATTTAATTGCCAAACAGAGCAGGTGATGATTACTATTCTTATTGGGGTGTTATGTGTCTACTCCTCTCTATCCTTCCCTAAGGGATCTAGCCTCTACTGGGGAAGTGTTGTCAAAATAGATATTTTGTATCTGGAAAAAAAAAGGGATCAAAGCTTTATCTCAGATTCTAGGAAGATTGATAAAACAAGTAAGGGAGCACAAGAACAAGGGTTGCTAAATTGTTTGTGTGTCATGGACCCCTTTGGCAGTTGTGGTGAAGTCTGAACATCCCTTAACAGAATAATGCTTTTAAATCCATAAAATAAAAAAGCAACATAGGAAACTAATTATATTGAAAGTCAGTTATCAAAATATTTATTAAAAAAAAGTTCATTAACCCCAACTTAAGAGTCCCTCCTCCACCAGAAAGTGAAGATAGATAAGAAAGCTGTGTCTGAGGGCTAAGGGATGTGTGCTTGCCAAAGCTTCCCTCAGCTACTAGCACCCACATGTAATCAGAGTTGGAATGTCATGCCAAAACATCTCTTTGCATTTAATTATAAAGATAACATGGCATCATGGAAAGATTGATAGATTTGGAGTTAGCAGACCTTGATTTGAATCACTGCCCTGCCACCAGCTGCTAATGTCACCTTGGGCAAGTCTCTTAACCTCTCTAGGCCTGTATTCCCTCTTCTGGGAAATAAGGGGCTTGGACCAGATAGATAGCCTCTAAAATCTCTTCTGGCTCTAAATTTATGATGTTATGATCTCTGACTAGCTGACTGCACAAGAATATTTAAACAAACTAGTGTGCTTAGTCTAGTGGGAGGCTAGCTGAAGGATGGGTTGAATTTATAACAAAAGCAACAACAGCTACTACTATATTCACATTCATACAAGGCTTTGATCACAAAGGATTTTCCTGTGGCACAAGCAGTATAAACATTGTAACCCATTTTACCAAAAGGAAAAGAAGGCACAAAGGCATTGTCACCAAGGTAATATGCACCAAAGCTAGGATATGACCTGAGGTCTCCTGAATCCAGATCCAATACTCTTTCTACTACACCAGGTTTCCTTCCCAAGAAATATTTGCTGAGCTATTACTATGCATCAAGTGCTGGGGGGTGGGGGGTGAATAAAATATAGCTCCTATGCTTAAGGAAAATTTATATTCTATTAGAATAGACCATTATACAAATAACTGTAATACAAGGCAAAATTTGATAAGTAGGAGAGGAATCAAAGATAGGAGAGATACAAAATGATACAGGATTTGAGAGAAGAAAAAGGTCATGTCTAGTTGAGACAGGGGCTTTTATGAAGGACAAAACATTTGAGCCTAGGTAGCATTTGATGCTGGTTAAAGGAGTTACATACCATACAGATGCAGAATGATCAAAGGAGTAGGCATACTAAAATGTAGGGAGTGATTGATTAGTACATTCATGTAAGCAAAGGAGTACGATTCTTTTCTATTTGGCCAATCAACAAGCATTTACTATTCATCTGCTATGTGCTAGGACCACACCAGGGGGATGAAAAGGCAAAAGGCAAAAGGCAAATGAATGCTTAACCGCATAGAACTGACATTCGAACAGGGGAAACAACATGCAAATATGATACAGGTATATACAAAACAGACACAAAGTGAACTGGGGGGAAGGCATTAGAAGCTGAGGTGGTGCTTGAGCTGAGTCTTAAAAAAGAAGGAAAATAAATGCTAGATCGATCACAATAATAAAATTGTAGAAAAGTAGATCTACAAGGTATTGTACATTAGACACCATCTAGACCCATTGTTATATTTTACAGACGATGAAAATGTGTCCCAGAAGGGCCCACTGTCACAGAACTAGGAAGCAGCTGAGATGGGACTTAAGACTTCATGTCAGGTCTTCCTTCTTCAATTCTATTGTTCTTTACCTAGTAATACAACGTTAGCTGGTAATATAACTTGATCAATTGGCCAGACCTAGCTTAATCAAGGCCATTCTTCCACCAACTACATGCTCTGGTAGAACATGGTCTTGATAAAGATCATTACTTCTAATGCTAAAATTGATGCTTTTAAGCTGAATTTTGAAAAAATAAAAACTTAATGGTCTCATCAAGTTTTAAGTCAGATGCTCTAAAATGGATTGCATGTATTTAAGAAAATATATAACTTCTATCACCTGTGCAAAAGCATAGTTAGGATGACATATTGATTACATCTTAGTTACAACTTTCTGCAGATCTCTTGATGCTGAGCATTGATTCAAAGTGATTTTTTAATTCCTGTATTATTAACAATTGATGCAACAATTACAACACACTAGTGGCATATTTATTAGCAGAGAGACAGTCACACTTCCTGAAGCTTCAACACCTCAGCTGTGTAACAGGTTCCCAAACTTTCCACAGGGTGTGATTTTCTTATGGTACTGGTAATCACACTCCATGTATAACACAAGAGGTGCAATGAAAAAAAATCTAATAAATTTGGTTGACATCTTTCAATGTTCTATCTGCATTTTAATCCTAAACTCTCGGAACACAATGAGTTAGATAATTGACTTCAGTTTCCCTTAGCCCAAATATCACTGAACTTTAACTGTTACAATATAGAGAGAGGCAAATATATATTTGTCCATTGTTGAGTCATTCCAAATTGGAGCTTTAGGAGCAAATCGATACAATTACGTTGACATTTGTCAGTCATGTTTTTCCAATCCTGCTGACTTCTTAGAAGTGTTCATGCTTAGCAATGCAAACCACAACATTAAGGAGAATTGTCAGATATGTTTTATCTCATTAGTTGCTTGTAGCTGCATTATCACTGTCATCATGCTTATTAATAAGACACAGAACACCTCTTACATCTATTGAGAGGTCTATGAGATTTTAATGCTAAGTGAAAGCTTAGCCATTCCCTCTCAAGTCTTGCTCCTTTTAGCAGTAACCATCTGGGTGGTATTATTTAGGATAACTGATGAGAAGAAGGCACCATGACTTTAGTTTGCATGTTACTTGAAGTTGTCTTATTTTATATTATTTTCATGTACCTTTCTCTTCTTCCCCCAAATAGACTGCAAACTACTTGTGAGGTTCAAACTATATTTTACAGGAATTCTTTTTTTTTTCTTATTCCTAACTGTAACCCCCAAATCAAACATAACATTAAACTCAGAGTAGTTCTGCAATGTTAAATATCTTTAATTATTTCTACTACTGACTATTCCAAAAGTCTAATTTGTCAACACCCATAATACCAATATTTTCTTGGTGAAATTATGTGGTTGTGAATTGTAGAAGATGGAACTTCAGAAGATTCACAATGAGGTTAAAAAAACAAAACAAAACAAAACAAAACAAAAAAAAAAAACACCATGCGTGTGTCCAGGCTTTGAGTTCAGTACCAGTGAAGATTTGTACATGAGAGATGAACATTTCTGTTGCTGCATTAGCAGCAAATGTATGAACTCTCAGCATAAAGCATGAATCAAACCTGCTGCACAGAAGCTGTTTTTCATTTTACTTTTGGCTGCTCAGTATTTAGTACACCTTGCATGTGGTAGGTACATAATAAATGCTTGTTGGATTAGATTAAATCTCATTAGGATAGCCACTCCCTGAAATGGTGCAGATCATATAACCTAGCCACACCATTTTATTCTGTGCCACCCTTGTCCATATCCTTTCTGAAATTCCTCATAGCAGATCAACACAACAAACTGAAGGCCTTCCTAGGTCATTCTTTTAAATATATCCTGCAACCAGTGTAGCATTGGATGGTCTGTTATTCCTTATTCTTGATAAATGAAAAACTTACATCCTTTTCTTGTCATATATATCTTTTATTTTGTCATTATTGTTCAAAAGTAATTTAGATCTTTTAAAATAATTTTATTTATTACAATTACATAATTGCACTTGAAAGCAGTAGAGTTCCTATTTTATGAACACAGACACTGAGGCTAAGATAAATTAATCTTTTTAACAACAAATACATAACTAATAAGCAACTGAGTCAAAATTCAATTGCTAAGTTCCTGAACAAGTTGTCTGGTTTTCTCATAGGGTCATATATTTATGCATGCAAGGGAGGTTATGAAACCCAACCCCATCACTTTAAATATGAGAAAACTGAAGGCCAGGGAAATTAAGTCACATGCGTATTCAACAGCCAAGCTGGGATTCAAACCCCAGGTCTTCTGTATCTAGACCTAACCCTCCCAAAGTACCACCCTGAGATGCTAACAAAAGTTAAAGAAGGTAAACATTATTTTATTTTGAAATCATGGTTAAATCTCCTCAGCTCCCCAATGCTAAGCCACTTTGACAGCTTCTTCCATCTTCTACATTGTCAGGATCTGTCAGGTGTCGTAAATGCAGTTATACTACAACAGCATCAACCTGAACCTGCAAGCTTCAGCTTGCTCCAAGAAAACCATCACTGGTTCTTTTTACAGAAGAAACAGGTTAGAGCTTTCCCATTTGAAAATAAGACTAAAAGTATCCCAAAGTCCACTTTTCTCTGGTATGTTTCTCTTCTGATGCTGCCTTGACAGTCTGGCCTGGCTCTGATAGACTGAACTATCACATGCTCCTAAAGTTTCCCTAAGAGAATATGCTATAATGGGCTTAAGTCCCAAGACGGAAGTTTGAGCCCTGACTCTCTCATTAATTAGTTGTGTGACCTTGGCCAAGTCATGTTTCAGTTTCCTCAAGTAAAATATTTCCATCCATCCCTTTCCCCACCACCAAAAATAAATAAACAAGTAAATAAATAAATAAATGTAAACACACACACACACACACACACACAACAACAACAACAACAACAACAACAACCAAAAAAAACCCCTTCTACATTCTCTATCCAGGATTATTTTTTTTTCAGGAGGCAGCGACAAGGAAGGAGCTGTGAGTAGGGATCCCAGAAGAGTAAAGATTGGTTTCTTTTTTAATGATATAGTTTTTGAGAAAACTTTTGTTAGGAAAAGTTTTGTGGGAGAATAAAAGTTTGGTGCAGATTGACACTTGAAATACTTCACTAGAATGTCTTTATGGTCCCTACTGTTTCTCACAGCTAAGAAATCTATGAGCCAGAACATCCCTTTGTGACTTGGTCCAGGCCTATTGTCCTGTCTCCCTGAAGCACTGTTGTCTAAAGTCCCAGTATGGAAGTAACAGTTTCCGTTTTCCAGAGGCACTGACCTTCCCATTACAGGAAGCAGCTGATTGCAAAACCATTGTTTGTGACTTTTAGCAGCTACCATCCTTGCTAGAACGTGGAAGGGGCATTGAATTTGACTGATCTCAACTCACTGACTGGGGTAGGTTCAACCTGTGCATTTCAGAGCTTTTAGAGGCTGATCCCATTTGGAAAAATACACCCTGGAGGCCTGCATTAACTAAGCAATCATTCCACCTTATAGTTAATTTGATGGCCTCCATTGCCAGGTCACTTATTATTAATTGTCTCCCCCCTCCTCATCCCACCCTGTTTCCCTCCCCACCACCAAGCCCTGGCATTTTACATATACTCCATGTGGTAAATAGTGACATTAGAGTCATTTGGAATATGTTTTCACAGCAGGTCTCCAAGACAGCCCAGAGTTTAATTTTAAGCCACTCTGATACAGGGGCAATAAACTTTATATTATTGCACACTTTCCCTGAAATATCAACCTGGGACCTGTGCAGAGTCATGCCTGCCACTTTGTAACCACCACACTCTGATGTGTTAACGGAGCACAGCAAATAGCAGCTGCTTCGATTTTTTTAGCTTAACAATTCAACTCCTCCAACTCCCAGTACTCCATCAACCAGCACACAAGGCCAGAGCAAACTAGCCACAGGGGCAGGTCTATGCATAAAATTATTACTCAGTGGCTGCTCCCAAACAGCATTTATCACCTCATTTTAACCAACCTAAATGGTATTGTGGCATTGTGCTCAGCATTCCCTAATTATGCAGTGACCTTTTGGGGGAGAATAGCTTACTATTAGGGTTCCATTAATCCAAAGCTTATGAGTGCTAATTAACTGCTTGTGGTCCAAGAATTTCTAAATGGAAATTTGGAACTTTGGTTTAGTCAAACATTCCACGAACAAACATTGTTTCTCGCAGGTATGTGCTGCTGTGTGCATATGTGCCCATCCATTTACAGGGCTTTGGTCACAAGAATATTTAAAACCACATTTTTCTCCCTTTTGTTGCTTTAAAGTCACCAAATTTCTCTGAAAGTGCCCCTGCTGAGCTAAAGAGTGGAATCAACTCAGTTATTGTGTGCACGCATTCATTAGGATTGTAAATGAGTAAGACACTGAAGGTCCAAAAATAGGGTCAGAAAAGGGTGGAGGGGGGAAGAGAAGGAGATGACCCATAAAAATGCTAGTTTAAGATAAAATGCTGTGCAGTCTGTGAGGATAAAAAAAGACCTAAAGCTTCAGGGAGAAAACAATTACAGGTATAAATACTATTATTACATTCTTCCCCAGAAATAATCCCACACCTGGATTGAACTACACCCCTCTCGCACACCTTCTCCATTTTTCCAAGTCCCTATCTTCCATCAAGACCCCATTTCTAGCACTACCTCTTCCAGAAAGCCTAGTTTGCATCTCCATTCCCCAGATAAAAATGATCTCTCCCTCCTCAAATTTCTCCATAATCCCTTTGGTCAAACCAATCCCTTACATTTATTTCTGTCTCCTTTTTATGAAAGTTTTGTGTCTTTGTCCTTCCCCAAAACCTACAGTATTGTGAAAGGGCCTGTCTAATACCTATCTTTTTATCCCTTTTGGTAGGTACAGACCTTGACTAGAGTAGGTGCTTACTACTATTTGTTGAATTGAATTGTCCAGGGTGGGCTGGCAGAGAGGGGACAGGGATCTCAGTTGAGAGAGGCTTGGTTGCAGTCTCACTGATGCATGCCTACAGCACAAGAGTGAGTGGTTATCTTTCTGAGGGCAAGATATAATTCATTACAAAAAAAAATGCAATCCTCATTGATTCCAAATCTTAGATAGAGGAACAAGCCAAGTGGTGTCTGAGTTGGTCAGGAACCAAATCATGCAGAAAAACTTCAAAGACCTATGAATCACTTCAACTGCAGAGAAAGTGTACTCATTTAAAAATCAGTGAGCACCCTTGCTCTAACTGGATTTCCTGCTTCAGAGGGTATGTATTTAGGGCAGTGTATGTAGCATTCCAATGCTGGAGTTCCATTGATTAAAATGTCTTTTCCCTATTGCCAACCAGGAACTATTTGGGTGCTTAGCTACCAAGGAAACTTTGAGTGAGACTTCTCCCTTGGCTCCCTTTTGTGGGCAGGCTTAGACTAGTTTGCAGGCTGGGTGATCTGGGGGAAGTGAAAGGGGGGGGGGGACTTTCTTTTTATCTAGGTGGAATGGAATAACATCCTTGGCCAGCCATTTTGGGAAATCTATGTGAAGTTATGAGAGTTTTCTCAGATTGCTTTGAGGAATTTGTCTGATAAATTCAAAGAAATAGCTAAAGATACTTTAAATATTAATTACAATTGTTACCATGTAGAGTGAAAAAATGTAGAAGTAACTGATTTTTAGCAACCATTATCTTTTTGTTTTTGTTTTTCTTTTTAGGCAGTAATACTTCCCTAGATGCTTTTTTTAAAAATATATATATTTGCATGTTATTTTCTCCATTAGACTTTGGGGGGGGGGGGGCCATGGGGTTAAGTGACTTGCCCAGGGTCACACAGCTAGTAAGTGTCAACTGTCTGAGGCCAGACTTGAACTCGGGTCCTCCTGACTCCAGGGTTGGTGCTCTATCCATTGTGCCATCTAGCTGCCCTAGCAACTATTATCTTGATGACCTATATTTCAAATTAACCCCACCAGAACTTTCTGAATAGCAATCTTCTCTCTACCAATAATTAAAATTATTGCTATTAAGTACCAAAATTGCTACTGAGAAAGAAGCATTGTTTTTAAGCAAAAGATTTTAATAAGTAAATAAGCACCAGTTTTTGATATGCAAGTCACTTTTTTAATTAAATTTAAGATGTCTTTTTTTAAAAAAAAACAGATTTTCAGATTAGTCATGTTGTAAAGAAGAATTAGAAACAATGTGAAGAACCATGAGAAAGAAGAAATAAACAAAAATCGAAGCCAAATAGTATGCTTCTATCTGCATTCAGACTCCATAGTTCTTTTTCTGGATGTGGATAGCATTTGCAAACAACATGGGTCTTTTGGAGTTGTGCATATCACTTTTTTGATCAAAGATTGATCTTGGCTCAAAACTTACCTCTCCTATATTGCTTTTCTAAATCTTTTCTCATCTGGTTGCAGTCATTACGGGAACTGAAGGTGGTTGCAAGTGACTATATAAGCAATGAAGATAAAAAAAAGAAAAAAAAAGTCCTACCTTTCATGTAGTTGTACTCTCTCATTTTACAGATAAAGAAACTGAGCCTGAGAAAAATCAAAGGGTTCCATAGGGTCACGCAGCTAGTAAATTTCAGAGGTAGGTTTGAAATCTTGCCTCTGAACCCAGATTAAGCATTCTTTTCCTCAAGTCTCTGCCTCATACACACACTTGCACAAATATCTGCAATGGATACTGTAGAAGAAGTATCCAATGCATATCCAGACTGACTATTGTCAAACAGTAATAATAACAACTAGGTTATATTTATATGATATTTTGTGGTTCAAAGAATGCTTTCTATATTTTACCTATTCTTAGCAAATGCCTCAGAGGAACAGAACCTGAAATGTACATGGAATACTAAAAACCAACAGGTACAGATCAACAGGTGAGATGTTAACTACACAAAAGGCAGGATATAAAAGGCTGAGCTCTCTAGGTAATAACCTTTATGTGGACAACTGCTTACAGCTTAAATTTCATTTGGGCAAAATACAGGCTGAGCTGGATTCAATGAAACGAGAAGTGACAGAGCAGCAGTCTGTGAGTTTGAGAGGGAATGAGTTTAGGGAGACAAGGTCCAAATACTCTGCCCATTTCAGTCTCAGGAAGGACAATTATTCATTGGCCATTTAAGAGCCTCTCTCCACCATCGCCCCTTCTCGTCCAGCTCAAAAGAATAGAAAGAATAAATCATGAAACACTGAAGACACCAAAGGACATGTAACCTGCATCCAATGAAGACACTTAAAAAAAAATAAGTCTAAGTGAAAAATGTAGTAATATCATGTATCACTGATAGGAATTTCAAATTTAAAATAAATTAGTCTACCTAATACTTTAATCACAACTGGGCACTGAAGATAACCAGCAGGATAACTGCTTAAAATTATATACACATATATCTATAATGACATTCCTCCCCTCCATCTAGATTATCAAAATAAAAAAAAAAACCTCTCATAATTGGACACATCGGTAAGAGACAACTAGCTTCCATGATAAAATACATGGGTAAATTGGCATCTGTATCTCTCTAACCCCAGGAATCAGCATGTATTCCTACAACACATTTGAGTTTGAGACATCCTGCAAATAATAAACCAATCACTTATGAGCTTTATGACTTTTGCAAGGCACATCACTCCTCTGAGGCTCAGTTTCTTCATTGGTCAAATGAGTACAATAACTTGTGAAGCACCTCACTCAGTGGGCTATTATGAAGACACTGCTTTACAAAACATAAAGCGCTACAGGCAGATGAGTTATCATTAGTTATTACGCATATATTTATATGTATGTAATAAACATGTTAATACATATATATATATATACATTTTGTTGTTGTTTAGTTACTATTCCATTGTATCTGACTCTTCATGACCCTTTTGGGGTTTTCTTGGCAAAAATACTGTAGTTGCTTGCCATTTCTTTCTCTGGCTCATTTTACAGATAAGGAAACTGAGGCAAACAGGATCAAGTGACGGGATCAAGGGTCACACAGTTTAATTTGAACTCAGAAAGAGAAGTCTTCCTGATTCCAGGACCAACACTCTATCCACTGCATCACCTAGCTGTCCAATATACATTTACATGTATACATATATATTTTTAAAATGTACATATACATCTCTATATATGAAAGAGGATATGGAGGTGAACCACTTCCAGTGGCTCAGGTACTCTGACCTCTTGCTATAGGGCATGCCCCCAAAGGGCACTGCCTGCAACATTTACTAGCTTCAAGTTCCTGGGCAAAGTCCAATATCTTTCTGAGTCTCAGTTTTCTTATCTGTAAAAAGATGGGGTAGACTCAGTGACCTCTAAGGTTCTTTCCAGCAATAAATCTATGATATTATGATGGAACCTAGTCCACAGTCTCACAATCCAGATGAAGAAAGCAAGAACTAGAGAGAAGGAAGGAAGGAAGGAAGTCACAGGTGGGGTTTGGTCCCAGTTCCTGATTTCAGAGGTAGAGCTATTTTCATTGTCATTTCATTTTTAGAAAGTACCAAATTTCCCTTAACTTCCATAATAATAATAATAATAGATGATCACTGAATAGTGTTCCACTATTTACAAAACACTTTATAGTATAATAATAATCATAGCTGATACTCATATAGCACCTCATTTTCACCTGGCTGCACTTACTTTGGGTCTTCTCTGGCTTCTCCTCCATGTCCCCTCATTGGGTACCATTCCCCCCCCCACTTCCCTATTTTTCAACTTCCTTTTATGTATTATTTTTCCTTACCAGATTGTAAGCTCCTTGAGGGTTGGGATTGTCTTTTTTTCATATTTATATCCTCAGCACTTAGCACAATGCCTGGCACACAGCAGGTGCTTAATAAATGTTTACTGACTCACAGTAAGGTCAACTAGCATTTAGTCAACTATCATTCCTTAAGTGCCACTATGCCAGATAACATGTTAAGCGCTGGTCTGCAAAGTGCTTTCTATACCATAGCTCTGTGAAGAAGGAAGTGTAAGGTTATTTAGACCCATTTTATAGTTGAGGATATGATCAACATGTCAATGAAGTGTCTGAGAGGTAAGATCCTAGCCCAGGTCTCTCAGTTTTAATTACAGAGCACTAACCATTGCACCATGTTGTCTCTCAATACAAATGTTACATATAACAACCCTGTAAAGTAGATTCTATGGGTATGATTATCCTCAATCTGTAGATGAGGAAAAGGAGGCTCCATGTGGTTAAGTCAGTGCCCATGGCCCTGATTGACAATAATGATAATAACAATATCTAGCATTTATATAGCACTTTAAGGTTTGCAAAGCGTTTTAAAAATATCTCATTTTACCCTGATAACAAAGTTAAATGACTTGCTTAGGGTCACATGTGTCTGAAGCCAGATTTGAACCCAGTTCTTCCTGACTCCAGAACTAGCACTCTATCTGCTATACCACCTAGCTGTTAATATCTTCTTTGAATTTACAATTTCATGAGGGAATAAGGCACAAACACAAATAACTCTAATGTACAATATTCCATTCCTACCAGGTTATTGTCAAAGATGGGATTTAAACCTACGTCTCTCCTGACTCAATGTCCAGTATTCTTTCCACTACACCACATCACCTCCACAATTCCATAGTCAAATGGATTTTTTCTTAGGTCATTTGGATGTTTTCACTGAAGTAAAAATGTATGTGTAAAGCAACATGCAATTCCTAAATTATCTTTCCAAATATCAATGACAGCAACTAACTGAGAAAATCCACTTGAAAGGATTTATTGCTTTTCATCGCTAACAGATTTAATCAAGATCTTATATAAAACAAAATACTAAAAAAACAGAAAGGGGAAGGGGAGGGAAATTGCCGCTAACTAGTTCACCTGAGGTTGGTTTTACTGTGCTATGAACTACAATTTCACACTTGCTAATGGATTTTAAAATGATATTACTAATTACTTGTGCCACTATTATCAGATGTGGCAAAGCAGATTTGGTAGAATTACTGGAGAAGCTCCAAATACAAAATAAGATCAAACTCCTCAAATTTACCATATGTCAGAAGAATCTACAAATCATACCTAAAACTTACTATTTTTCTAGCCAATATAAATCATGAGTCACAAAGCCAGTTTACTAACTCAAGGATTCCCTTTAGTTTGTCTTCTAAGATACCAGGGTAATACAAAAGACATGGCCTCCGCAACCTTCCCTTAGTGCTCTCAATTTGTCTGTAAGATTCCACAGCAATCTAATATTTGCTACTTTAAATTCAAGTTATCAGAACCAACCTGCATCATCACACATTACTTGGCACATGGCAAGGACATGACAAATGTTTTTAATGCATTGGTCTCTTCAGATATATTTGCATTTTGTCTAGTATTTACCTCTCATATTAGGACTGAACGATTAGTCTGTCATAGCTGCTCTTTTCTAACCTAAAAGACTATAAGATTTCTGTTTCTATTTAAAAATATTTACTTATAGGAAACCTTCAAATGTACAGAAGACATAATCATGAAAAGAAAAAGTAAATGTATTAAATATTGTATTTCTCTCACTTTCATAAAAAAAACCAGAAGGCAGTAGGACGTAGTATTTGGATTCAGAAGACCTAGGTTCAATTTCCTGGTATTCACGTAACAGGTATACAACTTTAGACAAGTTGCAACATTTCTGGGGCTTGGTTTTCTCATTTGCATAAAGAAAGGGCTGAAATAGAGTGTCCCTAAAGTCTCTACCAGTTCTATGATCCTATGAGCTATATATATAAGGATTAGAGTAGTTAATTTCTAAGGTCCCATAATAAGCATTCGAGTTTTGGGTGGTTTGTTTTTTTGGCAAGGCAATCAGGTTTAATGGACTTGCCCAGGGTCACACTAGTAAAGTGTCAAGTGTCTGAGGCCAGATTTGAACTCAGCTCCTCCTGACTCCAGGGCCTTGAAGAGGTAAACCTACTATACATGGAAGGAAACCATTCCAGACCCATGGGATCATTTATCCACAAATGCATTAGGCTGGAAAAGGACAGAAGGAATAGTAAGGAGTCCAAACTGGTAGGAATGGAATATTGTAGATTAGAGTTTTTTGTGTTTGTGCCTTATTCCCCCATGAAATTGTAAATTCAAAGAAGATATTAACAGCTAGGTGGTATAGCAGATAGAGTGCTAGTTCTGGAGTCAGGAAGAACTGGGTTCAAATCTGGCTTCAGACACATGTGACCCTAAGCAAGTCATTTAACCTTTGTTATTAGGATAAAATGAGATATTTTTAAAACGCTTTGCAAACCTTAAAGTGCTATATAAATGCTAGATATTGTTATTATCATTATTATCCAAACTCTATTCTCCCTACTCTGCCGCACTCCTCACACCTAGCAAAGTGCTCTCCATGCAGCAAGTACTCAGTGAAATATGGAATGAAAAACAAACGCTGAGTACATGAAGCATCATAGTTTACAGTGGCGCTGGTATGGTAAAGTTGGACAGAGACCATGAAGAGCTTTGAATTCCAAGCAGGGATCTTACATTTTATCTCATAAACTGAAAGCTATGACAGGATTTTGAATAAGAAAAGGAAGTAAGTAAGTGTGCCTATTAGGAATAATAACGACAGAATGTATGTAGTACATTAAAGCTCACAAATCACTTACATACTCTATCTCATTTAGTTTTTTGTATCAACCATATGAGAGTCTAACCACAGATATGATTCTCATTTTTCAGATGAAGAAACTGAGGCTCTGAGAGTTTAAGTGCGTTGTTCATTGCTCATAAGTGAGTGCTAAGAACAGGATATGACCCCACATCCTCCTGATCTCAAGGTCAGCCTACTTACTAAATCACACTGCATGAGTGGCAGCATAAGGAATAGTCTGGGGGAAAGAAGAACAGGAAAAGGCAGAGGGGTTCCAAGAACAGCATGATTGTCCAGGGGAGAAATGATGAGGGCCTGAAATAAGGACACTACAGTAAGAGGGTCACAGAGGTAGAGGATGCAAAAGATAAACTAGAATCCACTAAAACCTAACCAACCTCAGTTGACAAGATAAATGAAACTACAAACGAATCTATCGTGAGTTAAGGGGATGAAATAGAAGCAAGAAAGAGTCAAATGTGACTTCATGACACATTCTCCTGATGCAGAAAACTATTTGTAACCTTATTTAATGTAAAGGTCCTAAATAACTCTGAATTCATGACAAGTATTGACAATTTAAATTAGCTGTCATCCCACTCAGTGTTTGGATGAGAATTTTAGCCAATTTGTGATGACTATAAATCATTTGAAGAGAAAGATACAGAGATAGACAATGCCAAAGGCAGACACAGACAGACATAGATACTCAGAGACAAAAAGACAGACATATGAGAATCAAATATTCATAGAGACTAAGAGCCATACAGAAAGCCAGAGAAAATAAGCATAAATCTGCATAAAAATTACTCTTTACACTGTTGGGTATTAACTTGTGCTGTAGTTGACACTACATAAATACAGAAAGAATACCATAGACTTAGAGCTTGGAAGAGAACTAAGGTTTCATCTGCTTCAACTCCTTTATTTTGGTGTTGAGGGCACTGAGGCCCAGAGAGTCATTGAGACTTCATCAAAGTAAATAAATGGAAGAGCCATGATTCAAACCCCAAACTCTTGACTGCCAGTCTGTTTTTTTCTATGATATTTTGTTGCAACCGTGTGTCACAAACCCCTACTAGGTTATGAGTTCTATGAGGATATCTCACCTAAAACTGCTCATAATAAAAGACAGGGCAAGATAAGGTCCATAGGAAAGATATATAGATAACACCACAGGATTCAGATGATGCAAAAAACACATTTGGGGGACAAAGAAATTTGAGACGGCCTCTTGAGAAAGATGACTGTGAAGCTTCACTTAGGCCTTGAAGGATAAGTTGGATTTTGAAAGTTGAAGGTAGAGGAATAAGCCTTCCAGGGAGAGGAAGGGACATGATAAAAGGTAAGTAAGTACAGGATTTGTTCAGGGAACATCCAACAAAGACAGTTTAATTATACTGGAATAACGGGCAAATGTATCAGAAAACCAACATATCAGACTAGAAAGGTAGATTGTCATGAGTTGTCTTAAATTCCAGGCTAAAGAACCTGGGCATAATATAGTAGGCAACAAAGAACTTTTGGTTGATTGGTTGATGAAAGGTTTTTTGATCCAAGGAATGATTAGATTAAAATGATGTTGTATTAACAGAAACAGGTAAGACCAAAAGCCATTCCCTAATAGATAAGGAATCCAGGGATAAGAACAAAGGCACCTCAAAAGATCAACTGCAAACTATTAAAAACTGTATCAAAGAATGCTCCAAATCACTAATAAAAGAAATTAAACTCAAAACTGAGCTTTTACTCCATATGGCCCAAATTGGCAAAGATGGCAAAAAATGGGGATAGCCTAAGTTAGAGGAATTGTAGAAAGAGAGGTGATATAGAAAGAGAGGTACACTGGCACATTGTAAGTTCAGCTGCAAAGCAGAACAACCTGGAAAATAATTTGAAATTATAAAAATAACATAAACATATCTTTTGGCCCTGAGATTACACCAATAGTCTTATACTCCCAAAGGACACTGACAAAAAGAAAATCCATAGATAAATAGATAGATAGATAGATAGATAGATAGATAGATAGATAGATAGATAGACAGATAGACAGATAGATAGCAGCACTTTCTGTGGTAGCAAAAAATTGAAAAAAAAAAGATGTTCTTCAATTGGTAGGATAGTTAAGCCAGTATGCATGGATAGAATGGAAGTATAAGAAATGACAAATGATGAAAACAGAGAGGTATGGAAAGAACTATATGAACTGATGCAAAATGAAGTAAGCAAAGCCAGGAAAATAATATAAACAATGACAACAATACAAATGGAAAGAGCAGTCACCTCAAAACAATGAAAACTGAATGCTGTGAAAGAATAATGATCAAACTTGGTCCCAAAGAAAAGATATGAGAAGATATTTTCTCTGAGTTTCTTTAAAGAGGCAGGAATCTGTGGGTGTGGAACATTTTATATAACATCAGAATTTTTTCATGTGTTTATTGGTTTTCCTGAAATCTTTTCCTCTTTAAAAAACAGGATATAAAAGCTATCCTTTATAAAGAATATTTATAAAGGAGAGGGAAAGGAGAAGAATATAGGGGGAAATATAAATGACATAAAAACAAAAGCTAACATTAAAAATCTATGAGAAACAAACAAAATGGTGTAAGTCTATTGGGAATTTGTATTCAGTCTTATTTTCATTATCAGTTATTATTATCATCATCATTATTACTATTATTATTACTGCACTAGAACTATGATTTCATTAGTACAAGGAATTTTTGATGAGGGATGCCCTCTACCAAAACAAATCATCTATTCTGTAGCTCAAAGTCTTAGAGAGCAGTCTGAGGAACTAAGAAGTAAAGTAATTTGCTCAGGGTCATATAGCTAATGTGGGAGTGGTGGGGGGGGTGGGGGGGTGGTGGTGGTGGTGGTGGTGGTGGTAATATATCTATATCTATTTCTATACCTATCTATCTATCTTCCTATCTATCTATCTATCTATCTATTAGGACTTTGAACCCAGGTTTAACTTCCAGATCAGCTGTCTCTAACCTACACTATCAAATAGGCTCTTTTTTATCAAGTTAAGAACCACGGATTCACTAAGTTGTACAAAAAGCAGAACCATAATTTGCATGGGGCAAATGGGATTCTGTCCTAGAGTATCAAAATCTACAGGTGAGGGGGCAACCACTACCCCCATGCCTCAGCTAATTGTCCTCTGCTAGGACATGTCCATGCCATCACCTGGTGTGTTTTTCCATAAGCTGCCACCCAAAGGGTCCCATCACTGTAAAACACTTTTCCAAGAGCAAGCTTCCTCTGTGAATCCACATGAGTGACACCTATCCTCACTGGAAAAAAAGGCAACTCCTCATGGAGTAACTGTAGCCATGATTAGACAATCTTTTGGGTCAGTGCCACCTCTTCTACTCCCCACCCCCAACTATTTTTTTCCCTAAGTGAAAAGAGGCATAGTAACAACCTAGAGAATGCTATTAAACTTGAGACTTAAAAAGCATTATGTTAACACACACGAAAAAATTGTCATCTTCAAGACATGCAAAATCATTTTTCCTCTAGCATATGAAATGATTACCTTAGGGTGAAGAATTTAGAGCCATGATCAATGGTGGAACTGGATTCATTTCAAGGGAAATGAACAGGTCTAATTTGCAATGTTAAAGATGTGGTGATATTCTCTGACCTCAATCAGGCTGGTAATGAGACCCACAGACCTCCCTCTGAGGGAAAAAAAAAAAGGTTGTGACTAACTTATTTTCAGATCGGAGATCAAGCTACTACAGACTGAAGGGCAGTGGAGGATACTGCTGCCATGCTGAGGCCACAGAGAACCCATGACCTTAGAGTTCTTGTCCCTGGGGATGCTGGCAAGCCAGAGTAACAATGTTTTGGACCTCAGGCTCTTTGCTACTTGACTACTACAGTAGCCTCCAAAATGACCAATATAAGGATGGGAGCTGTAGGCCAGCCAGGTGATATGAGGCACTGATTTTCCAAAAGACAGGAAGAGTGGAAGAGTAAAAAAAGAAAATAAAAGAACAAGAAGCAGAATTAATATATTTGTACATACAGCACAAAAGGAAAGAGCTTTGTACTTCTGAAAGCATCTTATACACACATGAAGAAGTTGTTGTGTCCAGACCTCGTGTAAGGAACTCAAATAAGGATATTTGCTTTACCAAAGCAGATCATTAACTGTTCTGAAATTTAAAGAGCTTTAGTGAGTTGTCTGGGGGTATTAAGATGCTAAGGGACTTGTCCATGGTTATAAAACAAGACTTGAACCCAGCTCTTCTTGACCCTGAGGTCAACTTTTTATCCACTGCTACACTGTCTCTCAAGTATAAGTTATTGTTAAGGTCCTAGAAAAAGAGTTACTGCTTGGTCTTGATAAGTGCGAGTAATGAATTCTGTGAAGTGGTTGAATGTATTAGAATTATGTACGATATGGTAATTGGTTCCAGACCAATGGAAATATACAATGCAAATCTGAATAATGTGACCACTTCACCTGATTCATTATTCTCACTAATTGGGACCTAGCTGCAAGAAGTCTGCTTTCTAGCATCTCAGATCAAAGCAATTTAAAATGCCTACCTATGTGATTTTCAAAATTCTTAAAGTAAGAGGTTTGGGCTAGATGGCTTCCAAGTTCTGTTTCAGTGCTAAATTCTATATTTAAAATACATCTTGGATTCAATTGCACTTGATGGAACATCTCTGTTCTAATAAGGGAACTGTTGACTGATAAGAAGAATCACAAATTCTAGTCTGATGTTTTCATCAAATGGTTGAGCACTATCAAACTTAACTCCAAATGGATAAGAACATATGTTAAACTCATCACAACTCAGAGAGAACTGCTGTCTAAACAAGAGTTTTGAAATTAAAAAATTAAAATGTCAAGGCAACAAATACTAACTCTCCATAGATGTTCTCTAATGACAACATTGAAAACTAAAGGGCTTCTCTCTCCCCAGGTGCAATTTTTAAAGATTAAGGAGGATTCCATATCAGTGGGAAAATTCTCCAAGTGCTCCTGTTGGCAAGTTTTATTGCACTAACTGTAGCAAGCCTTAGAACATACAGTCTTCTCAGTGAAAACCTTCACTACTCAAAAAGACAAATCTGCCAAACCAACTACACTTAAAAACAAAGTTGATGAAAAAATGTACAATGAGCACAAAATGACAGCCCTTTGAGTTAGCATATATAAGATAACTACAATATTGCTATTAGTCTCTGAACTAATTTGTGTATTTATTCAATCAGTGCAAACCACAGCCCATCCATGTACTTTCCCATCCTTTATCCTTATCCATGTTCTTCCATATTTTCTTGATTTAGGTTTCATTCAACATACTAGATGCTGTCCTGCAAATCTCTTTAATTTTTTGCATAATAGCAAAACAATATATAGTCTTATCTATTTATTTATATATGTGTGTGTGTATGTATGTATATGCCCAGACCACATCCTTGAAAAATCAGACATTTCACCTCAATTGCACTGAACAAGTATTAATAAATTGCCTACTGTATGGCAGGCACTATGCTAGGCACTGGATATACAAAAATAAAAATAATACTCCTTAAGCCATTTCTCAAGTACAGGCAATTGTTTGGAAAATGCTGCTACCTACTTGTGTTCATATGACATCTCTCCATCTTCCTTTGGGTCACCCATAACTTTTGTTCTTTGGAAATTGTGATGTTTCAACATTTACAGACATAAAGAATCACTAGGAGAACACTTGTGTCTAAAAGATGGTATTTTAACAGAGGGAACCAATTGGGAACCGTTGAAAGCACTGTACAGTCTCCCAAATGCTATCTCATCTGCTGTTTTCTTCTTATTCCTTTTTTTCCTAGAACAAAAGAAGGAAACCCCTCCAGTTTGGCAAATCTTATTAGCTTCTAATGAGTATTTGGTAAAGTTAGCATTGGCTCCAGATCTGAATAGGCCAGTACCTCCCCCAAATCCAGACTAATGGCTTTTCATCACTCCAGTCTTTGTGATTTCACCTGGCAACCTACCGCAAGAATGTATATAAAACATTGGACACATAATAGATAGCCAGCGATCTGGGTATCAGGTGGACAGCAGGTCAAGATGCATTTGAAAAACTGTGCAGTACTTTCTATGATTCAAAGCTGGTCAATGCCACAAAAGAACTTAGTTAAAATTAATATCCTCTCAGTGATGCTTTTGGCAAGGGATAACAGGACAACATCCTATCCTTTTCAGTCTCATCATACATTAATTCCCTTCTTACATTTTGCATTTCATTCAAACGGACCTTCCCTGTCCTCTTTATACATGAAACTCCATTTCCAATCTTCATGCCTTTGCAATAGCTATCCCGAACTCTAGAGTATACCCCCTCCACGCTTCTGCTTCCCTCTTTTCTATCAAGACACCGTTCAAAAGAGATAGTTTGTGTAAGGAGAAATCTTGGCCCTCCACTGTGGGTAGGGCACTTCAGTTCCACTCAATTGAACAAATATTCATTTAGCATCTACTATTTGTGTGACACCATACTATGCATATAAAAATGAAAGTTGATTCACTGTGTGCACAAATGAGTATAAGGTGATAGGGCAAAGGAGAGATCAGAACAAAGCATTCTAGGAAAATCTGAAGAGGAAGAGATGTCTTTCAGCTGTAGGGATGAAGAAACACTTCATTTGAATATTCTTAGTACAAGGAATTTCTCAGTATTAAATAATAAACTGGGTCACTGTTTGCAAGGTAAATGTCACCTATTTAGAAGTAGGTAGGTGGGACAGGATGGAGTATTGGAGTTGGAGTCACAATGAACTGAATTCAAATCTTTCCTCATACTCTTACTAGTTGTATGACCCTGGGTAAGTCACTAAACCTCTCATTTCTGTTTTCACCAGTCTGAGACTGGGGAACAGTCGTCAGACTATTTCTCAGTCCCCATAAAACGGAAATAATAATAACCCCTTCCCCACGGGGTTGTTATGTGGATGAGATGAGATTATATGTTAAAGGGGTTTTCAAATCTCAAAGTGCTATATAAATGTAAGCTATGATTATTATCACCTGTTTATGAAGCCTTATGTTGGCCTAATTGAATCAGATTTTCTCTCTAGGTGTTTGTTCTTGCTGAACACACTTTAAGATTGTTGTAAATTTATCAAACTTGTTTGTAATATTGCTCTTAACTTAAGCTCCCTCTATAGCTCCTCCTCATGTGATCATTCTATTTTAAATTGGGAGACTATAAATGACTGAAAAAGTTTTAACAATGATTTTTTTTTAATGCAGCTCAAGCACCACCTCCCAAAGGAAGGATTTTCTTGTTCCTTTCTGCTCCTCCTACCCTACCCTAGAGCCCAACTGCTAGTGTCTTCCAATCCTACCTGACTCGCATTTAAATGCTTTGCATTTGTTTCTTCTTGGTTTTCTCTATACTTATCTACATCTGTTGCATTCCCCCAAAAGAACATAAACTCCTTGATGGTAGGCTTTTTTTTTTCATTTTTTTGGTCTTTGTATCCCACAATACCTGATACATGGCAGGCACTTAATTATGATGAGGATGATGATTATGATGATGATGACTGTTAGCATTTGTGCATTTTAAGGCCTATAAAGCACTTTACAAATATTATTACATTTGATTGTCACAACAAACCTAGGAAGACATGCTATTTTTATCCCTGTTTCACAGATAGAAAACTGAAACATAGACAAGTTAAGTAATATGCCTCTAGTCACACAGCTAGGAAAAGTCTGAGATCATATTTGAACTCAGGTCTTCCTGACTCCAGATCCAGTGCTCCACCCAGTGTGCCACCTAGTGCTAATACTTATTTACTGAATGAATACAATGTTGGAAGGGTCAAAGTTAAAGTATGAGATTAACTGGAAACAAGTTACAGCATTTTATCAACAAAAACCTGAGATATGGAGTAAGGGGTATCATCAGGGACATGTATAATTGGGGAAGGAAGCGAGATGGTCATGAAAGCAAGAATGAGATATGACAGATGGCCAGCTTGAATCCTACACAAGTATTCCTGAAAAAAGAAAAATAACCAAAGGAAAGTTGCCAGTTATTTTGAAAAGATACTTTGTGGGAGACTTATAAGAGTACATAGATGAGAACATAGGGTCCAATGAAGAATAAGGTAAGCAGAGCCAAGAAAACAACATACACAATGACTACCACAATGTAAATGGAAAGAACCACCACACACTAAAAATCAAAAGTGAATGTTCCAAAACCAGAAAAATCAAGTTCAATTCCTATGAAAAGATATCTCTATTCCATTCCTTTGTAGAGGGGGGAGGTCCATAGATATTTTCTGAATTTTTTGATGTATTGATAGGTTTTATTGATTTTTCTTTTCTTTTTCTTTTTTCCTTAAAAATACTGTCATATAGGATAGTTGCCTAGGAGAGAGTAGGGGGAATAATGAGAGAAAATCTGATATTGTAAAACAAAGATAATAAATATTTATTTTTAGAAAATTTATTTTTTAAAAAAGAAAGATCTGTGAGGAAAGTTACTTGCTTGTTTTTATTAAGTGCTTTGGATACAAATACAATGCCTGGTAGATAGTAAACACAATGTTTTTTTTCATTCATTTTGTTCACCCATAGTCCTTATTTTGCAGATGAGGAAACTGAGGCTCCAAGACTGCTGCCTGTATTAGTTAGCATTTACTATTTTTTTTTAAGAGCACACAGCCAAAACACTCTTTGGGGACATCCCAATCCATCTTTTAACTGTTTAATCTTCATACTCTGGGGACATGGTGACGAACAATCAAAGAATTTCACCATAATGGTTTGTCCTTGGTGCTATCCAAAAGGGAAACATTTGGAGAAATCGTTGGGTCATTATTTTAACAGCAATTAAGTTTGCTAACCCTATGTTCATGGCACATTCTTTCCAAGGGGCCCAACAAAATCTGTCTTTGTCTGATTGCACTGACACACACTGGCAGATTCTGGCACACGGGAATGTTCCCTCCCTTGGTGAAACACTTGGTATAGATTAAAGTAGGAGGAAGACTGCAGCTAATGAGGTCAACCCTGCTATACAATGCATTGTTCTGGTACACTGCTCCCAACACCACTTTATCCAATCAGATCACATGCTCTCAGCTTGCTAATAAACACTTCAATTCAAGCATTATTTGACAGAATTTATAGTATAGTAGTCGAGAGACTTGCCAGCACAAGCACTTTAATTTATCCAGTTTTAGAAATAATGGATTATTGCAAAGACTTACAGCTCTGCTCCAAGGTATGTGCTGGAAAGCTTTCATAGAAATTTACAGGCTAAGAAGATAACCTATGCATGGGAAGAGGAGTTCCACATCAAACATCTGTGGGGCCCAAACACTTCCCTGCTTCACCTTTCATGGGCCTCAGAGTTCACCGCAGCCATCACAGGACCTGTTCACAGTAGCCTGAAAAATAACCCTATAACAAAAGTAGAAAAAGCACTTGTCTCAAAAACCGAAGGGTTGGTTCAGATGCTTGCTTTCTCACTTACTGACTAGATGACCTTGGGCAAGTCATTTCTCATTTGTGAGCTACCATTTCCTCATCTGTAAAATGGGGATAATAACCTGCCCCTAGCTATTCTATAGGGCTTTAAGGATCGAACAAGGCATGGTATACAGTGCTTTGTGGAAACCTATATAGACAAACAGATTCATGTTACCAAAAACTATGTCAGATAAAACACAGTGTGCTATAATATATGAATCAAGGCTCTACCTCTTATGGTGCTGGCTAGTTTCCTTTAATGGTTATAACATGATCACCATTATTTTTTAACCAATTAACATATTTGTTGAACCAATACCACTCATATCAGTCAGCAACATTTGAGGGACCCTATTAAATTAATTGCCAAGAAAAGGAACCACTTTACTTTGAACAAGCAAAGTAACTGACCCTCTCACAAGATGTGGCATATGCTAGATGGGAGAAAAAAGTCAGCCTGCAAAAATCTAATAACTAAGAGTTTGATGACTTTATCCTTTCTTACAGTCAAAGGTTTATTCAGTCTCCCTTGGAAGAATGCATTTGTTTTGTGACCACGACCTAATTTAGGAGGACAAGTGGACTTTTTCAAACTCGTTAGAGCCTTCAAATTACAAACCTGGTTAAGCACAGCCTCAGTTGGCAAGGGAACACAGGTTTGTTTGTTTTTTTCCATCTTAGTGTTGTAGGGAATTAGATTTCCCATCCTCATCTCTGCCCAATGAAATTGGCTTTGGACAAGGCAGAAACTGTGAATCACCTGCAAAAATCTACCTTCTGATATCCAAAGAACATTTTCATTTTCCTATTTCTAAGCCTTCTACAAAAAAAGCACTAATCCTTACCTGATGAAAACTCTAGGGGTCAAGGTAGGGTGACAGAGAAGAGGAAAAACAAACAACAGGAATAGTAGAAACAACTAAACTATGAATTCTTAAAGTATATATGAACTGTTTAAGAATAATACTTACATGAAGTTCATTGTCATACTGAAGTCACCTGAAATTCCTTCCCTCTTCCTTCCCCATCCTTTCTAATCAGTCATTTACAACTTTAATTTAGCTTCTCCAATTCATGCAGACTGCACACCTCCATGAATTTAACCCATGTATTTTTCATCCATGTATCTTCCCATAAATCTTCCACAGAAAATCTACCCAAGAGGCTGTAGGTCTTCCTTTCATTCTTTTATTATTTGACTAGCAGATCAATGCTTGGTCTGTTCATTGATTAACCCTCATGACAGGTTTCCTTTCAGTTTATCATCTTTGATGGTATCATTCACACTACATCTTGCACACGAGTAGTCATTGGTAACACAGTGAAACCTATGAATGTTCATCATACATCTTCCCATTCCCCTTTGGGTCATCTGCAATTTTGATTCTTTTGAATTCATACTATTCTATGACTCAGAGTCAAATAGAAGCTCAAGGAGAATACTGACATTAAAAATATGCGTTTTTCAAGCAGCAAATCGGATAAGATTACCCAAAGTATGGTGTAATTTCACAAATTCAATTGAATCAATTTATTATTTCTACCTAATTCTGGATTCAGCAGCACATGATAAACATCCCCCACCTAACTTGATGTGTCCCTTTGTGCTTTCATGCCATCAGCAAGATCATTGAGTCACCAAGTCCCCTTTTTCATTTCCACTGCCATAACTGTCAGGCTGAGCACAATAGGCTCCTAACTCATCTCTTTCATCCAGTATTGCTCCTTCTTACTCTGCTGGTTTACACAAAATAGCTTAATTCTCTTAAAATCATCAAGTCACTCCTTTCCTCAAAAACTTTCAATGGCTCCCAATTTCCTGTATAATAAAATCAAAACTCCTAAGACTCGCATTCAAGACCTTTTCTTCATTTTGTTCCCAATTTACTTTTCCTCCTAGGTCTATTCTAGTCTGCCATCATTCCTGTTTAAAAAACAAAACAAAACAAAAAACATCATTCCAAATAAAATGGTATCCTCATCATTCCCTGAGCAAAACTTGCACAATTCAATTTGTCACAACAAATATTTTGTGAAGATGAGTGATACAAAATTCAGTAAGACACTGTCTTGTATCCCCATAGCACAGTCTATCTTCCATTCCTTTCTCATAACTGTATCTCCCATCTAGAACGTTCTCTTTCTCATCAACTATCAAAATCCTACCCCACCGTACAAAGGATCCCCTCAAATTCTATTTCCTTGCCAAAAAAAATTCTATTTCCTCCTCAAAGGTTTTATCAACCATGCAGGTGAAAGGGATGTTTTTTTTTCCCTTCCTGAGGAATTGCCACAGTTGATACTAACAACAGACTGGTAACTTGTAGTGTTACCTTTTCACATTTTTTTTCTTATTTGTCCGACTAGACTACAAACTCCTGGAGGGTAGGTATAATGTCTCATGTTTTTGTTTATTAATACCCCGCCCCTAACGTTGAATCCAATACCTAATACAGGACCACACCCCTTATAAGTACTGATTATTGAGTGAATATATCTAATTAAACTTTCTGCTGTGTATTGGCGATATTAGTCACCAACTAACTAACTCAGCCAGAATTTTATTACAGAACATGACTATTGATAGGAATCTGCCACCAATCCTAGACTGAGAGGGTATATAGGGTTTTAGATGTATGATTTAATAATCAAATTACATTCAATTAATTAGTGTACATAGCACAAAAGCTTAGTAGTACAATTTTTGACAAATCTATACGTTAGTAGACATTCTGGTTCTTGAATATAGTCTTCAATAGAAATAGGGACTGATGCTCTAATTTCAATGGTAAAGGGAATTCCTAGATGAGATAACTCCTTGTAACAAAGTAAATTGAGATGCTTTTAGACAGCTTCCTACAGCACTGAGAGGTTGGGTGACTTGCCTAGGATCACTGAGTCAATAATCTATTGGAGGCAGGGCTTGAATTCAGGCCTTTCTATCTCCAAGACCATCTCTTTCAGCACACCATGCTACCTTTCAAATGTGTTGAATAATTTAAATGAGAAGATAAAATATAGGCCCACATGTTGTGTCAACAGATCATTATTATCAATAATCCAAACCATAGAAGGTAATATTTTTTAAATATTTCATTGATTATAGTGAAGTAGTACTAGGGTCATGTTGTCCACATGAACCAACAATATGCCAAATTGGACAGGAATCGTTAGGAGTGAGGATAAAAAGGGAGTATATGGGGTACTTTATTACTGATGAGTATCATTATTATCAAATGAGATAATAATGTAAAGTTCTTAGCACAGTACCTGAAGCATAGTAGGTGCTATACAAATGTTAGCTATCATCATCATCATCATTATTGAATTTTGAGTCAAAGGATTAGTGTTCAAATCCTAATTCTGTCCCTTCCTACCTGTGTGACCTTGGGAAAGTCACTCAGCTTCTCGCAGACTAAGCTGCCTCATCTATAAAATAAAAGGGCTAGATTAGATGACCTAAGAAGGTCATTTCCAACTCTGTCTACCCATGTGACCTTAGGCACAAGACAACTTCTCTGGGCCTCCATTTCCTCCTGTACAACGAAGAGACTGTATGGCTTGTAAGATCTCTTCTGGCTCTAAATATATGATCCTATGAAAGCCTCATGATTAATATTTACTACTCTTATTATCCACTGCTGCAGCACCCACATTCATTAAATCTTACTTTTTACCCTAATGGGATGGGCACTAACTGCTCTGGAGTCAAACAGAAAAGGCAGCAAATAATGAAATTGCTTACACTACGTTTCCTCAATTCAATGTGGACAATATTCATTCATCTTGCACTTCGTATGAGTTTGGATTTAAATTGCACATCAAATTAATAGCTCTCTCCTTTTGGTTCTAAAAACACATATTTATTTAGAGGTTTATGCACAGATAGATATGACTAGTGGCTTCCCAAGGGAGCTCATCCATAATAAACACAAAGGGGCCAAAGGCAATCCAATGAAGAACAGGGGAGAGAGGGGAGAGAGAGGAGAGAAGAGGAAAGAAAAGAGAAGAGGAGAGAAGAGAGAAGGGGAGAGGGGGAGGGAGAAGGGAGGGGAGAGAAAGAGGAAAAAGTGGAGGAGAGAAAGAGAAGAGGAGAAGGAAGAGGAGAAGAGAGAATCTCAATTCTTTTTTTTTTTTTGACAAGGCAATTGGGGTTAAGTGACTTGCCCAGGGTCACACAGCTAAGTAAATGTCAAGTGTCTGAGGTCACATTTGAACTCAGGTCCTCCTGACTCCAAGGCCAGAGCTCATCCACTGCACCACCTAGTTGCCCCCGAGAGAATATCATTCTTAATGAGAAAAACACCACTAGCATTCAACTGGTTCCACGGTTCTCTCAATCACATGGGAACCTTTAGTTTATACTGACTTGAGAATCCCTGCTTGTCAGGCTTCCAGGCTGGGCTGTCTTCTGGTCATGCTCCCTGCCTGTCCTAGCTTGCCTCTCTTTCCCCTGTGATTATAGATTCATAGAGAAGCAGTATTTAATAATCTTGCCTTAGATGTTTCATTATTCTACACCCAGGCTAAGCCAGGCATTTATGTAGTACAGAAGAATATGAAATGTAGGAATAAATGAGATTTTAAACACTACTAGGCCTAGATAAGCCCAAACACAAAAGTCATATAGGAGAGGATTCTGCAGCTAGCATGCATTTCCTTCTCCTTGCATATGAAATTATTATTAGACTTCATTGAATGGCGAAAGAGCACCTTTATTTTTTTCAAGGCACCACCAGAAAGCTTTTTAACAATAATAACAACTTAATTTATATAGAACTTTAAGGTTTATAAAGTAGTTTTACTCATAAACCTATGTGATTAGTAGAATAAATATTATCCCCATTTTATAGATGAGAAAGCTGAGACCTAGGGAGGTTAAATGACTTGCCTATAATCACATAGCTTGATAAGTGTCAGAACAAGGATTCTCCTTGAGGTCTACCAACTACAAGTTAAGTGTTCTTTTGATTATGGCAAGTTTTTGTTTATTTTATTTTATTTTTGCATGGCAAGGGCTATGTTCATTGACAGTGCAAACTATTTAACTTTTATATTTTTATACCGAGTACAGTGCTGGCAGATACATTAGTATGTGCTTAATAAATACTTGTTGATGGACTGAATGTTGTTGAGCATGTACTCACTATATACAGCTGGGGTATGCAAACTTTAAAGAGTGTTGAGAACACGATGTAATGAATGGAAGACTGACTTGGAGTCAGAAAGATCTGAGTTCAAATCCTTCCTTGCAATTCACTTAATTTCACTGGGCCTTAGTTTTCTTTTCTTTAAAACAGGGATAATAATACTGCTATTACAGTACACAACTTTGACTTTAATGCTCTCTCTGATCAGGCTCACGACTTTAGCTGAAAGGACCTTGAGAGATCATTTAGTTCATCTCTTGATTTGACAGTGAGGCAACAGAGGTCTAAAACAACGAAATAATTTGTTAATGGTTACAGAGATAGCTGGAGAGGTAGGTGGCACAATGGATAGAGTACTAGGCCTGAAATCAGCAAGATTCATTTTCCTGAGTCCAAACCTGGCCTCAGACACTTGCTAGCTATGTGACCTTGGAATAGTCATTTAATCCTGTTGGCCTCAGTTTCCTCATCTGAAAAATGAGCTGGAGAAGGAAATGGCAAACCACTTTGGTACCTTTGCCAAGAAAACCCCAAATGTGGTCACAAAGAGTCAGACACAACTGAAACAACTCATCAACAACAACAATAGAGATAGCTAGAAGCGAAATCCCTTGATTCTCAGTACAGTTGCCTTTCTATTACACATGATACCTCTCTCTGCTGTTAAAATGAAGTTGTATGAAGAAAACATATTAAGCCATTATTCATCACTAACATAGATTAGTGCCAGGTTAATTTTAGGACTTATTCCAGGGTCCTAGGATGAAAGCGTCAGTAATAGGAATTCAGAGAATGAAGCATTAGGTCTAGGTGAAAGCCAAAGTGGCAATAGGAACATAGATCTTGAGACAAGTGAGTTCTTGGAGATCATCTGTTCAGTCCACAATCATAATTAGGGTAGGGCTGACACAGCTTTGTCCCAGGGCCATAGCATCACCTGTACTTCTTTAACAGGCAGAAACCAATAAGCTTAGCACTGAGTAGAGCTAGCAAGAAAAACTACCTAAAATCAACCAATAGGAATTCTTTAAAGCATTTTCCCAGGCACTGGGCTACTCATTGGATATACAAAAACAAAAATGAAACACTTGCTACCTTCAAGCAGCTTATACTCTAATTTGGGAGACAACACATGCATATATAGAAATACACAAGATAATAAAATACAATGATAGAAACTCTTAGATGGAATGCTTTGTTCTCCCTCCCCTCATCCTCACGTGAGCCACAGGCTTTCCCATGGGGATTGGTATTCCAGTGCCTCTATCCCTGAAGGAATCTGTGTCCCAACTTCTCCCATACTTTTAATTAAATTTGTCTTTCAAAAGTTGATTTCATGCTGCTAGCCATAAGTGCGAAAAATATAGTAGTTACCAGTGTGATCTAGTCCAGTAAATTCAAGTTAAAAGTATTTATTAAGTGCCTACAATGTGCCCAGCACTGGGCTAAGCACTGTCCAGCTCCTTCATTTTATAGATGAGAAAAGGGAGGTTTATTGAGTTTATGAGTTTCCAGAAGTTCTGATTCCCAGTCTACTGCTCTTTATACCTCAATGCCTTTAACAGATAAGTAATTTCCAGAGCAATGTTCATGTTTCTATCACGCCAGGCTTGACATAACAATAGATAATAGACAATGGTCCGCATCTCTATGTTACCATCTCTGCCTAACACTATATAGTGCTTTAAAGTTTATTATGGGCTTTATGCATTTTATCTCATTTGTTCCTCATCACAATATCCAGAGGTGGATGCTATTACTATCCCCATTTTACAGATGAGGAAACTGAGTCAGGGAGCCATTAAGTAAGTGACTTGCCCAGGGTCACACCTAGATAATAAATATTTGAGGCAGGATTTGAATTTATGTCTTCATGATTCCCAGGGGCAACTAGGTGACACAGTGGATAAAATGTCAGCCCCGAAGTCCAGGGAACCTGAGTTCAAATTTAACTTCAGACACTTCCTAGCTGTGTGAAAGGCAAGTCACTTAACCTTGTTTGCCTCAAGTTCCTCATCTGTAAAATGAGCTAGAGAAGGAAATGGCAAACCATTCCAGTATCTTTGTCAAGAAAACCCCAAATGGGCTTATAAAGAGTTGGACATGACTGAAAATGATTGACCATCATCACCAGGTGTGCCCCTTCTTGCCTTATCAAAAGCACTGAAACTTCTTCTAAAGTTTATTCCACTCATTTAATAGAAAATTGGGTGAAATAATCCACCATCCAATGATCTCTTTACATTGTATGTAATGATGTAATGCAGTCACAAAGTCACTAAAAATACAAGGTTGAATAAGTGGAGATATTCCTAATATCTGCTGACAGCCCCAGGACAGCTTTAGCTTATGCATCACTAAGTTACACAAGTTTACAAGATGATTTACTTTACAATTCAATAAAAGCATGAAGTTACAATGCAATAGCAAAGCCTACATTATTTGTTATTCAAACTCACTACCCTGGAGACAGAGACCAAGAATACTTTTTTCAAAAATTCATCATTCTGAATTTTGTTTACTAGCCCTCAAGAAAAAAGGGGGGGATGGGGAGGCAGTGAGGAGGGACATACATCAATTGCCAAACTCTGGTTGCTAGTACCTCCATGTTGGTGAGTCAGCGTTTTTGCCATTAATCTTATTTTTGGAAGACTATGATTTGGTTGTGAAACTACCTGATGGATGTTGGTCACTAAGCACATAACTACAGAATAACTATTTGCTTTCAGGCCTAAGGCACCCAAAAGAATTTCTTTAAGAGTTTTTAATAGATGTCCCAATGAGTGCTGACCCAACAAGTTTGAGTCAAAAGGAAAAAACTTTTTAAAAGACCTTATCATACTTGATATAAGTAATAACCATTTACATCTATAAAGTCCAATCTAGTCCAATGGTCATTTTACTAATGAGGAAACTGAGGCCTGTCAAGTCAAGTCAATTAGCCAAAGTCCCATCTCTTTCTGATCCAATGCTCTTTCCACAATATAACACACTGCCTCTAGAACTTTCTGTAAAATTTTAGGAGAGCTTTCTCTTTTGTAAAAATTGACTTTTAGAAATTTAAAGTTTTGTTTATTTTTATGTAGCATCGTTTTTTTTTAAATGATTTAATTTTTTTTTAATTTTGAGTTCCGAATTTTCTACCTCCCTCTCGCCCCTCCCCCACCAATTGAGAAGGAAAGCAATTGTTAAATTTTATTATCTGGAATAAAAAGAAAACTGAGGACAAAGTTACAGAGCCATTTATGATTTGATTTGCAAAGCTAGCATTTGCATATCAAACCAGGCCACCTGGCTTCTCAGGGGTCAGGGACAAGAAGTGGTTTACCAAGATGGTTTTATAACAAAAAAGAGATTGGAAAGATTACAGAAACTTGTTTTGAACATAATTCTATTAGACAAGGCAGGTCACCTGACTAATTAGCTTTTCCCAGACTTCCTTAATCCTCTGCCAGATGTCCTTTCCTCCAGGTGGTACCTTTTGTAACCAGAAAGTGTACTGGGAAAGAAAAACTTGTGATCTGTGTTTAGCGATCACACCTCCATCTCCCTCGGAATAATTAGTCCATTACTCAACTTAGACTCCAGCTCAAGAAAAAAAGGGGGTTATCCACAGAGTGGAAAAAAAATAACTTCACCTCTGGCTAACCTTTCTCCAGTTGCCAGAAAGAGAAACTTGGCCTCTGTCAACCTCCTTTTTGGCTAGAAAGGGAAATTTAGCCTTTTGAAAAACCTAATGATGATTACTTTATTTTTCCAAGACACCTGCTACTAAACGATAAAATCTTTTCAATCTATCTATTCATTAAATCTATAGGTAACCTAGACTTAAGAGACTATCTATGTTAGTCTAGTTTAGTTTAGAGCTAGCTCCTCCTAAAGAAGGTAACCTAATCCTATAATCAAACTAAAACAAATCAAAGTAATAAAAATAGCTGACACCTTTTTCACAATATAATATCAATTATACATGTGAAATCATGCAATACATTTCCATATTAGTCATGTTGCAAGAAAAATAAAGAAAGTGAAAAAATATATACTTTAATTTGCACTCAGAGTTCATCAGTTCCCTCTCTGGAGGTAGACAGAATTTTTCATCATGAGTCTTTTGGAATTGCATTGATCAGAATAGCTAAGTCTTTCACAGTTGACCATCATTACAATACTGCTATTATTGCGTACAACGATCTCTTAGTTCTGTTCACTTCATTCTGTATCAGTTTATATATGTCTTCCTAGGTTACTCTGAAAACATCCCCCTGGTCATTTGTTATGGCACAATAGTATTGCACCACAATCATATATCGGAACATTGTTCAGCCATTCATTCCCCAATTGATGGGCATCCCCTTAATTTCCAATTCTTTGCCACCACAAAAAATGTTGCTATAAATATAATTTTGTCTATCTAGCTCCTTTTCTTTTTTATTTGATCTCTGTGAGCATACAGACCTAGTATAATTGCTGGGTCAAAGGGTATTCACAGTTTTACAGCCCTTTGCGCATTGTTACAAATTGTTCTCCAGAATGGTTGGACCAGTTCACAACTCCACCAACACTGTATTAGTGTCCTTACTTTTCCACATCCCCTCCAGCATTTGTCATTTTTCTTTTCTCTCTTGTTAGCCAATGTGATAAGTGTGAGGTGGTACCTCAGAGTTGTTTTAATTTACATTTCTCTAATCAATAGTGATTAAGAAAACTTTTTTGTATGATTATACATGTGATTTCTTCTTCTGAAAACTGACTTCACATCATTTGACTATTTATCAATTGGGGAATGGAAGTTATTTTTATGAATTTGACACAGTTCCTTATATATTTGAGAAGTGAAGCCTTTCAGAGAAACTTGCTATGAAAATTCTTTCCCTGGAGGCAGCTAGGTGGCACAGTGGATAGAGTGCCCGCCTTGGAATCAGGAGGACCTCAGTTCAAATCTGGCCTCAGACCAAACACTTCACACTTACTAGCTGTGTGACTCTGGGCAACTACATTAAAAAAAAAAAAGAAAATTCTTTCCCAATTTCTTGCTTTCCTTCTAATCTTGGTTTCATTGATGCCTTTTGTTTTCACAACACAATCATTTCCCAACATTTCTTCTTCCTATTGAACCATTCCTTATAACAAAGAAAAACCCCATCACAGAGAATATGTCTCAATGGATCTATAATATTCCACTCAAATGAATTCTTCTTCCTAACTTTTCTATTCTTATCAAGGACCCATCCTGTGGCCCTCATCACTTCATCAAGCATGGCAAGGTATATTTCATCATCTTGTCTTGGAGATTGAGATTGGTCATTATAACTAATCAAATTTTCTTCTGCCTTTAATGTTCCTACTTTCTAGCACTGTCCCCACAAATTTCTTAAGGTTGTAATTTATTATCCCAATTTTACAGATGGAAAAACTGAAGCCCAAAGAAAGAAAGCAACTTAACTAAAGTTATACATGTTAAGTGCTGAGTGCTGGGATTTGAACCCAGGCTTTCTGCCTCCAAGTCTAATGCTCTTTTCCTCCAAACCTCTGATCCATGACTGAAAACCAGTTAACCAAGAACCAGTTTCACATTTTGGACTAATCATTCTGTCTTTAAGACCTATAACTGTGCAAAGAACTTCCTGTGATTACTTACTGTATGACCCTGGGCAAGTCACAACCTCCCCATATGGGCCTCAAATCATTCAGTTGTAAAATTAAGGGTTTAGAATGAATGGCTTCTTGCAGTCCTTTACAATTCTATATCTACAATCTGATGATCCAGTGATCCTGTGAGATGTTAATGTTTATGATAAAAGCCCAGTTTTATCTGGGCTGTCCTTCAACCCCAAAACGTTCTGGTAGAACTATACTATCATCCAATGTAACTGGGTGCCTTTGTTATCCTTTCCCCCAAATGAACATTTCTTCCTAACTCTTCTATTTCTATCAAGGGCACCATCATCCTTCTTGACACCCAGATAAAAATCATCTACCATGATTTTTACATTCTCATATGATATTCTGTTTAAATGGATATATTTGCTTAAAATTATTTGAAGTTATCACCATTAAGGGAAAGGATTTGGAGATTTTAAGGAAATATACAAATTAATTCTCCTCCAACTTCTTTTTGAGATGTTCTTCCTCTCTCCTTTAATACTTAATCTCCTCACATAACCCCAAAAACATGACAAATAAACTTTCTCAAGGTGAAAAGAAATAATGAATTTGATACAATGAGAATAAAAGATTGTAAGCTTCTTGAAAACTTGCAACCTCTGATCATCCTCAACAATTATAATTAATTAAATAATTGACAATTAACTCTCCCTAACCTCTTCCCTCCACATTCTAATCGGTTTCCAACTCCTATCAAGTTGACTCTAAAACACCTTTGGTGTCTGTGATTCTCTCTCACATGGTCCCTTTTCTGCTTCAGGACCTCATCATCTCCCACTTGACTTCTGTAATAGCCTCCCAACTAGTCTCTATGCCTCCATATTGTCTCTTAAACAATTTTTCTTCAACTTATGGTCTAATTACACATTACTCACCTTGACATATAGTCTCTTTTCCACCAAACTGCCTACTTTCTGTTCCTTCTATACAATATTGCATCTGTTGAACAAAGGCTGTCCACCATTCCTGGAATGTACTCTCTCTTCACCTCCACCTCTTAGAATCCCTTCAAAGATCAGTTCAAGTGGCACCTCCTACATTATTCTCCTTATTCTCCAAGCTACTAGCATCTACTCTCAAGTTTATTCCACATCTGTTTTATAATAGTGATATTTGTACACATAATTTCCTCCAGTGGAATGTAAATTCCTTGAGGGGAGGCACCGATTCATTTATATTTTTGTATCCTCAGAGCCTAGCCTAGTGTCTGGCTTGCAGCAGGCACTTAATAAATGCTTGTGGTTTGAGTGATCGTCCTGAGTTGGCTCTGGGGAAAGCTTATGGGACAGGAAGCCAGTAAAGAGCATTTACTGCTTCTTATATATTAAATAAAGAAAAAGTTGCCGAGTAATCCGTCAGCTTTGTTGTTTAGAAGACAATGCTCACGAGAACAAGGCCATACACTTAATCTTCTTACAGTCTAGATAGTAGTGCCACAGTCACAGACTATATCTGAGACTCTGATCCGCTCCCTTATTGTACATGCTTTGGCAGATGGGGCAAGAGAATGAGTTGGTTCAACAGACTTATCCCCTAAAACAAACCTACCTCCCTATAAACAATCTACGTGTTTATGTATTCCTGGGAAAGCAACATATTATAATGGGACATGGATGCTAATCTCAACTCTGCTATATACTAGTCCACTGACCAGAGGCAAGTGACTCTGCTGCTTGCCCTGAACCCCACTGTTCTCATCTGATGGGTCTGAGAAAAGAGCTCAGTAAACAGTCTAATGTTATATAAATGTGAGCTATAAGCAGACCATGAGTCCATCAACTCATCTTCACACATGATCAAATCCTGCCAGGTGAGAGCTGAAAGGAACCCCAGGGAGCATCTAGCTGCCCCTCATTTTTTGTTTAGTTGGTGGCAGAGCTTGTTCTAGAAATGAGGAGAGCATCTGGCATCCAGAAGAATACATCGTGTATAGAGAACTCTTAATAAATGTTTGGATGAATGAAAGGATTAAGTTGCTGGGTAACTGTTTATTATAAATATTCTTTTTAGCTATGGTACTGTATGCTATTTAGGTGCTCATCCGTTGTATTTTTACGTTGCCATTCATTCTCCATAATGGAAAAACATAATTGTCATGTCAATTTCCATGGTTGCTGCCAGGATTTTCTAAACTAAAAAGTTACTTTAAAAATATATTTTTTAAAAACCTCTTTGATAATTTTGAGGGCTGTATTTAAACAAACAAATGGAGTAAATCTTTACAGTTAATTTTGAGGGCTGTATTTAAACAAACAAATGGAGTAAATCTTTACAGTTATGAAAACTATCCAACTATTCACAATGAAAGACAGATGAGTACTAAAAGTTACAGTGAGAACATAATTGGTAACATTTCAAAATGGAAATTAGATGGTTTCAATTGTTAAAGCTGGGTGGCACAGTGGATACAGCACCAGCCCTTAAGTCAAAAAGATCTGGACTCAAATCCAGCCTGAGACACTTACTAGTTGTGTGACCCTGGGCAAGTCCTTAACCCTGTTTGCTTCACTTCCTCAAGTAAAAAATGAGCTGGAGAAGGAAATGGCAAATCACTCAAGTATTTCTACCAAGAAAACCCTAAATGAGGTCATGGAGAGTCAGACATGACTGAAAAATGACTTAACAAAAATAACAATAAAATTGGGGATCCCCAAAATCTTACTGAAACTTAAGTTTATTAAAGCTTAAATGTATACTTTAAACATATATTTGAGTGACACCACAGTCGAGTGGATAAAAGGAAGGCCTTAGAGTCGAAGAGATCTTATTTAAGTTCTGACTCTGACACATACTAACTTTATGATCATGGAAAAATAAATGAACCTCTCTGTACTTCCACACAACTTACTAAGATTGCAAATGTATTACTCATCTGTAATGGTGGAAGGAGTTTCAATACCAGCAGCTCCCTACCACAGGTCTGGTACCCAAAAGGAAAAAAAAACACATCTACCATAATTTTTACATTCTCATATGATATTCTGTTTAAATGGTTATATTTGCTTAAAATTATTTGAAGTTATCACCATTAAGGGAAAGGATTTGGAGATTTTAAGGAAATATATAAATTAGTTCTCCTCTAACTTCTATTTGAGATGTTCCTCCTCTTGCCTTTAATACTTAATCTCCTCACATAACCCCAAAAACATGACAAATAAACTTCCTCAAGGTGAAAAGAAATAACAAATTTGATACAATGAGAATAAAAGATTAAAAGCTTCAAAGGACAGCTAGAAAAGGTGAAATGATACTTCTTTGCCTTGTTATTTGTTGGTTGGTGCTGGGAGGAATACTCGAATGTGTTCAAATCTTTGGGAAAGTAAAACATCAGAGAGGTCCTGCTGTGAGCCATATGACCAGCAGTATATCAGTGGATATAAGGAGAAGCGTATGCTGATAACTACATCTGATCCCCCACACCCCTCCTCACTACCTTGACTGATGCCCTCACCTAAAACAATCAAGTCTCACCACCTGGGCTCAACACAGGCTGTTTCTGGGCCCCGAGCGACAGGTGGTTGGAGGGCACTCAAAATGTTCTGCAGTATATACCCTCTCTCAAACCTCAAAGGGAATCCTTCCTGCCAACTCTGGCCAGGGGAGTCCCTTTCAAGAGTTTGGCTTTTTAAAAGTCTCAATTTGACTGGGAGAAACAGCAAAATGAAACATAAGAATCCGTGTCAAGTTTCTGCCAGAAAAAAAAATGTACACTGAGAATTTGTGCTGTCATTTCTGTCCTAAACATCCCTCTTGCCTTCTATTTCATTCCTATGCAATCAAACTCACCTTTAAAACCAGGCCCAGAGCAAGTCTCCTAAAAGGTTCAAATGAACTTATGCAAACCCCATATACTGGATAAATACCTCCCCAACAGAGGACACAGAGAACATTTAAAGAAATTCTATCTGATCATAGAAAGTCATAGACCTAAGCTCTCCCCATTTCCAACATCCTCCGACAATCTCCACACACTATTACTCTGATGCAACTGCAACCATAAAACCTGCAGTTTCAGGAGAAACATGTCCACATACAGGAGAGAATACTGTCAAGTCTGACTTTTGCCAGACTTTCCAGGTGGACAAAGATTAATTGCCTCCAGAGTTCTGTGGAATAGTGAAAGGGGATCTTTTGAGTCATGGGAACTTCATGGTTTTTCCAGACAAAGGGGAAAAACAATCACTTCACATTCCACTAATTTGATTCTCATAAAGTCTACTAACAATGCACTTCAAGTCAACTTTATGGCAGCTTTGGTAAGGTATGTTACACACAGCATCTACTATTAAAGAAACCATCCGCAGAATACTCAGAATTACATTGCCCCAGCATAAAACTAATAGGTGTCAAAATATCACATATCAAAATATCAAAATAAAACAAGAGTCACACATATAGAGCTCTGACATCTTAGAAGTCTTCACATCATTTTCTTCTCAGTTGAAGGAATTCAATTCAATTTCAAAAGCTTTCATTAGTATCTACTCTGTTCTATTTAGTAGCTATTCTATAAGGTATTGTACTAGGCACTAAGTAAGCAAATACAAAAATAAAACAGACTCTGTCCTGAAGCTTACATAGGCTTGGTGAATCTCTGCTTTTGATTTGACTCCTGGGAGAGATCATGTTGAAGGGGAATAGGCCTTGGGCCCTCTTTCTTTCCAGTTATTAGGCCTTCTGGCTTAATACAGGTCTCCAACTCAATATATTTGTTCCTTTGTTTTAGGTGAAGAGATTGGAGACTGCAAATTTATGGGTTTCAATAAGTCAAGAGAGTAACTAGTCCAAGAGTCAGAAACATTAAGTGTTTTGTAGCCAGTCCAGTATCAATGCCCACAGGATGGAATATTGGCTTTGGGGACCCAGCCCAATGGCCTCTTAAGTGAGGACTCATTGGTAGTAATACTACATTTGGATATAAACTTGGTTGGAGTACTGCTATGTAGAAACTGAATTAAGTTTGAGCCCACTTTTCACAGTGAACAAGGTGGTATGTGGCAGATTTTATCCCCTAAGTTTTTGGGGCAAATGTTTGCACTTTTGAAATTCTTGCTATATCTTCAAAGCAAATATGTCTTTGTAAAAGAAAAAGCTTTTTTTTTTCAGAAAGACAAAAGAGCTCACACAAGATCACAGTATCATAGGACTGTGGGTTTATAACTAAAAAGGTCCTCAGAGGGCATCCAGTTTAAGCTTTTTTTTGACAGATAAGGAGAAGGAAGGAAGGAAGGAAAATTGAAGAGTAAAAGGAAAAAATATTTATTATGTGTTTATACTGTGTTAAGTGGTGGGGATAGAAATTAAAGCAAAAAGAAAGTCACTGCCGTTGAAGAGAATGGGGCAGCACGGCTTTCAAGTCCAGAAAGTCAGAAACAGGGCTAGAAAGAGAATGAAGGGAGGTTCCCCAAAATGGAGTCTCCATGTGGAACCCACAAATGTGGGTGGTGGATGATGATCGTGGTGGTAGTGGTGGTGGTGGTGGTGGTGGTGTGTGTGTGTGTGTGTGTGTGTGTGTGTGTGTGTGTGTAGAGAGGGATGTCTTGTGAAGGAATATTCCATGGTGAGCAAGCCACGGAGATGGTAGGGTCTTCCAGGGCAAGGAGGTACCAGGCATTGAGGGAAGTTCCAGGAGGAACCAACAGTGATGAAAGCATGATTCTGAGGTCCAGAAAACCAGAGCCAGGGTCAGGGTCAACAGGAGAATGAAAGAAAGCATAGAAAGGTTAAGTAAAATGTCTAGTAAGTAGCCGAGGTAGGATCTGAACACAGATCTCCCTGACCCCAAATCCAGTGCCCTATCCATTATTCTTGTTGCTTAGCAAATCTGAAGAGTCACAATGCCCTTAACATAGTTGACCTTTTCAAATTCTAACAGCAACCCTGTGAGCTAGGCACCCATTTTTTAGACAAGGAAGCCGAGGCTCAAAAGGGTTACAGTGACTGGCCCATTGTCAGTTTCAGAGACAGGATTGGAACTTTGGTCTTTCTCACTACAAGCCCAGCCATTTACTACTCAAAACTGTCTCCCAATAATAATAACTCATGTTTTGCAGAACTTTAAGCTTTGTACAGAAATTTTGATTCATGATTTCACTAGATCCTTGCCAGGATCCTATAAGGTAGGTGTTATTACTATGGTCCTTTTACAAATGAAGATAACATAGTTCAGTGATGCCAGGCAAGCTTCCCAGGGTCACACAGCTCATGAGGGTCAGAGGCACAACCCTCAGAGACTCAGAAATCCAGGAGTCTGAATGAGTCACTAAAATCTGATTATTTCATTTCTTCCAGGAAAGTTATTTGTTAAAAAAAAGGGGGGGAGGGGCTCTTAGACTAGTCAGGCAACAATTACAATAGATTAGCTCAAAAGTTAATGACATCACTATTCCTTAACACCTCTGCAAACAAAATTGGATTTTAAAACAAGCCTACATTTATTTTTTTTAGTCTGCAGCATTATAAAGTCATGTGTTGAATCAAGGCTTAAAGTAATAATCCTTTCAAATCACCTTTGGACACACAAAGACTGACAGAAAAGCACGATGCACTTGTAAGTCAAGACATCTCCCTCATGATGTCATTGGTCCTCTCTGAGAAGGAAGGATGAACAACAACAACAACAACAACAACAACAACAACAACAACAATAACAATGCACTTGTTGCTGTTTCCTTTGCATTTCACATCAGAGAATCTCAAAATTGGAAGGGACTCTCTTAAGAAACTCAGACCTAAAACAGAAATCCCCTCTATATCATCCAAAACAAGTGGAAATACAGCCTCCGATGATGAGGAACTCCCAGGACAGGCAATTCCATAATCATAAAAATCTGAATATTAGGAAGTTTTTTTTCTTCCTTATATTGAGCCAAAATTGGCATCTCTGCAGCTTGAACCCATTGCTCTTAATTCTGAACTCACACCAAAATCTAATTTCTCTTCCACAGAGCTGACCCCAAACATTGTCCTACAACCCTGCTATCCTCTCAAATTCTGTTCTTCTCCAAATAAATAATTTCTAGTTCCTTCAATCACAGGATATTATTATATAGTTCCATGCCTTTCCTCATCTTACAGCTGGGGAAACTGAGGCTCAGGTAACCCAAGTGACATTCAAGGTAGCAGGACTAGTAAGCTGCAAAGCCAGAACTTGCACTAATGTCTCCTAATGCCCAGCTCAATATTCTTTCCACTACACCATGCTGTCTCCCTGTTTGGCATGATTTTGAATAGTCTAATCATCTTAGGCCCCCTAAACAAATATGTCATTTAAAAATGAAACATCCAGAGGAAAAGTGATGTAATGAATGTTATTAAAAGAAGGTTTGCAAAGTTCAAAAATAATTACCAATAATGTATATTTATTACTCCTATCAGATCAATCTGTGGCACAGAATTTCATACTTGAGGCCAATAAACAGATACATATCATATCTGCAGTTATCTCCGGCTCTAAACTCCCACACATCTCCCCAGTGATACATTTACAGAATCCATTTGTGATAGAGCACCATCCTTCATTTATTTATTTCTGCCTTCCTTTGGAGGAGAAAATGACAAGGAAAAATTCACAACAACTCATTTTAATCTTGATACTACTCCCAACCATTTAGAAGGATGTAACCCAAAAAAGGAAACAACATCCTAAGCATGTGCAAACTCACGTCCATCAATATTTCGCAGAGCTTTCAAAAAAAGAGTAAGGGAGAAATCTGTAAACAGTTATAGGCCAGAGAGATTAGAACTCTACAGAACAAGTGATTTGAAATAAGACATTTCACTACTTTGGGTTATGTAGCAGAGGGAAGAAAATGGTGATATGTGACCTAACTGTAGTCAAAAATGATGGTGGGGAAAGGGGACAGCCATAATGACAGAGTAGAAAAAGCATTCAGCTGAGTTCTCTCAACATTTCCCTCCAAATTACTTCAAAATAATCCCTCAAATTGAATTCTGCAGTGGCAGAGCCAACCAAAGGTCAGAGTGAGACATTTTTCTAGCTGAAGATAATTTAGGAGGTCAGAAAGAAAGATCTGTGACACTGTGAGGCTAGTCCAGAGGCAACACAGATAAAACACCAGTGGTGGGATGAGGAGGCAATGACAGAAGCAGCAGCAACTCTGGAAACTCTCAGGCCAAAGAGAGGAAGGGGACCTGGCAACTAATAAGAAGGAGATTACAGGAAATCCCCCAAGGGCACTGGATGCAGGACCAGTTATTGTTTTGCAAATCCATTACCTATACCCACTTCTGTGTCATAGTTCAAAGGCAAAGAGGAACACTTTCAGTCAAGAGAGAGAGGAAGCCCTGAGGGGTAGTAGTATTTTTGGTTACAAAGGATCAGGAACCCTAAGGAACAGTATCATCTCTGGGCCCAAGGGATCAGGAAACCTGAGGAAAAGTATCACTTCCAGTCCCAAGGGAGCAGGGGTCCTACTTGGGTAGGGACCACAGTACAAACCAGGAAAGCAGTCTCCACATCTCTCCCCAGATCACACTACCTTGGAAGCACCAAAAACTTCCAAACTCCTAAACTAACAACTGAAAACAGCTGTGCAAAAAAGCCTGATGCTTGAGACAGTGACTTTCTCCCCACCCACACCAGAAAAGAGACCAAATTTAATATAAAGTTCAAAATGAAGAAATGGAGTGGAAAAAATGAGGAGGAGGAGGAGAAGAAGGAGAAGGAGAAGAAAAAAGAAGAAGAAGAAGAAGAAGAAGAAGAAGAAGAAGAAGAAGAAGAAGAAGAAGAAGAAGAAGAAGCAGCAGCAGCAGCTGATCATAAATAGTACTATGGTGACAGGGAAAACCAAGACACAAAAGCAGAAATAATGAGGTCAAAACAGCTACAGGCAAAGCCTCAAAGGAAAAAAATGTGAATTTGACAAAGTCCAACAAGAATTCTTAAAAGAGTTAAAAAATGATTTTCAAACCCAAAGAAGAACAATGGAGAAAGAATAGGTAAAGAAATGAAAACAAAGGAAGAAAATTATGAAAAAAATTAAAAACTTTGTAAAAGAGACACAAAAATTACTTAAGAAAATAACACCTTAAAAAACAGAATTGGCCAAATGGAAAAAAAAGTACAGAAATTCACTGATGAAAACAACTCCTTAAAAAGCAGATTAACCAAATGAAAAAGGGTTAAAAAAAAAAAGTTCACTGATGAGGCAGCTAGGTGGTGCAGTGGATAAAGCACAGGCCCTGTATTCAGGAGGACCTGAGTTCAAATTCGGCCTCAGATACATAACAATTACTGGCTGTGTGACCCTGGGCAAGTCACTTAACCCCACTGCCTACCTAAAAAAAAAAAAAGTTCACTGAAGAAAATAATTTCTTAAAAATTAGGATTAGGCAAGTGAAAGTTAATGACTCCATGAGACAAGATACAATAAAACAAAGCCAAAAGAATGATAAAAAAGAAGAAAATGTGAAATATTTCATAGAGAAAAACAACTGACCTGGAAAACAGATCAAGGAGAGAGAGTTTAAGAATTATTGAACTACCTGAAAGACATGATCAAAGATAGATCCTAGACATCATATTAAAAAAAATCAAGAAACACTGCCCCAATATTTTAGGACCAAAAGATAAAATAGATATTGAAAGAATACACTGATCATCACCTTAAAGAGATCCCAAAATGAAAACTCCTAAGAATATTTTAGCAAAATTCCAGAGATCTCACATCAAAAAGAAAATACTTCAAGCAGTCAGAAAGAACCCATCCAAATACCTTGAAGCCACAGTCAGGATCACACAAGATTTAGGGCTACGGCATTAAAAGAGCAGAAGGCTTGGAACAGAATATTCTGGAAGACAAAAGAGTTAGGCTTACACCCAAGAATAACAAACTACCCAGCAAAACTGAGTATACTCGTTCTAGGGGGAAAATGGACATTTACTGAAATAGAGGACTTTCAAGCATTGCTGATGAAATGACCAGAGCTGAACAGAAATTTTGACTTTCAAATACAAGACTCAAGAGAAGCATAAAAAGATGGATATGAAAGAAAAATGATAAGAACTCAATAAGGTTAAACTGTTTACCTTTCTATGTGGAAAGATGATACATGTAGTTTCCAAGAACTTCATTATTATGAAGGCAGTTAGAAAGAGTCTATATAGAAAGAGGGTGAAAAAGTGAGTCAATTGTGTTGGAATGATGTAAAAAAAAAAAGATATGCAAGAAAGAGGGATAACCTTGGAGAAGGGGAGAGGGAGAGGAGAATAGGGAAAAATATCTCATATAAAACACATGCACAAGGAAGAGCTTTTATGGTAGAGGGGAATGTGTACTGGGGAATGCTTAAAACTTACATCTAAATTGGTTCAAAGAGGTAACATACAAACATTCACTCTCTCTCTCTCTCTCTCTCTCTCTCAATTGGTAGTAGAAATCTATCTTACCCAACAAGAAAGTAGGAGGAGAAGGGGAAAAAGAAAAGGAGGGGTAATAAAAAAAGAGGGGAGATAAAAGAAGGCAGTAGTCAGAAACAAAACATATTGTAGAGGAGGAACACGACAAAAAGAGAGAGAAGAATGTAGGATGTAAGGAAATTCACAGTTAATAATCCTAACTGTGAATGTGATTAAGATGAACTCGGCCATAAAACAGAAGCGGATAGAAGAATGGATTAGAAACCAGAATCCAATAATATTTTGTTTGCAAGAAACACACTTGGAAAAGAGAGAAACACATTTAAAATAAGGGGCTAGAGCAGAATCTATTATGCTTTAGCTGAAGTAAACAGGGCTGAGGTAGCAATCATGATCTCAGACAAAGTGAAATTAAAAGGGATAAGCAAGGAAACTACATATTGCTAAAAAGAGACCATAGATAGTCAAGTAATATCAATATTAAACATATATACACCAAATGGCATTGTTAAAGGAAAAGTTAAATGAATTAAAAGATAAAACAGTAAGACTATACTAGTGGCAGACCATCAACTTTCTCCTCATAGAACTAGATAAATCTAACCATAAAAAAGAAAGACATCAAGGAAATTAATAAAATTTTAGGAAAGTTAGATATGATAGACCTCTGGAGAAAACTGAATGGAAATAGAAAGGAGTATAATTTTTTTTGCAGCTGTATATGGCATCTTTACAAAAATTGATCATGTATTAGGGCCTAAAAACCTCACCACCAAATTCAGAAAAGCAGAAATAGTGAATGCAGCATTTTCAGACCATAATACATTTAAAAAAAATACATTTTATAAAGTGCCATGGAAGCATAAATTAAAATTAACTGGAAATTAAATAATCTAATCCTAAGGAATGAAAGGGTCAAAGAACAAAGCATAGAAACAATCAATAATTACATTAAAGAGAATGACAACAATGAGATAAGTTTGAGGGATGCAGCCAAAGCAGGACTTAGGGGAAAATTTTTCTCTCTAGATACTTTCATCAGTAAAAGTGAAAAGGGGCAGAACAATGAATTGGGCATGCAACAACAGTAAAAAAAAAAAAAGAAAAAGAAAAAATTTTAAATCTCCAATTAAACAGTGAAATGGAAATCCTGAAAAATCAAAAGAGAAATTGATAAACTGAAAGTTAAAAATCTAATAATAAAACTAGAAGCTGGTTTTATGGAAAAGAATCAATAAAACAGATAAACCATTGGTTAATTTGATTTAAAAAAAAGAAAGAAGAAAATCAAATTACTAGTATCAAAAATGAAAAGAGTGAATGCATGGTACACAGTAACAGCTATATTAAACTTTTTTTAAAATTTTTGTTGGATTTTTGTCTGTTTTCTTTTACAACATGGTTAATAAAGAAATAAGTATTGAATGACTTTATAATATAATGAATATTAATGTTTTTGCCTTATGATTGGGAGGGAGAGAAAGAATTTTGAACTCAAAATCTTAAAAAAGACTAATTTTACTTATAATTAAGAAATATTTAATGAAATAAATAAAAATATGTTTTCAAGAAAGCGTGATAACGTGAATAGCTGCTTTCTACCTATGTAAAAGGTCAAAATGAAAACTAATAAACTATAGGTAAAGGAATGGTGGTAAGACTTAAATAAATTATTATCTTCTCTCCTAGCTTTTCAAGATGACCTCTTGATATCCCATCTCTTTAACATGTGATTGAAAAAAAAATAAAAATACATACAATATGAATCAGCAAGCACAGTCAACCAAATGAGGAAATTAGAAAAAGAGGAAAACTGATGCCACACTTTCAGACTGACTTCAAAAGAAATGAAACAGTATATCATAATTGTTATCTTGGACTAAATCCAATGAGTGTCTGTATAAATACCATCTCTCTTCTGCCAATTGGTGAGCAGTCCTTCAGTGAAAGATAATTCAATTCAAAAAAGTATTTATTAAGTAACTGCTAAGTGGCAAAGCTTTCTGCCACTCTCTGAGGGTACAAAGACAGAAGTTAGCAGAGACCCTGCCTCAAAGTAGTTCACTAATATAGGGAATACAAATCTCACACAAATAATAGGATAAAGTGAAGAATGTGATAAGATGAAAGAGGCAATGCCAGAGGGAAATATGGTAAAGTAGAATTAATGCTGAATTTATTATCAGAGGACCTGAGTTAAAATCTGTTCTTCTCCCCAATTCTTCTTCCTCCTTCCCTCACTACTTATTACCTGTGTAATAACCCAGAGGAAGCATCTCTGGATCTTAGTTTCTTCATCTGTAGAACACAGGGGCTGGATTAAGTCCCTCAGGTTTCTTCTAGCTCTAATTCTGTGATCCACTTTTGGGTGGATGGAGAGGAGTAGGAGAGAATCAGAAATTAGTTTTTAAAACAAGTGACACCTGAATGGGATTTTGAAGAGGAGAAGGATTTCAAGAGGTAGAGATATAAACACAGTGCATTACAAGCCTAAGAGATGGCCTATGCCAAAAAAGCCCAAAGAGATGCGAGCCCAGGACAAAATCAGGGAAATGCTAGTAATGCAACTTTTCTGGAGTACTGAGTACCAAAAAAAAAGTATGAAATAAGGTTTGGAAAGGCAGATGGACATCAGATCATGAAGGGCCATGTCATACTAGGCTAAGAAGTTTAGATCTTATCCTACATATAACAGAAATCCAGGAAAGGACGGAATAAAGAGGGAAAAACAAGAAGTGAGGAGAGGAAGGCTATTACATTAGTCCATAGAGAAATAATGAAGGTCTGAAAGTTTCACAGGATATCAGGAAAAACAAAACAAAACAGTAATGCCATTTTTTAAAATGCCAATTCTGTTTGCACAGCTGAAAAAAAAGCAAGAGAATACTCACAAGTTGTCTGAACAGAATAGGATGGTCAATATAACTGTTAAATAAATAACGTTGAAGGGACACATCTTAAAGTGGGCCATTCATAGTACTTCAATTTTACATGTGGAGAAAGTTACAATGTGCCTTTAACATACAGGACCAATAGCTATGACACAACCTATTTCCAAAGCCTTCCTCATTATTCACACAAAAATTGATTTCTCACCTAGGTCAATAAAAGAGTAACTGTACCTAATCACAAACACTGAGGTCTCTCCATAATGGATCTCTCATCCATAGATAGACCTTTGAAATCAATGAGAACCTTGGAGGGAGTACAGTTGTAATACTTCCATAATGAATTGAACTCCTTTTTCTTTGTAACTAGAAAATCCCACAACTAAAGGGACCTCAAAAGTAATTTGGTCTAGTTTATGTCTGAATAGGAATATCCTTGATGTACTCTCTGACAAGTGATCATCTAGTCTCTTTCTGAAGGCTTTCATTTAAAGAAACCTCATTATTTCCTAATGGGGGACCCATTCTATTTCTGGACAGTTCTACTGCTCAAAAAGGGTTGTTCTGTTTATGTGTATGGGGTTTTTTTTTTTTGTCCTTCTGTGAAACTCCCTCCTTGCCCTTCTACTTATTTCTTCTAAGTTCTTTCCTCTGAGGCCCGGCAAAACAAATCTAATCCCTCTACATAATACCTCTTCAGATACCTGAAAACAAGTATTATGCCCTAGCCCCAAAATCTTACCCTTTCTAGGCCAAACATAACCAGTTTCCTCAAAATATATTCTCCAAAGATGGTTTTGCTTTTCCCTCAGTAGCCTGGTCAGGAGAAAGGGTGGTACAGAGAGTGCTAAGGAACTGGGTTGAAAACAAGGTAATGAGGAGACCCTTTGGTTTCCAAACTCCTAGAGTCATACCAAGAAATGAAAATTTATTTTGTTTAAAAAGTAAAAGCCATACTAACTCCACAGAGTTATTAGGTATTCTATGAGGTATTCAGCTATTAGTCTCAATTGTTTAATCAGATCAGCAGCTAGGTGAAATGGATTACGCTGTAACGGAAATCTGAGATGTGGTTTCTAATCTCAACAACACCTCTAACTAGGTATGTGACTAAACAAGTCACTTTGCTGTTGTGGGTCTCCATTTTTTCATTTGCAAAATAAGCAAATTCAGCTAGATTAGAGATTCTTAACCTGGTAACTGTGTTTTGTTTTTTTTTTAAGTAACTATATTTCAATAGAATTGGTTTCCTTTGCAAAACTGTATAGTTTATCTTATGCATTTAAAAACATTATTCTGAGAATGGGTCCACAGGTTTCACTAGACTGCCAAAGCAGTTCATGACATCAAAAAATATTAAGAATCCCTGAACTGGGTGAAGGGCAGCTGGATGGCACAGTAAATAGAGTATGGCGCTGGAGTCAGGTGGGCCTGACTTCAAATCCAGCCTTAGACACTTACTAGCTGTGTGACTCTGGACAAGTCACTTAATCCTGTTTGCCTCAATTTCCTCATCTGTAAAATGACCTGGAGAAGGAAATGGCACGACCACTGTAGTATCTTTGCCAGAAACCCCAAATGGGGGTTTCTGACAAAGAGTCAAACATGACTAATTGACTAACCAACAACAAACTGAATGAACACTTAGGCCTTTTCTAGCTATAATGTTCTAAGTTTCTATGAGTTCACCTTCAATAGTAGATACTTTCACTGGAGGCAAGAAAAGAAAACGAGAAATGTGGCACGCTAGGACAGACTTGCAGAACTATAGAATCACGTGCTTCTCACCAGCTGTGTGACCGTGGGCAAATGACTTGACCTCTCAGGGTTCTGGGAAATGTTCTAAAATGATGGGCTGCAAAGCAGCTGGAGTTTTGCAAAGGAAAAAGTTTCCTCACCAAGAATTCCCCTACATCTGTCAAGCTGAAGTCACAGATTGGAAACAAAAAAAAAAAAAAAGAAAATAGACCTTATCCCTGTTAACTTCGCAGAAATATAAATACTACCCAGAAGTCTTTACATTGTAGGAACCCCCCAAAAAAGAAGGGATATCTTTCCACTAATTATCTATTTATGATTTACAAAGAATAAGAGGTGGAAGAAAAATATCTTTCTGAAATGACATTCTCATTAGCCTGTCTAGAATTCAGATATATGCTCCAGACCTTTGAATACCATAGCCCCAAAGAGAAGTTGACATCCCTCCTCACCTCATAATAAAGCCCTCAATCAAATACTTATCTGATATAAATAATTATTTCAGGAACAGAAGGTGCTTTAAGGTCTGTGAATAAGACACCTTTATACAATAGATAAGATTATGTTAATAAGTTATTTGATAAGACCTTCCATTTATCATCTTTTGATCACTAGTCTGTTTCCCTAAAATAAACACACACGTATGCACGCACACACACACACACACACACACACACACACACACACATACTGCACCACTTTCTAGTATTTCCCTTATTACAAAAAAGGAGACATTAAAAACAATTTCTCCGATTTATTATATAGGTATAAAGAAAGCACAAACACAAAACACATTCTTTCCACCATTTTTCCCAAAGATATAATGCAATTAACTATTTTTTTTAATACAGAGTATTAAGCTTGTTCATCACTTTGCTTAGCTTAATTTTAGAAAAGCCTACTTGGAGAATCTTTGAAATGCATAATTAATTGATACTAGAGCGGTTACATTTGTACCTAAGTGAACAGTATGTGTGAAGCTTACGCAAAGAAATCTAGCGAGCAAAAGCATCAATTAGGGAGATGGACTTCTCCCTGGCTCTTAAATGAAATATGCTCTCCTATGGTGGAAGATCATATGCCAAAGTTGATATTTGTTCAGCAGCTCTCTGGCCTTGACTCATCTTTCCATACACAAGAGTGGGCCATTGTGTTTTCTTTCTTTCTTTTTTTGTAGGTTTCTTTTTTGTCAATTGGATCTGACAGAAAAATTAAAATAATCCTCTTTTACCTCTGCATTATCCTTTAAGTACTTAAGTTTTAATTATATCTCCGTTTACCTGAAGATATTTTGGGAAACTCCCAATAATGGGTATACGCAGTCGAATACAGTGTAAAAGTGCGTGTAATTTTCAAGTCCCCAGTTGTTAATGAAATCCCAAACATTCAGATTTTAATTGAACTAGATAACGATTACGAAGCTTAGCAGCAGCTGGCACTGCAAATTCATTCTCAGCAGATTTTTATGTTGTACTCTAAATCATTGCTTTTGTAATCTTCCTAAATTGTCCTTTATCTTGCTAATGCAGATATGATTCTCAGAGAGTAGCAGACTTCCACTGTTACCCTTGCCTGAAAATCTCCAAGTGTAAAATCTTAATAGTATTTTTAATAAGTATTATGATCTATACATGTAATGTGCATTCAATAAACTCTTACTCTAATTAGAAGAAAAGTTCAGCTTTTTGTGAGACCTGTTTTGGAGATGATGACTTATTACATAAAACTCACTGCTAGAAACATCTGAAAAACAGAGGTCATTAGACATAAAAAAGTGAGTGGAGTGGAGGTGGTTGTTGTAGGAAACAATATATGTTGCAGATTAAGAAGATTTTTTTTCTTCAGGGCACAGCTTATCAAAAATCAAGGCAAGATTCAATGATTCAAAAAAAAAAAAAGCAGTAATCTGATCTCAATCCAGCGCTGTCACAGAATTCTCAAGCTATTCATTTGCTCTCTTTTTACAACTATTTACTCAAATGGAAATACAGACAGAGGATGAACTGTGTCCGTCATCCCCAAACCAGCCATTTTAATGTTAGAAAGGTTCTTCCTTTTTCAATGGCTGCCAAATGACTTTTCTGTGGCCAAAACAACTCATGATAAGCTTTCCAAGGTGTGGAGTAGTCTGACATCTATGGCAGTGAAGGCAGATAGCACAGATCACGGCCCATACATGCCTTCTATAGCCTGTAGGGTCCACTCCCCCCAAAGAAACCACTGATCTTTTGGCATATGAATATGAACAATTCTAGCAGTTTCGATTTACTAGCTGTGTGACTCTGGGCAAGTCATTTATCCCCAATTGCCTCACCAAAAAAAAAAAAAATTTCATATTTTTCAATTGATCTACTACTAACGAAGTTCTCAACATGAAAAGTTTATTAATTGGGAAATGGGAGTTCAGAAACAAATTTCTGACCTCAACATCCAAGGTCCTTCATAATCTGACCTCAGTTTACCTTTGAATCTTTCTCTCATACCAGTTCCATTAATACAGGCCACATTCTAGCCACAGTGGATTATTCTCTGTTCTCATTTCTCCCTCTTGCTTACCTGCCTTTACTCATGCAAAACTCCATGCCTGAAAATAAAGATCCAATTCAGGCTCACTCCTCTTAAAAATTTTCCTGATCCCAAGAGGTATAAGTGATCCCTTTTTCCCCCTCAAATTTTTCATTGCATATACTTCACTTTGCCTGGACCTCTCTTTTACACTCCTTCTTGTAGTTATTTTCATTCATGTATTTCCCTCCTAATACATTTAATCCATGTCCTAGTTCTCTTCCCCCAATCCTTAGCACAAGATTTTTCTCCCTCTTGAAATTACTTTGCATTTACTTATCTGTTTATATGTTACATTCACCCAACAGAATGTAAGCTTCTTGAGGTTAAAGGTTGTCATTTTTGTCTTTTCATCCTCTGCACATAAACAGTGATTTAACCATAGTAGGTATTTAATGAGTAGAATTTATTTGGTTTAAATATGCCAAAACCTATAAAAAGGGAAAGAATTTAAGAGAGTCTTGTGATAGATTCATCATTTCCACAATTGGTACAGATTCTCCCAGAATTCTGTGCTCTATAAAAGACTTGTAGATGGCTTTAATTTATCAAGGAACCTATGTTCTCATCAGTATGGTAGAGATAATAATACATCCACCTCATTTCATTTTTCTGATTCTTATCTGTGTCTTTCCAAATTTTCTTTTTCCTGCAGAGGCTCTACTTAACACTGGGGTGTAGCCTGGAGGCCCTTCACTAGTTATTATTTTGTCATTATCAGTGGCAGGTTTTGCACTGTCTATTTGCTTTCCCTCATTCTCACTGCGTGGCTTGTCCACCATTTCCAGCTGAAAGTTTCCTTGACAATGTCTCTTACATCACTTTTCTTGGAGATGACTAACACATTCCTCTTTCATAGTTACTCTTAAAACACATTAATTGATCCTGTTACGGGGCGGAGCCAAGATGGCGGAGGGAAAGCAGTGACTTGTTTGAGCTCTCCCCCAAAACTCCTCCAAATACCTATAAAAAATGGCTCTAAACAAATTCTAAAGCAGCAGAACCTACAAAAAGACAGAGTGAAACAAATTTCCAGGCCAAGATAACCTGGATGGTTGATCAGAAAGGTATATCGCACCAGGCGGGGAGAGGAGTGCAGTGCAGCGTGGGCACACAGGCCACAGCGAACCTGGACCAAGCCTTAGAAGACTGAATCGCGGGAAGCTGGGGCAGTTTCCAGACTTCTCAACCCAGGAATGCCAAAGACAACTTGGAAGGTCAGTGGGAAAAGTCTGTGACTGCGGTGAGAGAAGGAGCTAGGTCTCAGCCACCGCCTGGGGGCTGTGGCTGTTCCCTGAGCTTCCGGCCCACAGACTGAGGGGGAATCGAGTGGCTGATCAGAGGGGGATTGCAGGGATCTCTTTGCCAGTGCTGAGGCAGGAATCTCTTGCTTTACCGGTGCTTGGATCTGGGTCACAGTTCTGATGGGTGGTCCTGGGGCGACGAGGAGTGCTGGCATGGTGGAGCTTGTTGTGGCAGTGGAGAGGAAACACCTCGCCCCTTATCATACCACCTTGGAAGAACTGAAAATTTTAAGTTCCCTGGAAGTATCTCTGAAAACAGCTATACAAACCCCCACAGCTTGGGACAGTATATTCTCCACATTGGAAGCAGACTCTTACCTTAATAAAGAGTTTAAAACTCAAGTAATTGGCCGGGATCATGAGTAAGCAGCACAAAAAGAGTCAAACTATATTATCTTACTTTGGTGACAAAGAAGATCAAAACATACAACCAGAAGAAGACAACAAAGCCAAAGCTCCTATATCCAAAGCCTCCAAGAAAAATATGAATTGGTCCCACGCCTTGGAAGAGCTCAAAAGGGATTTTGAGAAGCAAGTAAGAGAAGTAGAGGAAAAACTGAGAGCGATGCAAGAAAATCATGAAAAACAAGTCAACAGCTTGTTAAAGGAGACCCAAAAAATACTGAAGAAAATAGCACCTTAAAAAATAGCCTAACCCAAATGGCAAAAGAGGTCCAAAAAGTCAATGAGGAGAAGAATGCCCTAAAAAGCAAAATTGGCCAAATGGAAAAGGAAGTCCAAAAGATTACTGAAGAAAATACTTCCTTAAAAATTAGAATAGAGCAATTGGAAACTAGTGACTTTATGAGAAACCAAGACACTGTAAAACAAATCCAAAAGAGTGAAAAATTAGAAAACAATGTGAAATATCTCATTGGAAAAACAACTGACCTGGAAAATAGATCCAGGAGAGAGAATGTGAAAATTATTGGACTATCTGAAAGCCATGATCAAAAAAAGAGCCTAGAGATCTTGTTAACAGTTTTGCATAGTAACTACATCTTTCAAGATTCTCTAAAATATCCCAAATAGAAGTTTACATACCCTGGAAAATAGGAAACAATGCACTGAACCTGTTCCAACGTAAAACATCTAGACAGGAAAAGTGTTAACAAACACAAAAAATTCAAAGCTACTGAGGTGGGAGAAGACTATTATAGACTACTGTATATCCTGCAGGGAAGCTGACCTATGCTAGTGACTAAGGCAATCATGATCACTAGGAGAAAGTTCCCCTCTTAAGGAAAAAGAGGTAGAGCCCAAGACACTAAGTGTTTGTTTTCTTCAATACACCAAAGTCCAAGGGATTAAAACAGAAAGTGGGATTCTCAACAGATTTCAAGCCAGTGAGGGCTACAAGAGATTAGGATGTCACCTGCCAAGTATATCAGTGACATGACTTTTTGACACAATTGGTCTTCAAATATTGACACCTTTTATGGTGGAGGTGTGCATGCCTGACATGTCAGCACAGTTCTTGGCATGGTTTGCTGTGTCCCTTTCCTGACTCAAATGTGCCAGTAATGTTGTGGTCTTGGATACAGTAATATTATACAACACCTTCCTCCCTATCCTTCAACATCATAAGAACTTCTGATTGCTCTAATCATTTTATATCATGGAACAATAGAACTCCTAGCACTCCAGCCCCCCATAGCCCTCCCCCTTCCCTACAAATATGAAGACATGGACTTTTTATGGCTGATTTTAAAGGGCCCCTAACACTTTAATAGGTTGTTTTTCCAACTTTACTCATCATTGTCTGCATATACAATGTGGTTTTATAAACCTTCTACAAGACAGTTTAAAAAGGAATGAAAACAAGCCAAGCATAGTTGGATTATTATCGGTCTTCTGAGGTAGCTTTCAAGGGAAATTAGTACAGTGTTGAGACTTCATAAAACACACATACATACAAACCTCTTTATTTCTAATACTCAATTCCTCTTCCTCCCCCCCAAAAAAAGCAATTCTTCAACAAGTAAAATCAGTGGAAACATAGTAATCACTCCTCCAACCAGAAATCCCTTCAGGGGTAAAAATACCCCAAAAGTAAGTATACTAACATTATTCTTTAGGGATTCTCATACCCATCCTTCTTTTTCAGTTATCTTTATATTTCAAATATTGACACCCTGGCAGCAGCTTTGCTATTTCAAGAATCTATTATCAGCAGCTATTACTGGATCATTTCAAGTATTTGCTCTACCTTGAAGTCAGACTAAAGAATGCATTGGTTCAAAAAATGTGCAACTTACCAGTATTACTCATAGACTTCCACTCAGATTGATGACCTAAGTGGTGTGTCAGGAGTAATATGAGATTGGGATTTAAAAGACTGGTTTTATACCTGGCCTACCACTAATTGTGACCTTGGGGAAGTCCCTTATCCTCTCTGGGCTTCAGTTTATTGGTCCACAAAATATGGGGATTGGATTAGCTGATCTCTGTGGTTCCATATAGTGCTAACATTCTCTGTTCTATGGTCCATCCACTTTTGATTTTCTGGGTTCCCTGTTCTAAGGTATTACAATCTTCAAAGCAATCTCCACACCCACGTGGGCTCCAGCATGAGGACTGTGGCTGAAGGACAGTAACCAAAAGCTGGGAAGACATGTCCCAGATAACAGCATTGGTCTCCAATAAAATCTACCCTCTCTTAACTCATTATTGCCCAACACTGTACCCTCCTATTATTGACTTCTCATGGTTGTACAAGTTTCCATCTTCTCTCCTTCTGCCAAGGGGAAGGGAAGAGCCTTTAGGAAAAGTTATAATCTAATTATGACCCCAGGCATTGGCACCATCAGCTGCATGGACAAAATTCTATTCCACTCCACCATTTTGACACCAAGACTACCTCTGTGGCTGGGGCAGGTGCTCCTTTGTGGTCTCTATTCTCCCAGGGAGCAGCTGGTAGGAGTCTTCCAACTCTCCCTCTTCATTTTTGATGGAAGAGTGAGCCCCACAGAACTAACAGAAATGTTTAGGTAATAAATCTGTATCATAGGCCTCCTATTATATTTCCCCCAACTATCCCTTTTGAAACTTTCCTCCTTCTAGTTAGGGCATCATCCTGTCCATTTACCCGGGCTCCCAACCTCAGTTTTATCTCTGACTCCTCACTCTCCCTCACCCCATATAGCCAAACAATTGACAATTCTTATTTATTCTACCTCCTCATCTTTCATATTCTTCCTCTTCTCTCTATTCACATAACCTTCACTGTTGCAAAGGCCCTTCAACCATCTCTCACCTGAATAATTATAATAGTCTCTTAATTGCTTTCTGTGACTCAAGTCTCCTCCCACTTCAATTTATCCTCCACACACTTTTTCCCAAAGTTTTCCCATGTTACTCTCCTATTAAAAAAACAAACAACTAATAGCTGCTTCCTATTGCCTCTAGGATCAAACATTTTCTCTTCTTACCTTATCACTTTTTAATTTCTATTTCTGTCCACATTTAATCATTCAATTAATTGTTAGTACAGTAGGACATTTATTAAACTTATAAATAAGTAAATATACAGATATGGGAAGCATGGTCTTTAAGTGATATATGCATGTGATCAACAAAATTTGGACAACATTGTTTTGAGGTCTCTTCTAGCTCTGACATTGTGTTTTCTTCTGAGATCCTTTCCAGTTCTGAGATTCTATGTTCTCCATTCTAAGGACCCTTCTAACTCTGACAGTCTATAAATAATATGAGTAGCTTTTTGTTAACTGTTAAGTACTTTATACCTTGCTACTTATGGAACTATCTATTTTCCCCTTAACCTTATTTTTGGAAAGGGTAAGTATAGTAAAATAGAAAAATAAACATCTCAGCATATCTATTCAAAATAATAATTGGGGTACCTTTTAAAAATGAGAAGTAGAGGGGGCAGCTAGGTGGCACAGTGGATAGAGCACCGGCCCTGAAGTCAGGAGGACCCGAATTCAAATCCAGTCTCAGACCAGACATTTGACACTTACTAGCTGTGTGACCCTGGGCAAGTCACTTAACCCCAAGTGCCTAAAAAAAATGAGAAGTATATGCCTTTTCTTTGAAAATATTGGGGGGGGGGTATATCCTTAAATATTTTGCAATAGATTAATATGTTGTTATATATTTCTAGAACACACTAATTAATAATAATAATACCTAGATTTTATATAGTATTTTAAGGTTAATAAAGATCTTTACATATGATATTTGATTTGATTCTTGAATCAACCCTGTGAGGTAAGTGCTATTACTGTTTCTACTTTCAGATGGGGAACCTGAGGCTGAGAAAGGTTAAGTGTTGTGCCTAAGATCACATAGCTGATAAGTTTCAGAGGCAGGATTCAAATTCGGGGTCCTCCTGTCTCCAAGTATATCACTCTATCCAGTAAGTCATTTAGATTGAAATTGGAAAACAAACCTTTAAAAGGAATCCCTAGAAACAGAAGAGGAAAGAAGATAAGAGAGAAGTTAAACAGTAAGAATAAAGGCACAGAGGGAAGGAAATAAAGACATAAAAGGAAGAAAAGGCAGAAAGGGGACACAGAACAGAGAGAAGACAGACTTTTTTCTGTTATAGAACTCTGAGTTCTCTAGGGGGAATGTTGATTGTACAGGACAATTGATCAATAAAGTCTATGTACTTCAATCTAATCCTTGCAATACACACACTGGTCTTAATTGACCTCTCTGAAAGTTAATAATCACTAGTCGCTATACCTAAGGTTACTTGCTACTAAAAGCAACTGTACTCTTGTCCACTGTAACATCACTTCTGATACATAACCACAGATGTAAAATTGCATTTCTTCTATTACTCAAATCATGAGCAAAGAATGCTTCAGTGAATACCGGAGTTATGGAAATCATCTGGGCAAATATCATCTTCTGATGTTGAAATCTCTCTAGGAACTGCTGGTGCTCACTATTCCAATTTGCCTCTGGAGCTATAACAGGGGACAGCAAGCTCTTGGGTTTGACCCGCCACCCCCTAAACAGACCCAGACGAAGGGCCCAGGCCTTTCCTGGCAGGGAATGAAGCCTTCACAGTCACAGATCTGAACATCCTGCTTATAATTCAAATCACAGCTGCAGTAATATATTCACTTTAGTTTCCCCACAGATTCATGAAAAGTTCAGCCAAGGGCACATTCTTATTAGATTAAAGGAACCTACTAAAACAATGGGAAACCCCAGATAAAGAGTTTGACATGGAGTAACATCTCTATCACACATCAAGTAAGCTGAAAGAACAGATAGTATTTTCAAGTTTTTCATAAGCCATGTTGGAACACATCTAAGCATCCAAAAGCAAGCTTTGTTTAGAGTGTACACGCAGACAGACATATGGCTAAACATGAAAGCATGGTCATGGGAACCACCAGACTTGACTGGAGAAGTTCCTAACAAGAAGCAAAAATGTTCTCCTTCAAGTGGTGGCTGAAGCATGTGCCAGGAGGCCCTCTCCCTTCCTTCCTCATTCTTTCCCCTTCAGTAGACAAAGTACTTGGTCTGGAATCAGGAAGATCTGAATTCAAATTTGGCCTCAGGCATTTAATGGCTATGTTGCATGACCCTGGGAGAGTCACCTAACCTCTTGTTTCCCTCACTTTCCTCACCTGTAAAATGGGAATAATAATAGCCTCCCTGCCTCACAAGGCTGTAAGATAATATTTGTAAAAAGAAAAAGAGAGGAGAAGAGAAAAAACAGAGGAAGAGAGGAGAGGAGGGAAGAGGGGAGGAGAGGAGAATGAAGAGAGGAGAGGGGAGGTAAGAGGAAGAGAGGAGAGAAAATGGGAGAAGAAGAGAGAGAAGCGGAGGAAAGGAGAACAGAGGAGTGGGAAAGAAAAAAGAGGAGAAGGGGGAGAGGGAAGAGGAATGAAAAACAAAAAGAAACATATATGGCCCAATTCCTGGCACATAGTAGGTACCTTAAATATATATATATGTATATATATACATATATAAAATATGTATATTGCCTCCCATGCTCAGATCTCCTTAGCTCTAATAGATTCAGTTATCTCTCTGAAAATAATTTCCAGATCTATATATTCAGCCTCTCCCCTTTAAAAGCCATCCTCCACACACATGACAAAATATTTCAAAAGCACAAGTATGATCATATAACTCCTCTGCTCAAGACTAGCCCTATTACCTCTAGGATAAAATGCAAACTCCTCAACTCGACCAAAAAAAAAATTAAAATTGTTCAATTTGACATTTAAAGCCATTTACAAACTGACTTGAAACCACTTTTCTTGACTTAGTTCAAATTAGTCCCTGCACATACTTCACATTCCAGTCCAAATGGTCCAGTTCTCACCCAGCCCTGCCCCCACCCCTCCAATCCTAGCTTGGCCCTCCATCTCCCACTTCTGTGACTTAAAATGTACTCCCTTCTTGCCTCTGCCTCTTAGAATCCCTAGTTCCCTTCTAGGCTCAGCTCTTGTACCAGCTCTTACAGGAAGACCTTCTTGATCCTCCTACTTAATTCCCTCTCTTTCCTCAACTTCTCATGTATATAAAGTACTTATTTACATCCCCATTATGTCCCACCAGTAGAATATAAGCTCCTTGATAATAGGTACTGTTTTACATTTTATCTTTTTATTTCCAGCATATTTTTAAAATATTTGTTGCATTGGATTGAACAAGGTGGCTAACAATTTCCCTCCCAGGAAAGAGAGCTCTTATTCTGCCTTTAAGGCCTCCCTTGACCATGGAAGGAAGGGAGAATGTGGGATACATCACATATCAAGGGAATGAAGGATTTCCCAACTTTGTGTTTCAGTCATTTTCCAGTCATGTCTGACCCTTTGTGAACCTTTCTTGGAGTTTTCTTGACAAAAATACTGGAGTAGTTTGCCATTTCCTTCTCCAGCTCATTTCACAGTGAGGAAACTGAGGCCAACAGGGTTAAGTGACTTGCCTAGGGTTACACAGCTATTGTCTGAGGCCAGATTTGAACTCAGGAAGATGAGTCTTCCTGACTCCAGGTCCTGCACTCTATGTACTATGGCGCCACCTAGCTGCTCCCCACTTCCCATCTACTTACTCCTAACCTCCTTCCTCTTTCCCATAGTTGTCTCTTCCATGCCTCAGATTTTTTTCTTAAGTTTCAAGTCTGTTCTTCAACACATAATCCTTTGTTAGCTATGTGATTTCAGGCAAATCATTTAATTTCTCTGCAATTTGGTTGTCTCATCTGCAAAATGAGGGGGTTGGGCTAAATGATCTGTAAGGCCTCTTTCATTTCTAAAGCCCAGTGATTCTATTCTTCTATGAAATATTCACAAATATATATACACTCCCAGATAGATGATATCTAGACTATTTTACTACCCAAGGTCTTTATTAAAAATATGGTTCAAAAGTATCAATAAACATGTCTTAATGTCAGCAAAAATTAAAACCTTTTCCATGAAGCAGAGTACTTTAATTGCATTTAAAAAGCAAAGCATCCCTTTTCCTCCCATGCAATAGTCTGATTCATCTAATGATCAATACATGCAAATATTTTTACAGTTATACAAAATCCTCCCATAAAAAATCAATAACTATGATGAAGTAAACCAAATGGGCTATTTTAAATCCTGCTGATTTTAATGGTTAAAAAGAGAATCTCGGTTCTATTTATGTTTCTAGGTAGGAATTACATCTTATTTTTGTTCCTGAAAAGCAATGTATCTGTTCGAGTGCATACAGCTTACAGCTCTGGTAACTGGGAGGCTGCAGAGGCTGTAGAGTAGATGACAGGGGGCCAGAATCGCTCTCCAGGGTTCAGAATTGCTGCCTTGTGAAATGCAGACAAGAGGGCTCTTGTCAGGGCCTGGGTGAACCTTTGCCAACACACTGTGTCCTTGCCCTCTCTGTGTCATAAAGGCTGCACAAGGGCCATGGCGCTGAAGCTCCTACCATCTGACCCTTTTAAAGGGGTCAGTCCTCTGCCAAACACAAAGCCCCACAAGACATCAATGCAAATGAAATAAAGAGGGTGGGTGGGGGGAAAGGAGCTTAAGCCTGGATAGGAGAAGAGAACGTTTTCCTTTTTGTAATACTTCCACTCTGGAATCATTTATCACTACTTTTAATGCCTGGGAATGAAAGATGAATTTTTTTCATCTGTGATTTACCCATATGTCTAAGTTCTAAATAGTTAGGTCAATACCTTTCTTCTGGAAGAATGGAGTAAAGGAGGTACACAAGGAAATATAGAGGGACGAAGAAAAGGAAAGAAGGGATGAGAAAGGAGAATCTCAGAATTGAGATGGGCTCATCTAATCTAGCCCTTCCATGACCAAGAATCTTCCCTGCAACATATCAGACAAATGGTCAACCAGTCTTTGTGTCTAGACGTTCAATTCACCAGATAAGTGTATTACCTAGCTTATAGGCCTCCTCTTCCACAAGAATAGGAACAAAAGTTGTGGTCAAATGCTTTGCTAAATTTTTAGATAAACCCTAACCACAGCATTACCTGAGCAACTTTCTAATAACTCTGTCCCAAAAACGAAATAAGGTTGACCTGGCATGAGGTGTTCTGGAAGCTAAGTTAGCTCTTTGTGAACATTGCTTCCTTTTCTACATATTCATTAACCATCCTTCTAAGAATATGTCCCAGAATTTTCCCAGGATTTGGAGTAAAACTCACTGGCCTATATTTTGCAGACTCTATTTTTTTTCCCTGTTCTGAAAATAAGGACATTTCCTTTTCTTTAGTCATGTGGTACCTTTCCCATTCCCAGAAGGACGAAGGGAGAAAAGGAAACAAGTAACCTTTCTTCCAGAAGGCATATGGGTATCATAATTGATCAAATTAGCTTCTCATTGACCTAAAATTATACCTACTCTGAAAGAGCAACCCACATCTGAGGGTAATACTAGGGTGACCCAGATCATCCATTCAATTCAGCAAACATTTATTAAGCACTTTCTATGTGCCAGCCACTATTCTAAGCACTGGGGATACACAGACAAAGGAGGACACAGAGTGCTTGTCCTCAAGAAAGGAAATGAGGCACACAAATCAGCTCGATAACAAGGTAGAAAGTGACAAGGGCAAAAGAAACATTAGGACAAAGTACTCTAAGAATATCAGAGAAAAGAGAAATCACGTTTAGTTAGGGAGAAGGCATAAGGGAAAGCTTTATGAAATAAGCAATACATTGAGCAAAATATGCACATGTATGCACTGGACGGACACCCAATTACCCCTACATATTACAATTAATTTTTAAAATTTATACCACTGTCTTTGAAACTCTATTTTTTTTTCAATAAGCTCATCAAACCCGAATGTGATTTTCCTCCACCCTACTGGGTTCATGATTAAGACTGAGGAAGCTTTTGGTGCCTTGCATATAGCCCTACTGTGCTGATGATTGAGATTAGAGAGGCTTTTGAAGTGTTGCATATAGAAGATATTGGGTAAATGTGAAGAAGCAGAGGAAGAAGAAAGAAAAGGAACAAAAGGAGAGAGAAACTTTATATGCTTACCTATAACCCACCTCCTATGGTTCCTACAGATGACTAAAGGGCTCAAAGGTGTAAAATTCTTATAACATGAAAGTATATTCAGCATCCAGAAAGATACCTGCTTCTTAAATATTTTTTAGCAAATTATAATAAAAAGGAATGGGGACCCATATATCTATCAGTATTGTTCTATTTTTACTCCTGAGGCAATAAAGTAGAGAGGTATATTCAATTCAACATTTAGCAAGCACCAACTAATAATAATAGCTAACATTTATAGAGTGCATTAAGGGGTTTTATTTTATTTTTAATTTATGGAATAAAACAACCATTTCCATAACAAAGTACAATGAAAAAGATGATTGTATATGAAACTGCAAATATACTACGCACAACTTGTTATTCCTTTCAAATACGCAACAAAATTGTCATGTAAATTTCTTTTTTTCCTCTCTCCCCCCCCCCCCCCCACTCCTCACCCTGGAGATGGCTAGGTTAAGGTTTGCAAAGCACAAAGCATTTTCTTTGTTGTGGAAGATCCAAAGATAAAAAATATTTTGGTTCCTACTCTCAGAGCACTTAAAATCTAATAAAGCAGGACAAGACAAATACAAGAGTTTATATGCTATAATACAGACTAGGTTAGGAGAAAACCCAGGGGATAAAAAGTGCTATTAGAAACAGTTGGAGGAGGGGAGCTCAAGGAACTGAAATCAGGTATGGCTTCATGGAACAGGTCTGATAATAAAGGAATATGAAGTATGAAGCCAAAAAAGAGTCTATGAGTCTTACTTAGAGCAAGGATATGTATTTACATAACTCTAATGGCATTCTGGGTGGCTCCCTACTACAAATCTCTCTTCCATTCATGTACTGATTCATTCCTCTTCATTATCATCATTTCTCCCTTCTCCAAAGATGTGTTTGCATAGACTAATAATAATTAGTGTTAATAATAGCCATCATGATAATAGTTCACATGTATTTACTCTTCAGAGTTTTATAAAGTATTTTACATACAAAATCTCATTTGACCCTTGCAACAATACTGTGAGGTAGATACTACAGATATTATCCAAATTTTACAAATGAAGAAATTGAGGACCAGAAAGATTAAATGAGTTGGCTATAAAGTGTCATGTAGATACTAAAAACAAGGTTTCTCTCAACTTAAGGTCCAAATGCTATTTAACTCAGTGGTTGGTAAGCAGAAATAGACTGCTGACAAGTTATGCAATCTAAATATACCAGAGGGAATGTCATTAGGGCATATTTTGAAAGTAGCAGTTGTGAAGCCGCTTTATAGATGGAACCATCTTTGAAAGGGTCTATCAGTTAAACATGTAGTATATTCCCCTCTTACCAAGTTTGGTGTGTGTATATGTATGTATATGTGTGTGTGTATAAAACATGCAGTCATTGAGAATTTCCAGAGTAATTTTTACTGAGCTAGAAACCCACCATTCCCCAAACAGAGAGAGAGAGAGGGAGAGGGGGAGAGAGAGAGAGAGAGAGAGAGAGAGAGAGAGAGAGAGAGAGAGAGAAATACCCTGGAAGTTCACTCTATTCCTGGACTTCTCATATTGGAAGTATTCTTTGCCTTTGTGGTCTCTCCCTCTTATTGGCTAGTTCCTCTATTTTAATGAAGACAGAAGGATGCCCAGACTTTCTCTATGGCAGCCTTTCATTTCTTCCCCACCCTTTCCTGCTTCTTTTTATGTGTTTTTCCATATATTCATATGTAAGCTCCTTGAGGGTAGGGATTGTCTTTTTTTCTGCTTGTATTTGTATTCCCAGCATTTAGCACAGTACTTGGCGCACAATGAGTGCTTAACAAATTTTTGCTGATTTGTTGACTGGACACACAACCTTTTGGTTTAATTTCTTTGTTTTGAAAGAGAATCCTACATTTAAAGTTTTACACAATATTTAGACAACATATTTGTTATATATTTAGACAACACAATTTTTTAGACACTGGTATGCAACTCCTTAACACATCTGTGGACCAAATATACGAGTTTCTCTTCTACTCTCCCAGCGCCTAAGGATGATGGCAAGGATTAAAATTTTATGAAGCTAAATGTATTTCTTTCACTTCCTTTGAACTCAATCTAGTTAAAATGCAGACTCATTCTTGGCCAAATGATGAATTTCACCAATCTCACTGTCATCATACTCCCTTGCCACTGCCCCTCTCCCACCAGTTATCACTTACAACTTGAGGAACCCCTTCTTGTTTTACATTTGAAAAACAGGAACAAAAGTCTATGTTTGGCTATAAAATTCAACTCATTCACATACCCCGTACCTGTTATTCTTTTTCCTTTCCATTGTTGAACCACAGTTACATTAAGACTCAGAGAGGTCACCTCGTCTAAACTCCACAAAAAGCAAGAACCCTGTCTGTCACATCCCCAACAAGATACATCATCCAGCCACTGATTAAAGATACCCATTACCCCAAGAACTACCCTGCCTTCTACCCCACTCCTCCAAGATCCCATCATGAAACTGTCCATCTCATTTTAGGACAGGTCTCTCTAATGGTTAGTAAATCATAAAAAAGAGCAAGAAGAATATAGGCTTTGGGGTCAGAAGGTTAGAACACCAGCTCTGCTACTTACTAGCTGTTGACCTTGAGCAAGTCAGTGACCTAACTCCACTTATAAAAGGAGGGCATAGCCCTAAGATCCTTTCTATCCTAGCTCTATCAATGATCCCCTACCTAAATCACAGTATCACAGACTTTGTTTTTGTTAGAGCTGGACCTTAGAGACCATCTAGTCCAACACCAACTGAATTTTTTTTTAATTTTTTTTTGGGGGGTGAGGCAATGGTGAGTTAAGTGACTTGCCCAGGGTCACATAACTAGTAAGTGTTACATATCTGAGGATGGATTTGAACTTAGGCCCTCCTGAATCCAGGGCCAGTGCTCTATCCACTGCACCACCTAGGTGCCCTCGAATTTTTTTAACAGGACATTAGCATAAACTAAGGTCCCTTTCTTGCTATGATCTTATGAAGTTTTTTCTGTATTCTGAATTAAAACATATTTCCTTGTAAATTGCACCCATTAGTCCTAGTTTTGGGATGGGAATAAGATAGAAGGTAAGCTAAGCATGATATTTAAAGGGCTACCATATGGAAAAGGGATCAGATTTGAAGACGGTGATCACCTTCCCCTCTCAGTCTTTTCTTGCCCAGTCTTTCAACTGACTAATATTGCTCAGGAAAAAGTATTTAGCTTTTAGGGGTTGTTTCCTTCTTCCCTAATTAAGTTTTCTAAAAATGAGGTTTTGGGAATTTAAAGTGCGTACACACACACACACACACACACACACACACACACACACACACAGAGTCCTACACTCTTCCTTAACAAAGTTCTCTTAAAGGATTCCTTCCTTTCTTTGCCCAGAAGCCACAAATAGGTCCTGTGGCTCCACACACACAATATGATGCAGCCTGAAGACAACAGATACACTTGGATATGGCAGCACAGATAAGCTCTGAACTAGCTACTATCCTTAGTCATTTTGCAGTATGGCTTTCTATTATTTGAAAATACTAGTAACGTCAGCAGCCTGAATACATGCTAAAGATACCATCAGCTTCATTTAGGGAACATAATGTCGCAGCTTTCCATACCTGCTCAAAGTTATTCTCCAAACAATGGAAGCATTTCCCTTTAGGGAAAGCAGACAAAACGGTCACAACAGATCCATAGCGACAAGCTCGGCAAACTGTCTAATGCCTGCCTAAATGGCAATAAAGTTCATTAATTAGGCAGCTGCATTAGAGTGTGTTTCCCCTGTAGCTATATTCTGCTCAAGGGTGTTTCCAATAGTATTGAATGGATGTTGCAAGTACTAAACAAAATCCACTAACGGATGGCCTCTGTCAGATCAGAGTTTCCAAGAGGTTTATATGTTTCATTAGGAGGGGAAACTTGGAATGACAGAGTCAAGTAGGTAGGCATGACACCACGGGGCGCCTGGACAGCCCGCACGATCAATGGTCACAGATCCAAAAGCCTGTGTTCCTGTGCAGGAGGCTGTATGTAGGGAGAGACAAATATGATTTTCAGCTGAACAAGGCTACACAGCCCAACTTCCGGAGCTGGAACGGAATATGGTAAAATCCCATTTTTTACGGATTAGGTTTGAACCAAGATCATTCTATAAAAATGGATTTTCTGGAGGGAAAATAAATGGAAATAGGCATCATGCCTTAAGAACTTCATGGAGAAAAAGGTTAAATGTATCCATGTTCTTCCTGTTTCCCTTCATTAAATATACTGGAAAATAAACATACAAATTTAAATACATTTAAATAATTTTCATAATCATTCTTCAAAATCTTCTTGGCCAAAATAGTTTCTTTTCATCAATCCTGCATTTCCATTAAAAGAGTATTACAAAAACACAGGATTTTAACTGCGTGTCAGAGCATATTCAATAGGTCGACCAAGCAGGGACACCGTTAAATGCCCAATTTTTCCTGCCTTCTGACCTCCTAGTTTCTGTGATACCTTTCACACCAACTCAGTCCAGAGACTAGAATTTATATTTATAACCACATTTCCTATTTAATTCCATTTTATGCCTAGGAGTTACCGTACAACCATTAACTCCTATTCAGGGGAGTCTTTCAACATATAATGCCAAGAAAATGATAATTAAAACTCAGTCTTGGGCACTGATCTTTCTGCTATCAGAGTGAAACATCTGGAGGTATGCCACAGTCAATGATGGTGATGTGTTTTGCCTTACTTACTTCATGCAATAAAGTCAATATAGCCTATCAATATGTAGGACTCACTCACCTCTTCATCTAAAACAGGGGTGGGGAACTTGTGGCCTCGAAGCCATATGTGGCCCTCTAGGTCCTCAAGTGTGGCTCTTTGACTGAATCCTTTTGGGGATGTGTTCTGTGAAATTTGGATTCAGTCAAAAGACCACACTTGAGGACCTAGAGGGTCACCCAGGGCCTCAAGGCTGCAGGTTCCCCACCCCTGAAGCATTTGTAAACTCATTTGTCTATCGGTATAATTACTGGTTTCAGGAGGCAGGGTAAAAGAAGATGGAGATGTAGGTGATGTAATAGAAAGAGAACTGGACCAATAAAACACTTCATTTTGAATTCTAACTCTGGTACTTGTATGTCATCTGGCAAGTCATTTCATCTCTTTTTGCAATTTCCTCATCATTAAATAAGGACACTAAAACCTAGCCTCTCTATAGAATTGTTATAAGGACATAGTGAGAAAATAAGGCACGTGAAAGTACTTTTAAAAGGCCATACACAAAAAAGTGACTAAAATGTCCATAACCAGAGATCCTACTGCTAGGCATATATCTCAAAGAGGATTAAAAACAAAAAGGGCTCACATATGCCAAAATATCCATAGGATCATTTCCTCATAGTACCAAAGAATCGGAAACAACGTAAGTACCATCAATTGAGGAATTGCTAAAAAAAAATATGGTACATAAATATAATGGAATATTACTTTGTCATAAGAAATGACAAATATGAGAAATTCAGGATAGCATAGGAAGACATATGACATGCTAACAGAATACAGTAAGCAGAATTAGGAAACATAATATACCTAATACCGAGAACGTAAATGGAACAAACCAAAAACATGAAAGTGTATCTTAATTCCCTCTTTGAAGTCTATCAATAAGCATATATTAAGTGCTTATTATATGATAATAAAAATAGCTAGCATTTATGTGTAAGGTTAACATATAAAAAGCACTTTATACATGTTATCTCATCTGACTTATATTACTATGTGTTACACACTGGGGATACAAAGAAAGGCAAAAAGTGTCTGTGCTCTCAAAGAGCTTATGTTTGAATGGAAGAGACAATGTGTCAATTACTGCGTATATATAAAATATATAGAGTATTGTTGTTGTTGAGTCGTTTAGGCATGTCTGACTTCATTATCCCATTTATGGGGTTTTCTTGGCAAAGATACTGGAATGGTTTGCCATTTCCTTCTCCAGGGTCTCCATTTTACAGCTGATGAACTGAGGCAAACAAAGGTTAAGTGACTTGCCCAGGGTCACACAGCTAGTAAGTGTCTAAGGCTGGATTTGAATTAGGGTCCTCCTGACTCCAGGTCCCATATTCTATCCATTGTGCCACCTAACTGCCCACACACAGAGCAGATGGAAGGAAATTTCTGAGAAGGCACTAACAATGAGGGTCAGGAGGATGGAACACCAGAAAAGCGTGATTCATAAAATGTGATT
>NW_020940358.1:10038423-10103496 GCF_900497805.2 Vombatus ursinus
GTACCAAGTCACAGAGATAGGAGATGGACTGTTATATTTAAGGAATGGTAAGCAGACCAGTGAAGTGGTTCACAGAGTTTGTTGTTGCTGTTGGCCGTGTCTGATTCTTCATGACCCTATTTAGGGTTTTCTTGGCAAAGATACTGGATAGTTTGCCATTTCCTTCTCCAGCTCATTTTACAGATGAAGAAACTGAGGCAAACAGGGTTAAGTGATTTGTCCATGGTCATACAGCTAGTAAGCATCTAAGGACAGCTTTGAACTCAAGAAGATGAGTCTTACTGACTCCAGGCACAGAGCTCTATCTGCTGCACCACCTAGTTGCTCCCCTGCCTCACACAGTATATGGGAGCATAGGAGTGAATAAAGTTTAAGAATATCAAAAAGGTAGGAAGGTGCCAGTTTATAAAGAGCACTAAATACCAAAGAAAAATATTTCTATTTGATCTTGGAGGTAACAGAGAGTCAACAGAGTTCATTAAGCAGTGGAGTGACATGACTAGACCCATGCTTTAGAAAAATCACTTGGCAGATGAAATGAGGATGGACAGGATTGTGCAGCAACTTCAGGCAGAGAGGTAAGTTACAATGTTATCGGAATAGTACAGGAGAGATATCTTAGAGCTTGAACTAAGATGGTGTCCATGTGAGTAGAGAGAAGGTGATATATATGAGTGATATAAAGGAAGAAATGAAATGATTGGATATGAGGAGTGGGTCAAAGTGAGGGGTCAGAATGACAGTGAAGTTGTGGGCCTGGGTAACTGAAAGGATAGTGGTGACTTTAAAGGTAATAGAAATGTTCAGAAGAAGAGAGAGGCTTTTTGAGGGGGAGGGGAGAAGACAAATGAGTTGCTTTGTACATACTGAGTTTGAGATATACAAAAGATAATTGGTGCTGCATGAATGGAACTCAGAAAGTAGGCTAGGGCTGGCTATATAGATCTGGGCATAGACATGATAACTGAAACTATGGAACTAATGACATCACCAAGTAATATGGTATATAGTGAAAAGAAGAGTTGGCCCAATACAGAGCCTTGAGGACAGCCATGAATTGTGGGAGTGACATGGCTGAGGAACCAGTAAAGGAAACTGAGGAGGAGAAGGAGAGGAAGAGAAAGGAGAGAGAGAAAGGGGGGGGGAAGGGAGAGAGAAAGAGAGGGAAGGGGGAGGGGGAGAGAGAGGGAGAGGTATCACAAAAACCTAGAAAGGAGAGAATATCTAGGAGGAAAAAAAAGTGATCAACAAAGTAGCAGAGATGGCATGAAATGTGAGGACTGAGAAGGGAAAAAAAGGAAGAGGTAGAGGACTATGGATGTGGTATATTACATATATTGCCATATATGGTTCAAGTGTTGGTTTTGTTGAAGTGGTTTTTTCTCTCTCTTTTTTTAAACTATTGTTACAATGGATGGCCCTCTAGGCTTAGAAAGGGAGGAGATATACATTTAAAACTAGAGGTGATGTAAAAACATTATGTCCCCAGGAACCTCATCATCAGGAAACTCCTCATATTTCAAGATTGCTTTTGGTTTGGTACTTATATCTCTTTAGTACACTCGATATCCTCTGCTCCTCTGATTGGGCTAGCTAAAAACTCCTACCAAAGTCTCTATTTAAAGAAAGCTCCCAGGCCAGTTATACTCCACAGTGGATTCTATCAGCTTTCTTTGTGGGTTATTATCTCCCATTATTGATTGTAAGCTCCTTGAGGACAGGGGCTGTTTTTCTTTTTTGCATTTGTATCTCTAGCATTGAGAACAGTTCCTCCCACACAGTAGACAGTTGATAAATATTTATTGATTGACTGGAAAACTAAAGATAGCAATAAAAATGTGACTTTGAAATGGACAAGTGCTAGAATGATATGATAATGACAGGTAGTGTAGGATAAAAGAAAAAATTCTAGACTTGGAAAACCTGGGTATGAATCTTAACTTTGACATTCACTAGCTGTGTAACTGTGGGCAAGTCACTTCAGGTGCCTGGGCCTTATTTTCCTCAACTAGAAAAATAAAATAATATTTGTACTACCTACCTTACGAGAATGTTGCAAGGAAATGATTTTTTTAAAGCCTGAATGGGAGTTTTTGAACTTTTTATTATATCAGGATAGTCTGTATTTATAAGAACACATATTTACAGCTAGGGGTCAGTTAGAATATCACCTTCATAATTTGGAGAAACTGAAGCCCAAAGTAGTGAAGGGATTGCCCAAGGACTGAGAGGCAGTAAGTTGTAGAGCTGAGCTCCAATCCCATTTCACCAGCTGCCTATTGTTCATTTTGAAATGGATGCCCCCTAAGCCTTTCAGACTCATCAGGTATCAGATAGAACTCATTATCTTTCCCCCCAAAAAAACTCACCTCTCCTCCAAACTTCCCTATTACTGTGAAAGGCATCATCATTCTTCCAGACACTCAGGTTCTCAAACCTGGTGGCATCCTTGATTCCTCACTCTTATCCCCACATTGCCAATCATTTGCTACATCTCTCATGTATGTCTCCTTTTCTCTATTCACAGTCACCATCCTAGTGCAGGCCTTCAGCACCTCTTCCCAGGGCTATTACAATTAATCAACACACATTTGTTACTATATGCCAGTCATTTAATTTTTTAATAATTAATTTATCTATAGTTTTCAACATTCACTTCCATAAGATTTTGAGTTTTAAATTTTCTCCCCTTCCCTCTCCTCCTTCCCCAAGAGAGTATGCAATCTAATATAGGCTCTATTTAAACATTCATATTAAGCATATTTTCACATTAGTTATGATGTATAGAAGAATTAGAACTAATGGAAGGAACCACAAGATAGAAGAAATAAAGCAAAACAACAAAAGAAAAGGAGAGCAAATAGTATGTTTCCATCTGCATTCAGACTCCATAGTTCTTTCTCTGCATGCAGATAGCATTTTCCATCATTCATCTTTTGGAGTTGTCCCAGATCCTTGCATTGCTGAGAAGAGCCAAGTCTATCAAAGTCAGTCATCACACAGTGTGGCTGTCACTGTGTACGATGCTCTGGTTCTGCTCACTTCACTCAGCATCAGTTCATATAAGTCTTTTCAGGTTTTTCTGAAGTCCACCTGCTCATCATTTCTTACAGCACAATAGTATTCCATTACATTCACATACTACAACTTGTTCAGCCATTCCCCAATTGATAGGCATCCCCTCAATTTCCAATTCTTGGCCACCACAAAAAGAGCTGCTATAAATATTTTTCTACATGTGGGTCCTTTTCCTGTTTTTATGATCTCTTTGGGACAGACCTAGAAGTGGTATTGTTGAGTCAAAGGGTATGCATAGTTTTATAGCCTTTTGGGCATAGTTCCAAATTGTTTTACAGAATGGCTGGATCAGTTCACAACTCCACCAACAACTATGCCAGTCATTTCTAATCGTTCTCCATGTCTCAAGTTTCTTCCCCACTCCTATTCATCCTCCACACAATTGACAAAGTGATTTTCCTACAGCATAGATTTGACCATTTAACCCCCAACCCCACTCAAACTTCAATGGCTCCCTATTCCAATCTATAGTCAAATAAAAATTCCTTTGTTTATTATTTTAAGCTCTTTATAACCTGGTCTCTATCTTTCTAGATGTAATACACCTTGCTGCCTTCCATACACTCAATTATGCTGGTCAACTTGATGTTCATCACAAATAACACTCCATCTCTCATCTCTTTGACTTTGAACTAGCAAAATGTCCCCAGTGTCTGAAATGCTTTTCCTTCTCACCTACACTTTGAAGAATCCCTAGTTTCCTTCAAGATTCAACTCAAGTCCTACCTTATTCAGGATCTAGGATGTCCAGATGCTAGAACCTTCCCCTCTAAGGTTGTCTTCCATCTTCTCTGTATGTACGTGTTGTTTCCCCCATTAAGTTCTTTGAGGGAAGGGCTGGTTTTGCCTCTATTTTTACCTCCTAGTATTTAGCACAGCACCTGACACACAGTAAGTGCTTAATAAATGCTTTGATGATTGACTTTCAAAGACAGCATTCATTCCCCTATGCCAAAAAAGTCCTTGTTTTGTTGATAGTAGCTCAATAGAATCATCATATAAAGAGTAGCATATTTATTTTTAGGCACATTAAAGAAATGATAGGAATCTTGCAAAGCTAAACTCTACCCAGAGATCGCAGAGAAGAGTTGGATGGAAAATTTCAGGTTGGGGCAGCTAGGTGGTGCAGTGGATAGTACACAGACCCAGGAGTCAGGAGGACCTGAGTTCAAATGCGGCCTCAGACACTTGACATGAGCTGTGTGACTCTAGGCAAGTCACTTAAACCCTTGCCTCACCAAAAAAAAAAAAAAATCCCGGGGGGCCCTTTTTTGGGGGGGGGGGGGGGTGCAGCGGATATTGTTCCCAATCAGAGGCAAGGCTAGGGATATGGGTAGAAAAGATTGGCAGCTATTTTGATCTAACATGTAAAGAACTGTGACAAGGAAAATGTTTTATAAATGTGCCTTTTAACGACTGAAAACCCCTCTCCTTGATAAATATTGGCTTTATAATAAGCTGTCACGTGTATTACCATCCTTCCTCTACCATATTATGTCATGGAAGTAAACTTGGTATTCCAAAGGTAGAATATGAGACTTTTCATGATCTACCAAGCCAAGAAGCCTTCAAGAACCAATCCAGTCTGTGTGCATCAGTAGGACAACCAGCCCAGTCAAGTTTAGAGAAGTTCTTCCCTAGAGAGATCACCATCCACTGTTGTTACAACAATTCATGAAAATAGTCCATTAAAGGTCAAGGAGGGAATTGAAATCCCCACTAGTAAAAGGAGTACCATCACTGATGAATCTTTGCAGATTCTTATCACTACAAATCTCTGACATACTGAAGAACAATTTGAGGCCTATGTGTTAAAGTGAGGACTCAAAGCCTCTACTGGACCAAAAAAAAAAAATCCACTGGGGTTTCAATTTTCAAACGTGGGGTTTGGGGGAGAAGTTGTATAATTTTCAAACCCTAATGAAGTTATTCATGTATACCTCTGATTAGGGTATCTCTCCATAAAATCCATTTACTTAACTATAGGCTTATATGAGTAAGCATGGTAAAATGGAAATAGCATTAGACTTGGAGTTGGATGGTCTGGGTTCAAGCTTGGTACTGTCACTTGTGACACTGTGATATTGCTATGTACTATGTGACAATGGTCAAGTCACTTAACCTTCCTGGATCTCAGTGTTAGCTCATCTTTAAAAGTGGAGGTAATACTATTTACACTGTCTATCTCCCAAGATTGTTGTGAGGAAATAGATTTCTTTAAAAGCAAAGCACTGATAAACATGAGCTATTATTATTATTACCCTCAGCTGATTTTCAGCTTGACATTAAATTTTCAAAGAATGACACAAAGTATCTTAAAAACTAGAGATGCCTGACTGTATACAGAGAAGTAACAGATGCAACTCTGTAATTTGCCCATAAACAAGTAAAAATGAACCCGTCAGCTATTCAGGGACACTTCCATGCAAGCTGCCAGATACATCCTTTTTCATTGTTTTCTTTTCAGTTTTTAATGTCTTGTGAACCAGACCAATATGCAGTGCTGTTAAAAAAGCTTTTACACTGTCATATGTTTGTTTTCACCAAGTTACTAAGCAGAAATGTTGCCTCATAATTCTTGTCCTTAAATAAATGGATTAGCCACCATTCTAAGCTTCTGATCTGTGTATTCAATATCACCTCCAAATATCACTTTTTTTTTTCTTTCATGCAGATGACTGTCTTAGGACCATTTAAATCACTAACTCTGCATGGTAGTTGTGGAGAAGTCTGTTTCATAAATTAAACCAATTATCAAAAGCAATAGCCATTTAATTGAACTCTTCTAAGTGCTCCTTGAGTTATGTCTGGTTTTGAACAGAGGTGTGTACATTCTACTTCTAAGGACTGATCTAATTGAAGAAAATAGAAAATGGGAGGAGAGGGTAAGCCTCTGTAAACCTGAATGCTTTTTAGCTATAGTTTTCAATGGAACATTTCCAAGAAAGGGTCCAAATTTGATTTTGTTTAGCTCAAAATCAGAGTGTCTTAACTGTCTTTCTAATTTCCTACCTCCCCACGATGATTAGCTGGTACTACCTGAAAGAAACATTTACCGCCAGGAATCTCTTCAACATTGTTCTAAGTGGCTGCATATACCTTGCTAAAAGGCACTGATGACCCAGCCAAGACATGGCAGTGGAAATAGTCTATAAAGTGGAAATTAACCGCACATTTCCTGTAATGAGTAGAGAGAGAACATGGTCCCTTGGGGCTCCAATTCAAAACAATATCACTATCCATCTCCAGCCTGGCTGAGATTTGTCAAGTCTTTCCAGTGCCCCATTTTCTTACTAGGTTCAAAACCTACCAGGCAAATGTTAAGGCCCCTTTAAACAGGTGATCTAAACAGCATCCCTTTAATAGAGTGCTCTTTTCAGTGATGCTTGTGCTGGTGTCTCTAATGAGGCAGAACACTGACATTTGGATTACATGTCTATGAAGTAATCTTTTCAGTTCCTTATCTGGGATGAGCAGAGCAAAATGGAAGTGAGAAATCAGTGCATTTGTAACTATAGATTTTCAGTCAAAAATCACTAAATATAAATCTGAATGCAAAATTAATGGATTGTTAATAATGCTGCATTTCCTTTGTCCTTTATTATTTTAGATTTTATTATTAAGTAATGTGATATGCACCAAGGAGACCTATGAAAAGGTAAAAGCCTGGGCTAGGAGTCTTAAAGCCCCACTGGTCTTTTTTTCCCCCACTGTAAGTACACCCATACACATATACACCTAGTCTTAGTGCACCAGGGAGTTTCGAACTTCTGTAGCAAATTAAGTTCTCTTCTCCACTATATCCCTTCATTATGAGACTGCCTTGCTTTCCATTGGGTTTAATTAAGCTCATGCTATGAAGCGCCAAAGGATGTAACTAAGATAGATGTGAATTACAAGGAGGCAAATTTCAGTTCAATATTAAGAACTTTCTAACAATGGAACAGGCAGTCTAGAAAGGTAGTGAGTTTCTCATCATTTTAAGTGTTTGAGCAAAAGCTAGATGATCATTTATGAGGGATGCTATAGAAGGGATCCCTAAACTGTGTGGAGGGTCATTTTAGAGGCCCTGAAAGTTGTCTTCCAACTCCAAGTTTCTATGATCTTGGAGAGAAAAATTGTGCTCTTTGCAGTATAGCATCCATGTCTACTCTTATAGTGGCTACGCCCTTATCCCAAGCAAATAGTGCCTACTTGAGGGTAATAGTAACTACATCTCAATGCAAGTTAGGAAATAGAAGTAACAGTGGAGAAAAGCACTAAGGAGTTGGAAGAGACCTTAGGATTTACTTATTCCAACTCCTTAATTTTACAGAGGAGGAAATAGAGGCTCAGAATTAAACTTTTTGGTAGATCACAAACAAAGTAATTTAGCAGATCTGGTAATTGAGCCCATGTCCTCTGATGAATGAGGAAACAAAAGAGAAACATAGGAAGACATGTAGAAACTCATTCATGGTGATGTAAGCAGAAAGGGGAAAGACTATAGTGACTAAATCAATGTAAATAAGAAAAGACAATAATAAATTGAATGCTATATACTTATGATACTCATTCATATTTAAAGAAGAGATGAGGATGAATACCTCACTCTTTTCACAGTAAGGGTAATAGAAGACTATGGGTATGTAATATTTTATATATTGCCATACATGGTTCAAGGTTGGTTTTGCTTGGGTTTTTTTCTTTTGTTATAAGGGAATATGGTAAATACTTTCAAATAGGCATGGGGGGGGTGGAACCAAGATGGTGGAGTAAAAGCAGTGACTTGCTTGAACTCTCCCCCAAACCCCTCCAAATACCTGTAAAAAATGGCTCTAAACAAATTTTAAAGCAGCAGAACACACAGAAAGGCAGAGTGAAACAAATTTACTGCCCAAAACAGCCTGGATGGTTGATCAGAAAGGTATATCGTGCCAGGTTAGTAGAGGAGCGCAGTTAGGCGTTGGCATGTAGGCAGAACAGGCCCCAGAAAACCTGGAGCAGGCCTCAGAGGACTGAACTGTGGGCAGCTGTGGCGGTTTCCAGACTTCTCAACCCACAAAAACTAAGGACAACTTAGAAGGTCAGTGGGAAAAGTCAGAGTCTGTGACTGTGGTGAAAGAGAGAAGCTCGGTCCCAGCCCCAGTCCCTGGTGCAGCCCTGGGGCAGTGGCTGCTTTCAGAGCTTCCAGCCCACAGACTGAGGGGGAATTGAGTGACTGATCAGAGGTAGATTGCAGGGATCTCTCTGCTGGTGCAGGATTCTCTTGCTTTGCCCATGCTTAGATCTGGGTCACGGTTCTGGGTGGCAATCCTGGGGCAAGGAGAAGTGCTGGCGTGGTGGAGTTTGTAGCAGGTGGAGAGGAAATCCTCCTCACAGTTCCAAGGCAGAAAAGAGTGCTTGTGGTCACTCATAGACCAGAACACAGGCCAGGAAAGGAGTAACCACCTCATCCCTTATCATACCACCTTGGAGGAACTGAAAATTTATAGGTCCCTATAAGTATCTCTGAAAACAGCTGCACAAAACAGTACATTCTCCACACTGGAAGCAGACCCCTACCTTAACAAAGAGTTTAAAACTCAAGTAAATGGCTGAGATCATGAATAAAGGCACAAAAAATGTCAGATCATAGAATCTTTCTTTGGTAACAAAGAAGATCAAAATATACAACCAGAAGAAGACAACAAAGCCAAAGCTTCTACATCCAAAGCCCCCAAGAAAAATATGGACCAGTCCCAGGCCATGGAAGAACTCAAAAAGGAGTTTGAGAAATAAGTAAGAGAAATAGAGGAAAAACTGGAAAGAGAAATGAGAGTGATGCAAGAAAATCATGAAAAAAGAGGCATGGGGGCAAATCTAGAAATATATGTGATGTTAAAAGGAATCAACCAAAATTTCCTACGATCTTATGAGTTCAGTTTATCAATTCAGAATATGGACTATTTAGACATTCTGACATCTAACTGCTTCTTCTTTCTTCCATGGAGTCAGTCAATTAACAATTATCAGAGGCCTACTGTGTGCCAGGCACTGTGCTAAGCATTGGAGATATTAAAAAAAAAAGGTAAAAACGAGCCCCTGCTCTCAAAGATCTCACAGTTGAATGATATTACTCCAATAGAAGTAATAATGGACACACTCCAAAACATGGCATATTGTAACCACAGTTCAAATGACAGAAAACCCTAACTTTCCACTTACCCTATATCCTTAAAGGATCCAAAGATTTGGAGATGCAAGGGAGGGATCTAAAAGATCTAGGATCCTGTCTCTCATTGCCAATATTAGCCCTCTGGAGTTTCTGAAGGGATTAATAGGATGATTTCTAACCAATTGCTTTAACATACTCATCAAGAATGATGAGATAATATGAAGACCTTGTTTCACCTAAATTATGAAGACATTCAATGTTAGTGTCAGTTTCAATTAGGCATAGCCTTAATGGCAATAATGGAGGAAAATAACGTTTATAATCATTTGTAGGTGAGTCCACAATGCGATTTTTAAAAAGAGATATTCATGAACTTCATTCCTCTTCATTTTAATTCATTAATTTATTTGAAATGAACAACTCCAATAATACATAAGGCAGAAGAAAGCAGCCATAATTTGAGAAAAGGTGCCCCCCAACTTAAGAAAACTCAAACTACACACATGTGAAAATATAAACTGGATGAATTCAGGAATGATCATTCACAGAAAGAAAAGATTCTCCGTTTTACAGACCTCATCATGGTTTTCCACTGAAGAGCAAACTCCTCTTAATTCTTTTAAAAATAAACTTTAATTGGCCAAAATCAATAAATAAAAAATTTTCATACACAACTTTTTAGGACCTTTTTTTGCACAAAATGAGGCATAGCTATACTGGCATTTTCCAAGTTTTGTTAAAATTTTAACTTGCCGAAAGATACATTTCATTTAGTCTGACCTCAATTTCTTTCAAGCCATGAGCTTATATGAATTTGCAAGGCTAAGTTAGGCCAGTGCTAGCCAACAAAATTACATAGACATTTAAACTGAGTATCTGGCACAAGAATTTGTAGTATATTTGGAGTAATATTTGGAGTAATACATCAGAAAATGTCTATCTTCATGATCAAAATTAGAGGAGGGTAAAAAAAGACTTAAAGACTTGGAGAAACATAATATACTGTTTCATGAGACAGGAAAGAATATTGAATCTGAAATCAAAAGGCCTGGGTTTGAATTGCAGCTATTCTAAATACTCTGTGTGTGATCCTGAATGATACTTCATCTTCATGATTCCCAATTTACCAAATCTATGATATAAGAAGATTGGACAAGCTCTCCAAAGGTACTCCCCAACTTTAAATGCTATAATCCTATGGGTATTCATGGAAGCTTATTCTAAGACAATTACATACAAAAGCAAAATTGTACCTCCTTCTTTGGCTAGAGTTCATGCCTTTTATGGATGAGATGCAATTAAAAACAATACCTTTTGGGGTACTATGGTAAGTTGGTTCTGTCTAATGGCACCCAGTACACACATACTACGTGCTGAATCCTACTTCAAATCAGGCAGAACTACAGAAGGTTCCAGTTCAGAATTATCTCTTAGCTTGTAGCTCACTTCCCTGTACATTTTAGATGCTCAAAAACTGCCCTCTAAGTGAATCTATAGGGGCAGCTAGGTGGCGCAATAGATAGAGCACTGGCCCTGAAGTCAGGAGGACCTGAGTTCAAATCTGGCCTCAAACCAAACACGTGACACTCACTAGCTGTGTGACCCTGGGCAAGTCACTTAACCCCAATTGCCTAAAAATAAAAAAAAAAATTTAGAAAATGAATCTCAAGAGAGGCTCAACTTCACATGTGGGATTGTTAGTTCAATTCTTTGCTGCTTAAATGGAGAAAGAGATGCTGCTTAACTTTGACTGAGTCACCCTATAGAGATATAAACCATAATTTCTTCAGGCCTTCTCATTTTAAGCCCTGTTACTGTCCATGAAGAATAGCAGGTAAAGTGCCAGACATACAATCTAGAACAGTGGTGTCAACTCTAACAGAAACTGGGTCTACTAAATCAGTTGATCAATAAACAGTTATTAAGCACCTGCTATGGGTCAGGCACTATAAAAGGACTGAGAATACATAAAGAGGCAAAATACAGTCCTCGCCCCTAGGGAGCTTACAATTTAATGGGGGATATAACAAACAAATACATACAAACAAGCTATGTACAATATAACTAGGAAATAATTAACAGAGGGAAGGTTTGAAATTAAGAGGAACTAGGAAGAGGTTTTTTGTAGAAGATGAAATTTCAGTTGGTACTTAAAGGAAGCCAGGAAAGCAGTAGGCAGAGATGAGGAAGGAGATCATTTCAGGCATGGGGGAATAGCCAGAGAAAATGCCCAGAGCTTAGGAGATTGAGTGTCTTACACATGGAACAGCAAAAAGATCACTGTCACTAGATCAAACAGAATGTGGTGAAGAGTAAGGTGTGAGAAGGAAAAATAGGAGGGAGCTAGCTTCTGGTTTTGAACGTCAAGCAGAGGATTTCATATTTGATCCTACAGGTGATAGGGAACCACTGCAGTTTAGTGAGTTGAGGGAGGGTGACATGGACAGACCCACACATTACAAAACCACTTTTGTGGCTGAATAGGAACCCTGCAGCCTACATAGACTTGGAAAACCACATATTATCATTATTTATGTTCTATTCTATTTTTATTTGTTTTGTTAAATATTTCCCAATTACATTTTAGTCTGGTTGGGGACAGCACTCAGGAGTCTTAGTTGTGAACCACATGTATGACACCCCTGCTCTAAAAGACCTGGCTTCAAAGCTTACCTCTGACATGCATTAGTTGTGGAGTCATAAACAAGTCATATAACCTCTCTGAACATCAGTCTCTTTTTCTGCAAAAGGGAGAAAATAATACCTGTAGGACCCACCTTGCAGAGTTATTGTGAATTCCAAATGAAGTGCTATGTGAAAAAGTGCTTTGCAAAACTTAAAGCACTATATAAATTTCAATTATTCTTATTTCTATAAATCTTTTAAAGTAGCAGTATCACACTCAGATAGAAACAAGGGTCACTTAATAGTACATAAGGATCCTGGCAGGCTGCATATGACTTAGTTTTAAGATGTAACATTATCTATGTTTTATTGTATCTTTATTTATTTTGTTAAATATTTCCTGATTACATTTTAATCTGGTTCAGGCCATACTTGGAATTGTTGTGGCCACATGTTTGATACTTTTGATCTATAGAGTATTTGCCCAAAGTACTAATGGTCTTCTTCTAGTTCTTTTGATATTTCATAGGTACCAATCCAATAAGCAGCTAAGTGGCACAGTGGCTAGAACACTGGGCCTAGAGTCAGGAAGACCTGATTTCAAATATCATCCCAGACATTTACCAGTTGTGTGGCCCTGGGCAAATCATGTAACCTCTGTTTGCCTCAGTTTCCTCGTCTGTAAAATGGAGATAATAATAGCATCCACTTTCTAGGGTTGCTGTGAATATTGAATGAGAAAATAATTGGAAAACACCTAGCACAGTGCCTGGCACATAGTAAGCACTATAGAAATGTTCATTATTATTATTATTATTATCATCCAGCTATTAATATCCTTAAGTCTTATTATATGGCTGGCCTACATAGCTATACATGTATTTGTACATGTGTATGTACAGATAGACTTTTTTATTTATCTATATCTATATATACATATTTATATATCTATAGTCATATCTTTCTATATCTATATACTAATATAGATAGATACACACATGTGTGTGTGTATACGTGTAGCATCCTGGGTAAGAACTACATATGGGCAATGAATGGGTTCGATAATTGTATAAAAGGAGATATGGCTGAATCAATTTTAGGAAACAACAGCACTTTTAATGATCCCAAAGGTTTCTGCTTTCACTAAAACAGTCTTTATGACACTAATATTGTCCCAGTGCATGCTACATTGCTTTGAATCATGGAACACCACTGTCTCAGAAGAAATCAAAATTGCAATACATACAAATTATATTTTAGCAATATAATCACCTTAAATAGCAATTTTTATAATTTGTCAATTTGTTCCCAGGGTCCTAAATTGCCTATTATTTGGGACGTAAAGAGAAAGGGGCTATGTAAACACCAAGAATTTTCTGCTTGATATGTTAGGCTTTGCACGTATTAAAAATCCATCTCCAGAGGTTAATTCTTGCTCTGCATCATTATTAAGATTACCCAAGCCATTACACACTAAATTATGTTTATCACTGTCCCTCTCTGTTCCAACTGCCTTTCTTCTGCGCTTGTTGGTTTTCTTCTGACAGGTTGATTGTTCTCTTTTAAGACAAAAATCAAAGTGAATTCAGAAACCACAGACTGCTTAACAGATTCTATTTATTGTTCTAATCAGGTTTTATTTTCCCTTATGTTAATGTCTCAGTTTTCTCACCAGTATTCCCCCCACTCTCATACACCTCCCCCACCCCAGAAGAGAAAAGATCAAGTCCTTAGGTACTTAGTATACTTCTCCTAGTACCCATCTCCAGCTGTTCCTCCTGATTTAAAAACAAGCTAACAACAGAAAAGCTATCAGGCTATTCAAATCAAGAGTATGCTACACTGACTCTTGTTCATTTATCATGACTATCTTACAGGGCAGAGTTGACAAACACATTCAGTGTTAACCTGGCTTCCCTATTAGTGTATAATTCTCCTGATGGACACAGGCATGAGTCACTAGGAAAGGGGATATCAAGAACAGGAATTAGGGCCATTCAAAATGCACTAACAAGGTAATGCTATACAAAGGAGGCAGACCCTAATTGAGAGGCATGATACCTTGTTTCTACTCCAGACTCTATTGCTAGATAGTTTTGTCCAGGAGGAAGTCATGTCAGCTCTGTCTTATCTATAAGATCAAGGGATTAGACTAAATGATCTCTCGGTTCTCTTCCAGACATACATCCTCAACAGGAGTCCTGTGACTATGAACTTTAGGAAGATCACTTTGACAGCGGATTAGAGGATGACCACATTAGACAAGAGACTAACTACATAGGCTATTGCTATTGCATTAGTCCAGGCATGAGATAATGAGGGCCTGAACCAGGCAGTATCAGAAAGAAGAGGGCAACATCTCTTTGTAACAAGAGATGTAATGAAGATACAATCAACAGGTCTGGGCAACAGATTGGCTATGGGGGTGGGGGCATGAGATAATGAGTAGTTAAGGATGATACCGGGGTTGGGGGCCTGGGTGACTGGGAGGATGGTGGTGCCCTCAATAATAATAGAGAAAATTTGGAAGGGCAGTGAGAGAGAGGCAAAAATGACGAGTTCAACTTTGGACATATTGGATTAAAATGTCTACAGAACATCTAGTTCAAGGTGTCAATTGAATAGTCAGTTGAAGATGTAAGATGATGTCAGCAGAGAAATTAGGGCCAGTTAACCTTTCTCTTTCAAGAAGTGTCATATAATTATGGCAAGGGGCCACCTCTTAAATTCTTCATCTCATGACTTGTCAGTGGTATAGAAGTGACCCAGTGCTCTTAAAGTCTATGCTAGCAGAACATGTGTCCATGAAGGTCTTGACAAGTTGGAAAAGGCTAGAGTACAAGACTAGAACTGTATTATCAGTCCAAGACCAGACTACCCATGTGAAATCAGCTCTGTGGTCTCTGTCCACATAAACGGGTAAACAAATTCATGGAATGACAGATTTTATAAAGTATGAATGGAAGACAGAAAGAGGTGCAGACCCATTGGGTAGAGCCTACACTGAAATAACTGAGAGGGAAAGATCACTGTGGGCTAGAGGGACTGAGGAAAGTGTGATATTACTCTGTATTTAAATAGCTATTCATATATCAAACATTTAGGAAGGCAGTATGTCATCTTGGATAGAAAGTTAGCTTTGAAGCCAAGAAGATAAGGGTTATTTCTAACAAATAATAACCTTGTGGCACTGATACAAGTCACTTAACCTCTTACTGTTCTTGGCAACTCTCTAAGATTATAAATTGTAAAGAAAATATCAACTTGCATGGTAGAGGGAGCTTCCTGAACTGGGAGCTCCCTCTCACAATGAAATCACAAGTCCAGTCCTTATTTCTTACACTATTTACATCTTTCTTAACAACTCTCTTCCCTCTATAATGTATTAACTTCATTCCTTGTCTCCATGTTTTTGTTCAATCTATTCTTCCTGTCTGGAATACAGCCCACACTCTTTCCATATTCCCCAATCTTACCCATCTTTCAGAGCCCAGGCCTGCTTCGACTTTCTTCTTCTACCTACTCCAGCTCAGAATAAACTCCAAAGGCATACTGTGGTTGACTTTTATTTTGGTGCTTAGCAATAATAACAATAACAACAACAATAATAATAGCATTTACATAGCATTTTGAGGTATGCAAAGTGTTTTACAAATATTTTCACATACCATATCTCATAAATTTCCTTGTATCACTACTTAAATGATAAATGTATGTCTTGGTTCCTTAACTAGATTCTAAGCATTTTGAAAGCAAGAACTACATGTGATATATCTCCTGTATCATCCAATTTGACAAGCACACAATAACATCTAATATTTGAATTTATTTTGATTGTGACCCTTGTCACCAAACGCACAGAAGCCTCAATGTCCCAATGTCTATTACCGAAAGCAGCAAAATGGTCACATTTGCCCACAATATGAGATCAAGGAGTTTAAGTAACAAATTCTTGCCATAAAAACTCTCAGTTTACAATAAGCTAATCTAATCATATTTTTATTAAATCCACACACATATTCAATTACTACTATTCACAATAAAATGAAACTTGTATAAAAGCACCATGAGTCAATATTGTATTCACTCTCCCCCAAAAGAAAGGCCCTTTTGTCATTAGAATTTGAGTGAGTCCTCAATAAATGAAGTACATCAAATTAACTCCTTCAAAATAATTAAATTAGTCAACACATGCAGGTTCAAATCACAATATGTCTATGTTTTTTCACAAAGCTACTTGGTTTTTTCAAAGATGTGTCATACAAAGTGACGTGAAAGGGGGTAAAAATACCAAAGCTTCAATTATTTCTTTCAGGGGAGAAAATTTTTCTTGTAGACCATGTACTGACAGTATCTGAAAACACTTCCACTTCAAAATCCACTCCATGTTTGCTGTTGATTGAACGCTCTCACCTTAAAACAATTATAGTAAGCATTTTACTCTCCTCCCCTCTCCAAAGAGTATAATAAAAAGTCTAGCTGTTTACAACAAAACTCTCCATGGCAGCATGGCAAAGGATGGAGTGCATATTTTCAACAAAGGACAAGAATTACCTGTTACCCTGTTGGAAATGGAACCTATGGGAAGGCCCATCTGCAGTTGCAGTTTTTACAAATCACAATAATTATCTTAGTTCTCAGCACATATATAAGATTTCAATACCTAGCAAGAGACTATCCATGCAATGGGCCCTCAACACACAAAAAACCCACTACTGCCAGCTCATTTTGAGAGGCTCGAGGCTACTTGTAACACAGAAAAGGAGATGAATCAATAAAATGTTATCAGTAAAACAGTTTGATTCCTGCTCAGTTAAGCACACGGCCACTTTTCTATCTCAATCCCCTCAGGTCAATATAATTTTACAGTTACCCAATTCTCCTCAGTAAAATGATACAGGCAGATATATGAGATAGGCTACAACACTCCTTTTGGCCTTGGGGGGAGTGTCAGGGTGGGAAGGAATATTTTAGAAGGGGGAAAAAAATCTAAATTGGAAATAATGATAGGTGAACTTTTTTTTGGACTCCTGACCTATACCACTATTAAATGCCTGCTCCTGGGCTCCCGAACAGGTCATCCGTGCTGAGCAGTAGGACAGTGAAAAACTCCATATCTATTCACATTGCCCTTTGTGCTTTGGAATGAAACAACACAGGCCTCTTGATCACAAAACAGTGCCCTGAAATGGTATAAAGCAGGTCTATCCCAATTTGCCAGAGCCAGGAATACACATGTCCAGGTTACAGACTGCCTTAAAAGCCAAGCCCTTTCCCAGTTCATCAGACTTCCCGAAAGCTACATCTCAGAGCAAAACAAAAGAAAGAGGGCCCCCTGTACTAACACTTGGGATCTGATAATTGTCATTGTTATACAGTTATGCATGCTCTAGGACACCTGAAGTTAGCACGACCCACGAAGGAGCACTTTGATTAGGCTAAGATCCACTTGTCTTCCTTTATGTGGCAATGGCTTAATAAATAAAGTAGCATAGTCTTATTATACCTGGGCAAAATGAAAAAATGCTGCTTCTTTTTTCCCCTATGTATTCTCATTCTTCTCCAATTATCTCACATCTACATTTTCTTGCTTGTCAGTGCCCTCCTCTCTATTAGGAGGACAGGGAAAAGTTATCTCATCATCCATTACAAGGATGCCCTTCTTGATCTGGGAGGCAAGGAGGAGGATAGAAGGGACAGTTACCAAATCTCTGTCTCTCCATCTTTCCCTCTCTCCTCCCTCTCTCTCCCCTTCTCTCTGTCTCTCTCACTGTGTGTCTTTATCTGTCTCTGTCTAGGTCTTTCTGTCTATATCTTTGTCTCTGTGTCTATCTCTGTGTCTCTGTCTCTGTCTCTCTTTCTCTATCTATCTATTTATCTGTCTGTCTCTGTCTCTCTTGCAGTATGCAACAAAAATGGGGAGAAGCTCCACCTACATTACAGGATTATAGGGGGCACCATTAAAGTCTGGATGCACAAATCACCTGGAACTACTAGAATCTGAGTGCTGGGAAGGCCTTCCTGTTGTCCCCAAAGTATAGAGAGGCAGTGTGGTCTAGTGGGAAAAGCCCTGGATTTGGAACTTGAAACCCTGTCTTTGCCACTTACTTCCTGTGTGCCACCAAGGAAGTCACTTACTCTCTCTTGGTCTCAGTTTCTTTATCTATAAAATGGAGGAGCTATTCTCAATGATTATAGATCATAAGAGATTGCATATCTATTTAAGGGAGTGTAACTCTTTTAAGTTTTAAAGGATTTTAGAGGCCATCTTAATCAATACCCCTCGTTTTGAAACCCAGAAAGCTTAAGTGACTTCCTCAGTGTGTTTATAGGAAGTGAGCAGAGGAGTTGGGATTTTGAGATTAGGTCCTTTGACTAAAGCTTCCTTCTCTAAAACTTATACTTCAATCTCACTCATCTACCTACCACAATGGTCAAAATTCAAGAATTATGGATTAATTACTGCCTCTCCTGGACATACCTTTATAAAAAGGGAGATGCTCATGGGAAAAAAAAAAAAACGAATGAAAGGAAAAACATGTGCGAAGCACTATTGTACTAAATTCCCAGGCACTGGGAATACAATTACCAAAGACAGTCGCTGCCCTCAAGAAGCTTATGTTCTAATTAGGGGAGACAACACATATAGAGAGTAGTAGTCAGGGAAAGGCATTTTGTTCTTGGAATCACAGAAATGGTGAGTGGAACTACAAGGAAGCTGATTATCATGGCTGTGCAGAAGCAATGGTGATATTAATTTGATTCTGATTCCTCGAGCAAGAAGTAGAATTAATAATAATAAAAATAATATCTTGCATTTATATAGTACATTATGGTTTACAAATCACTTTATATATACTCCCTCCTGGAATTCTCACAACAACCCTGGAAGGTAGGTACTATTATTGTCTCCGTGTTACATATGAGGAAACTGAGACACAGAGACGATAAGTAACTGGAACAGGGTCACACAGCTAGTAAATGTCTGAGGCAGGAATCAAACCAGATATTCTTCACTCCAAGTCCAGCACTTTATTCATTATGCCAGGAAAAGGAGTTTGTGTATGTAAGAGAGGGAGGGCTAATGACAGGGAAGTGCATATATGTGGGACAGATGATAACATGTCGTGAATGAATGGATATGAAGCTTTGTCTGGGCCTGGTTAGAAAGAGTTGATATGGGGAGCTTATACTTATTTACCAATCAGGACAGTTTAGCCTCAGGATGAAGTTCTAAAGCTGTATGGTTTAATTCCACTATTGTCACAGGCATGGTCTCCATAGCTCTGGCCCAAAGGGTACAACTCCAGTGGGGAAAGAGGAGAAACATCAGCAGGGCAGATGGCAAGATGTCCATGGTGGATGGAAAGGAAGTAATTTAGCAGTTGCTTTCTAACATGACAGCTAGCAAGAAGGCCAATGAGGAAATATTTATTGAGATTGAAGAAAAAAAAAAAGAAAAAGGAAAAAATTTTTTACCACAGCCATGGAAGGACAAGTAAAGACGAAGTGCTTTACTGCAGGAATTGCAGATCATCATTTAGAAGCTATCCAACACAGAAGTTAATTCAAGAGGAGCAAAATGGCAGGTTTAACATCATGTCCCTGTGCTTAAAATGCTGTGGCATATGCTACCCCTTGGGCACAGCTGCTTCACATAGGGGATATGTTAGCAACATCCAGGAGCTGTGCATAACTGATGTTCCTTCAGAGAAGCAATATGACGGAGATCACATGCTCATGCTTACAAGGACAGACTCACACTCGCTGAGTTGAACATGGCAAACTACAGGTGAACTGGACACCCAGTTTCTTAAAACTATTAATATGACCGGGGATCACACCAGTTAAATCTTCTACTCTTCCCTCCTTGTTGTTTCTTGCATAGGAGCATCCATCTCCTCACTCTGAACATCTTCAGTGGTTATCTCCCATGTCTGGAATGCTCTTTCTTATCTCCACCTCCTGGCTTTTCTCAAGTCCCTGCTAAAGTCTCATCTCCTATAAGAAGCCATTCCTAGTCCTCCTTAATCTTATACCTTTCTTCTGAGACTACCCCCAATTTGTCCTTTATATGTCTTGTCTGTACATAGTTGTTTGCATGTTCTCTCCTTTATTAGACTGAGAGGTCCTTTAAGAGCAGGAACTGTTTTTTTCCTTTCTTTGTATCATCAGCACTTAGCACAGTGCCTGGCACATAGCAAGAAATTAATCAATGTTTACTTAGTGCCTGACTTCTCAGTCTCCTTTGCTGGATCTTCATCTGGGTCTTGCTTACTAAAGGTAGGTTTCCCCCCTTCAAGGTTCTATCCTATACCTTCCTCTCTCCTCCCTTCCCCTCTTCTCTCCTCTCTTCTCTTCTCCTCTCCTCCCCCCTTCTCCCTCTATACTATTTTACTGGTGTATCAGTTCCTATGGATTCAATTATTATCTCTATGCTAATAATTCTCAGATCTATTATTTCACAAGATCCTGACCTTCAGTCTTGCATCTTCAACTGTCTGTTGGACATCTCAAACTGCATGTCCTCTAGACTACTCTTCTGATCCTGGACATTCTTTCTGCATTGGGCCCTAAATTCTTACTAACTTGCTGACTCACTTGCTCTGTGAGACCTTGCTGTACAGGACACACATTGAAACTATACTGTACTTTGGAAGACCTCAGTCAGGACTACAGAGGATTTATATATGCAGCCCCAGGCTTTGAGCCTTTGTCCTTCATCTCCACTGGTTGAAATCTTTAAAGTCCCCTGCAGAATTCTTTCCTGTTCCATTCTTGATCCCCTCCCTCAGCTGAAATTTTCCCTTTAACCTCCCAGGACTGTCTGGCCTCTGCCATTCCAATTAGAATAGGTTTTTTAATAGTTATTTGCATGCTGTCATTTCTCCACAGCAAAATCATAAGCTTCTTGAAGGTAAATTCTTTATCATATTTACCATCATGTCTCTCCTGCCCTCCCCTTAGAATAAGATCTTGCACAGAGAAAGTAGTTACTAAATATTGAATTTATTATTTTCTTTTTTCAAGTAAACTTATTTATTTACAGAAGCAGATGGATTTATGATCCAATCAGATCACTGATAATAGACATTACTTTTTTAAAAATCATTCCCTTTTTTTCCCTTTTTTAAAAGTTTATTTATTTATTTTTAGTTTTCAACATGCACTTCCACCAGATTTTGAGTTCTAAATTTTCTCCCTCTTCTTCCCCTCCCCAAGACAGCATGCAGTCTGATAGAGGCTCTACATATACATTCATATGAAACATATTTTCACATCAGTCATGTTGTAAAGAAAAATTAGAACCAATGGGAGGAACCATAAGAAAGAAGAAACAAAATGAAAGAGAGAGAGGGAGAGAGAGGAGAGAGGAGAGAGAAGGAGGAGGAAGGGGGGGGAGAGAGGGAGAGACAGAGACAGAGACAGAGACAGAGACAGAGAGAGAGAACAAATAGTATGCTTCAATCTGCATTCAGACTCCATAGTTCTTTCTCTGGATGTGGATAGCATTTTCCATCATAAGACTTTTGGAGTTGTCTTAGATTCTTATATTGCTGAGAAGAGCTAAGTCTATCAAAGGTAGTAATCACATAATGTTGTTGTTATTGTGTACAATGTTCTCCTGGTTCTGCTCATTTCACTCAGCATCAGTTCACATAAATCTTTCCAGGTTTTTCTGAAGTCCATCGGCTCATCATTTCTCATGGAACAAAAGTATTTCAGTACATTCATGTACCACACCTTGTTCAGCCATTCCCCAATTGATGGGCATCCCCTCACAATTTCCAATTCTTGGCCACCACAAAAAGAGCTACTATAAATATTTTTGTACATGTGGATCCTTTTCCCACTTTATGATCTCTTTAGGATACAGACCTAGTACTACTGGTTCAAAGGGTATGTACAGTTTTATAGTCCTTTGGGTATAGTTCCAGATTGCTCTCCAGAATGGCTGGATCAGTTCACAGCTCTACTCACAATTCATTAGTGTTCCAATTTTCTGACATCTTCTCCAACATTTATCATTTTCCTGTTTTGTCACGTTAGCCAATCTGATAGATGTGATGTGGTACCTCAGAGTTGTTTTGATTTGCATTTCTCTAATCAATATTGATTTAAAGCATTCTTTCATATAACCATACATAGCTTTAATTTCTTCATCTGAAAACTGTCTTGTCATATCCTTCGATCATTTATCAATTGGGGAATGACTTGCTGAATTTATCATTTTCAAGCTAATTCAACAAACATTTATTAAGTGGCTATAATAATCAAGGAACTATGCTAGGCATTCAGTATATAGACAAAGATACATAATGGCCCTGTCCTTCAAAGAAACAACATTCAATTGGGAGAGGACAACATGTACAGAAAATAAATATTGAAGTACATAAAGGGCCTGTGATTTCATAAGTGGGAGTCCTCCCAGCTCGGAAACTCCCTCTGCTGATGCAGATCACAATCCTTCTATAGCTGAAGACAAAAGTGTCAAAGCCAATGCACAGGCCGTCTGGCAGACTCTCATGTGGGCTAATCAAATTAAAATGTAATTGGGAAAATATTTAACAAAATAAATAAAATACAGTAAAACCAAGTTATATTACATTTTAATTCTAACATGTGGTCTGTAGGAATCCTCATGTGTGAATTAATGGGGGAGCCCTTTTCTATTTGAGTATGACACCACTGATTTAAGAGATAAGGTCCAGGAAGCTTCCAAGGAACACAGAACTTAGCTGACTGGCCAGCATTATACAGCTAGTATTAACCAACAACCATTTAAGTGACTACTGTGAGCCAGGCACTTTGCGCTCAGTTCTGATGACAAAAAGACAAAAATAAAGCCATCTTTGCCCTCAAGGAGCCTGAATTCTGTCAGCATCCATGTTTTCCTGATTCTAACCTCAGTACTCCATCCACTATTCCAGGCTGCATTCCTATTTATAAATATCATATAAGGAAAACTGGAGAGACCACACTTAATATCAGTAGCAGGATGGGAAGATCAAGAAAGACTTCAATGATGAGGTAGCAGCTGAAGGTATTAGACTAGGATTAGAGATGCTTAGAGGGTAATGTGAGCACTTCAGTGGCTTCTGTTTTAGTTAGTTTTCCCATGTCCAGAGATAAACCTTCATGGCTTTTATAAGGTGCCCACACATCAGGCTTGCAACAGAACATGACTGGCCATCTCCTGCTTCTATGATTGGGATAAACTCCCTCCTTACCTCTCCCTTCTTCCTTATTTTCCTTCAAGGATCAGTTCAAGTGCTACCTCCTCTCAGATCCTCCCAATTATTAGTGACTTTTCTCTGATCTAAACATTACTAAGGCTGTGTCTAGTCAATCCCTCGTCCCCTTTACTTCTTACCTTATGATATACTTATTCAGGTTGAATGAAAGAAGGAAGGAAAGGAAATAAATATCTATTAGGTGCCTACTATAGGCAAGTACTATGCTAAGACCTTTACAAATATGTCATTTTATCCTAACAACAATCCTAGGAGGTAGATGTTGTAATTATCCCCATTTTGCAGTTGAGGAAATTGAGGTAGAGAGCAGTTACTCAGGATAGTGCATCTAGTGTCTGAGGCCAGATTTGAACTCAGGTCTTCCTCAGGTACTTTGCTCTATCCAGTAAGCCAGCTAACTGTCTGAAAAAAATAGTGTATCTCCACAATAGGATATAAGCTCTTTTAGAATAGAGACCATTTCATTTTTTTCTGTGTATCTTAATGCTTACACTTAATATGCTTAATACATTGAAATTTTTTGAATAGCTAGAGACACTTTGAGATCCTTGAAGCAAGGGTTCCTCTTGCCACTCAATAATAAACAAGTCACAGGAGAAAGACAGACAGCAATATATAATACTGAAAGGGCACCTTTGCAGTAGTCATACATATTCCTCAGGAGCTAGTACTCTCTTTGTCTGACCCAGATAGCCTTCTAAGAAACAAAGTCAAGGGAATAAATAAAAGGTCCCCATCATCAGGGGTCTGGCTTTTTATGGACATCAATATAATTCTCTCTTTAAGGCTACTGGAAGCCTAGTAATTTTTTTTAACAGAATCACAGAATGACAGAATATCAGAGCTTGAAGGGGATTTAGATACATAGAGCCAACTAAACCTCTATGTTCCTATAGCATGATATATTATGGTTTACAGACATGTTAATTGGGGTTGAGAAAGGGGGAATAACTCGTCCACCATCACACAGTAATCAAGAAGTAGAGCTCGAGCTAGAAACCAAGTAGCCTAACCACCAATTCACATCACTGTCCCCTACACCACAGAAACTGCCTATCTTCCTTTGTTGAATTTTCAAATTTAAAACCAAACAAATCTCTATGTCCAAACCCCAGCTCACCACTTATCACTCTCCGAGGATTCAATTTCCTCATATGTAAAATAAAAGCGGCTAGACTAGATGACCTTCAGGGCCTCTTTTAGCTCTGAATCTATGATCCTATATTTGCTGCTATTCATGCGCTTTACAGATGAAACAACCTAGATGATGTTTAACTGAGTCTATCTAAGCCAGATTTAGAATCTATGATCTACTAAAATAATATCCCCATTTTGCCAGTAAGGAAACTGAGCTCCAGCAAGGGTAAGTGATTTTGTTTAGGGTCCCACATATCTAAAGTGCCCTAGAGTTAGGATTCAAACCCAAGTTGTCAAATTCCCAATTTAATTATTTTGCCACTGTGCCATATAGTCTTCATGCTTCATGTTATAACAAATAGCTTAGGATTATGATGAAATATAGGAAGATATAGATTCTGTCTCTGCTCTTTGGCAATACATGTATACCAGGAAGACAACAGAAACAACTTGTTGGCATTAAATTCTAGCTTAATAGTAGAAATATAAACAAAACAAGACTTTAATTTGTGCAAGGGAGAAGAGAAATGTGCTTAGATTTCAGTGATATAAGTGAAGCTGTCCTATGTCTTCCCACGACAGCAGATTGGCTCTATGACTTTCCCTAAACAGGTTATCATTTTAGCATTGGAAAGCACTAGACTTACCTTAAACACCAAAGCTACAATTATCTCCGCACGGCCTATATCAGCACTTTGCAGTGCTCCTGCCTAACGAACCGACTGTCAGAGATGCTAGCAGGATGAAGGGGCCTGTATCATGCTAGAGGACCAAGCTTATCAAAATCCAGCTGCATTAATCCTTTTTCTTACTTCAGAAATCAAATAACTTCCCAGAGAGAGGCTAGAGCCTCGTGCACTGCGTTTCCATTGGGAGACGGGAGGCGTAGATTAACGGCACAATATGTTCAGAAATAAATAGATAAGCTTTTGCAAGCCACCACAGCCCCAAGCAGATGCACTGAAGCATCTTGAACCCCTCCAAGAGCACAAAAGAGAATCAGCAGTGGTTGCACCCCCCACCTTTGTCTTATAGCAAGAAAACTAATAGGGAATGAATGTAATGGTCAATACAAACAAAAATAATCAGCAGTAACGTCATTTATAATAAGGACAAAACTTTGTCTACCTTGGTATTTAAGCAAGAAGGCTATACTTTTTTTTTTTGTAATTATCAGGCACAGAAGTACAATAAGATAATTCCTTGATAACCACAAGAAGGAGATACCTTCCTGATAAAACAGAAACCTTTCAAGAGCCAAGGAATGATGTGCCTGTCTATGTACACTAAGGGAGCAAGTCAGAGCTGCCTCTAGCTATGCTTATCGGGTAGCCCCTTCATCCTTGTGACTTGAATAGGTCAGTTAATTCCATACTTCTTTGGATTCCCAGCCTTGGAAAAGGAACAGGCAATTTTAGTTTTGTCACAGAATTACTGCAAAAGCTCAAATTTCTATGGTGCTTTGTGGTTTATGAAGTGTGTCACTTATAATATCCCCACAATAAAGTGTGAACACTCCCATTTTATAGATGAGGAAAACGAGGTCAGAGGGATTAAGTAACTTGTCCAATGTCACACAGCCAGTGGAGAGCAAAATCAAGATTAGGACCCATACTTTCCGATTCCAAGCTCAGTACTCTTGTCGTTATAAGCTACCCTTCCAGAATTATTCCCTATTAGAATCTAATGATCTCCAACAAGCCTGTTTGACCAGAGAGGTAGAAGCAAACTGCCAAAACACTCGTAGAACTGCAGGGAAGAAATGTGTCTTGAAACTTTCTCCTAGAACTTCTTTTGTAACTGATGTTAAATCCTCAACAGAAAAGACATTAGAGGGGACAACGTGAGAGAGAAAAAAAAAAGCTAATAGATTCACATATCTGATCAATGTATATTGCTTCTCAATCTGCTCTTACTCTCTCCTACTCCCTACCCCAGTCCTCCAGTTTTTCTTCACCCAACCCGAGCTGCTTTGTTTCAAGTAAGCCTACGTTATCAAGCAGGTCAGTTTTATGTATCCTTAAAATCTATACCTTCTGCTGAGCACCTGTCCTTCTGGTCCCTCCTGTGATTTTTTTTAAGAATGAAATATACCTGAAAAGGCAAAAGTAAGAAACGCTGTTATCATAATGCACCGTAGTCTTGCCACCTGGAGTCTCCCCTGATTACTGCATGTTCCTTTTCATGCTCCAGCATGAAGCTAAAGCCTTTGTTATTTTGCAGTGCCCAGAATCTTCAACTGTTGTTTTTAGGTTTCTTTTTTAATTTATGTCATTTTATACTTAAAATTCTGGAGACAGAAGAGAGCCGGAGATGATGGGTTGTAAAGTGAGAAAGCTTTATGGTAATAAACAGGTAGACAAATGGGCTTGTATGATTCAGGCTCCAAGACCATATTACAAGACTGTAAAACTATGGCCTATGGCTCAAATCCAGCCTGCAGAGTAATTTAATCCTGCTCACAAAGAAATTAGAAAGACAGCCTGCCTGTCCCCCTGTTGTGCTGATTCAGCAGTGCTGGAAGCCGAGAGCTGCCTCGTCTCACTAAGGATCACTGTTGCTAGCAGTGCCCAATTTAATGCAACAGAAGATCATTGGATATGGAGAGAGCAGGAAAATTAAAACACTCTGAGCCTTTTTTTTAAGCTGGGGGCAACATGTTTTCTTTGATTTTACAGTCATTCATTCCATATGCACAACAGACATGCATCACTAATGGAAGCAATCTCCTAAAATAAGGGGCAAAAATAAGAATTTAATAATAAGATAACTAAATGTGAATAAATGTTCTATGTTAATATTGATAAATATTTTATTATTACTATGCCTGACATATAGTAGTGCTATATAAATGTTTATTCATCTCCTTTCTCCTAGCTAGCATTTATATAGAGATTAAACATTTGCAAAGTGTTTTACAAATATTATTTCATTTTATCCTCCCAAAATCCTGTAAGGTAGGTACTATTATTATCCCTATTTTTGTTGTTATTGTTGTTGTTGAGTTGGTTCAGTTGTATCCCATGCTTTATGATCCCATTCAGTGTTTTCTTGCCAGAGATACTGGAATGGTTTGCCACTTCCTTCTCCAGCTCATTTTCCAGATGAAGAAACTTAGGCAAACAGGGTTAAGTGATTTGCCCAAGGTCATACAGCTAGTAAGTTTCTGAGGTCAGATTTGAAGTCAGGAAGATGAGTCTTCCTGATTCCCAGCCCAGCGCTCTGTTCGCTGTGCCACCTAGCTGCCGCATCCCTATTTTACAAATGAGGAAACTGAGGCAGAGAGAGATTAAATGACTTTCCTAGAGTCACACAGCTAGTAAATGTCTGAGGTTGGATTTGAATGCATATCTATCTGACTCCACACCCATTATATTATCCACCACCTAGCTGCCTCAAATCATTCACTGAAATATCTATTCCTTCCTATGAGCCTTTGGAAAAGTTCCTAAACCTGTTTCCTGGATTCATAATCCACAAAAGCAGAGAAAATACTTTCAAGTATCATAAAGATACGGAGATGAGCATCATAATTTAGAGTTTCTGAGGACAAGTCCCCAACCCAGGTAATTTGTGGCAACCACATAGTAGTTTTCACTTTTGTCACTGTTCATTGCCTGCATACGTTAGTCTAATCCACACGAATGTAATGATGAAGATAATGAGCATAGGATAGTTTCTCAAGCTCCCAATCTGGAATAAACATTGAATGCTAAAACCATAAACAACTGAACCAAATGCTCCTCGGGACTCAGTTGTGTCATTTCTCTCCATTTTCTCTTTATAAATGCCGTATTATTCAAGCACATGTGTAAAATACTAGTCTATGATGAAACCATAGTAATTTCAGAGAATATGAGAATTGAAAATGGTCATCAGAGGCCTTTGTAATTTTGGTGGAATGTCATCTGTGTCTGCTAAGCTATTTTTATTAGCTGGGATTAGGAAAAAATTGACATTTACAAACTATTATCCTTCAAAACATGTAACTTTTTTTTTCCAATGTGGAAGTTTAATTTACATTTCTATGTGATCAATCCTAATGTTTTTTAAGGAATAAAATAAAAAATAATAATGTAGTATAGCTTTATTTCAAAGTCTCTATAATTTTGTGGACTTTTCATCACAAACTTATAGTCTATAGCATTATCCTCACTCCCCCCTTAAAAGTAAGGGCAAAATAATAAAGAAATGTTATAATACTATCACCACTATGTCTGGAAGAAAAAAAAATAGGGCTAAGATCCATTCTAAATCAATTTTTTTTTAAGTGTAAGAACACTTGTGAACAACCAGGGTGCCTATTGGCTGACACGTTTGAATATTCATTTCTAACATTATCAACTCATTCATACTCAAGCGTCAAACATGATGGGACATAATCCAATCATACCAATACTCATATTAATAAATAACAAGAAGTAACTTATTTTTATGTAATGCCTTTCAACTCCAATGATCCTAGAAAGCTTTTAAAATCATTGCATAATTTAGGTATTCAATTTCAAATATATATCCAATGCCAAGAGGTCCCTGGCTCAAATGTACGCAATTTATAAAGGGGCAGGGGGAAATCTATGGCATGAAACCACAGCTTGATAAAAAAAATACCACTATAAAAGGCAGGTCTCTCATTCCACATGTGGGAGCAGAGATGGGGGGGGATATCTCTTCTTATATTCAACATCATAAATTGATACCTCAGGTTTTATTGAGATTAAAAAAAGATTTCACATGATAATAACTGACATTGGTATAGTACTTTAAAGTTTGAGGAGCATTTGACATACATTTTCTGAGCCTTATAATAAGCATGTACAGAAATCTAATACTCATGTTTTTCAGATGAGGAAAATGAGGCTTAGAGAGACTTCCCATAGCCATACAGTCTCTGAATCAGGATTTGAACCTAGGTCTTGATGACTCCAAGTCCAGTACTCTATCCATTATAACACACTGGCCCTAACTGTCACATGTATGTTGGGGTAAGATCACATGAGGCAACATGAAATACTGGAAAAAAGTGTTCAATTTGGAGTCAAAGGACCTAGGTTCAAATCCCAGCTCTACTAGTAACTCTGTGATCTAGGCAAGTCAATTAACCTCATCAGGCCTCAGTTTCTCATCTTATTTTTTTTTAATGAGATGGTTAGAATGGAGGATCTTTAAAGTCTGTTCTAGTACTAAATCTATGATTGTGTAACTCAGATAGAAGTCTTTTCTTCCAGAGGTGTATTTTCCTGTCTATAGCTGCTATAAAGGTATAAGCTACTACGCCAGAAATGTCTCCATAATTTCCAGAGATATTAGAATAGGTGAAAGAAGGTGATTATTTTATTAGGGCTGAGTAAAGAAACAAAAAGGTAAAGTAAGTTGCACTATCAGAATCCACGCCGTTTTCTAAATCCAATGTATCTATCAATGTGGCTGAAAACAAGCCTAATATATGTCTGGAAGCCAAGAGTTATATCTTGCCTAGGTTAAGAAGTGACAAACACTGAATCATGTAGGAAATTGAACCTATCAACAAACTGCTAATATCCAACAATCACTTGGCACCATCAATGAAATATTCAATGGGTCCTTACAAGCAATGAGGAACTGTACAGCAAGGCAAAAGGGTAAATTATTCATTAAACAAAGGGTGATGGCCACCAGAGATTAGCAAAACCCCTTTGAGAATGTTTTATTTTAAACTATACAAAACAGAAATATTGCCCCTTTCAATTCTCATTATGCTAAAACAGAATCTGAGCCTTTGAAAGAGAAGCTTGAAGTTAATTTTCAAAGTCCTCAACTTTTCTTTCCAAAGATACACAAAACTCTTCTATCCAGTGAGACTGAGTCTTCCCTGTGTGTATGTGGTTTTTGTTTGTTTGTTTTTTGTTTTTTCTTTGGTCTTTGAGTTTTTGCTTAGCAGCAACTTGACATTTATGATAAAATACACCATAGCAAAGCAAATGCCAGGTGTGCTATACCTTCTCTGCTACAGGTGAAGAGCGTATGCTGTCGATTTCTAGACACTGTTCCCTCCCCAATCATACTGGCTGTAAGAACTTTTGAGATTCAGTCTCCCTAAAACTCTAGCCGTCAGAAACGTTACAAGATGTTCATTCTAGCGTTCCATCTAAATGCAAAGTACTACCTACAGACCAATATCTGACCCACAGACTCATCATAACAGCCAAGATACAACATCTGAAACTGTCCATTTGCTATACCTCCCATTAAGGAATCCCTTCCTGGTGAGCACATAAAATTGTGCAAATATGAAGATTCACTCAACCTAAGCAGATACTAATGTGGTTACTCCAGCCACTGATATAAGTAGGCTGATCTAATAGTAATGTTGTAACATTACTGTTACTATTTTAAAACACCACCAGCAACTGTCTTGGAAAAATATGGTTTAGACCTTCATTTAGAGTGCAGATGCAACATACTTTAGTGCTAACTACTGGAGAAGAGTAAATGGTAGGAATATTTGGCCCACTGAAAGCTGGCTCAACAGCAGCTTTCTCTGCCCAGTTGTAAACTGTCAGCTTTCAATGGAACAAAGCAACCAGCGTGCAAAGATGAAGCTGCCTGAAAAACAAGAAGTGAGATATTCAGACCCTGAAATAATGCCTTTTTGCATTTCTCCAGTGAAGCATTTTTAGGGAGTGAAGTTTCTATAAATACCTCCTTGCCTGAAAATGTACTATCACTATGTCCCTGTTCAGTGAGCTGCTCCGCATCTCAGCAGTAGAGGGAGTCTGCCCTTTTTTCTAACAGAAGTGCTGCATTTCTGTAAAACAATCCATTTTTCAAATGGAGAGTAAGCTTTAGATTAACAAAATATTTACAATATACCTATGTGATGTCATCTCAGCCATAATGCTTGTGAAGATTCCATTTGACAGAGGCAGATAATGAGAAGAGATCAAATGTTCCATGCATATGTTAATTTCAATGAAATTGTTCAATGTCATGCTTTATAATATAAAATACTAAACTACACTGAAGTGCCTCTTTTACAATTTAGGTGGGATTGAAATGCATAGCATTATTTCAATGTACTCATCTGAATAGCATTTTAGGATGCCAGTTATGGCGTAAAACATATACCCTCCAGAATAATAACAATGCATATAAAATGACACTGACCCATCCTATCTCAGTATCTCTGTTTACTGTAGCAGCTCTTCAGATATGAAACTAACATTTTAAGGCTATTGTAGATTGTAGCTAATGTACCTCTGTCTGTAGCAATGTTCTCTGTCCCTCTTCACTTTCCAAGCACAGTTTCTTAATGTATACATTCAACCCATATGTGGACCTTCGTGTGTGTGTGTGTGTGTGTGTGTATAATACACACAAATACACACAGTCCTGAGTCACTTCCTCTGGCACAAAACGAGATACTATCCTGGTAGCTGAGGTCTCATTTACCACTTGATTTGCTCAAGGGCAAAAAAATTATGTCCTTCTATGCATGTAGAGTGTATACGTACATCATATATAGTGTGGGAAATTAAGAAGCCATATTTTAAATAGAATACATTCATTTAAAAAAGCAACAGCATTCTTAGAATGATGCCTATCACTAAACTTTTAGGTTTAACTGTATGAATTTCACCAAGAAAGGTAATATCTCTACTCTAAATTATCACATGGAATGTGTTCTTATTAGTAAAGCATGGGGCAGCCCTCCTGTGGCCCAAGGATGTTTATAGCTCTCTAAAAGCTTACCTTAATCCTTCCTAAATCCCGAGACACTGTCAGGAAGAAAACACTGAGAATCCAAACAAGATGAAGTTGAAAGAAGCAAGATCTTCAGCTACTGACACCTTGGTCCTTATTTTACACTTCTCTGATCATAAACATTGGAAAAATCTTCATTTTAGTGCCCACTAAGAAGCTACCAACCTAAATCCTAATTTTTGGCAACTAGAAAGAAAAATTGCCCAGATGGTGATAGCCCCTCGATAAAGTTTCTATTAGTTTTAAATGAACCAAATGGAAGTTAACCTATCTGGTGCTACTAATCCATGTCACCTAGATAGCTGTCACTTTTATTACTAAAGCATATGAGCTAAAATGAATTTGTACCACAATTGTACATTGTTGCTTTTATTTAATGGCCATCTAAGGTAGTTGCTAAACTATTACAGCAGCAAAAGAACCAACAAGACTGATAATCCAGGAGACTAACAGGGGACAAGATTGCCATTTTCAAATACCTGAAAGGAATGTCATTAAAAAGAAGGGTCAGATGAACTTTGGCTGAAAAAGTCAGTCTTGAGATCATAAGTAGAAGTTACAGGGAAGTGGATTCCAGTCCAATGTTGCAACTGTTAAAGTCACTGAACAATTACTTCCCAAAAGGAGTGACCAATAGATGGAGGGGTTCAAACAAAAGCTCGATGATCATTTGTTAAGGAAACTATAGAAGAGAGTCCTACATTGGGTGAAAGGTTTAATTAGATGATTTCTATGGTCCCTTCCAATACTGTAAGATCTCATTTAACTCAAAAAACTTATTAGCCTAGGGCTGAATGAGAATAAGTAACAAGAATGGATGAATAATGCACATTCCATTTAAAATGTGTTTACTGATAAAATCCAATAAGTATTTCTTGTTCACTATATGCAAGGCATTATGCTTGGTGCTTGGGATACAATAACAAAAAACAACAGTAATAGCACCAGCCCCTCAATGAGTTTGTACTCTACTGGGGGGAGGGGCACAATATGGAAAAGGACAAAGCATTTAAACACATACATATATATGCATATTTGTGTATATGTATGTACATGTATATGATCATTTTCTGGAGGAGACAATACTAACAAATAGAAGAGATCATCTTCTAAAAGATGTGATAGTGACCTGAGTCTCAAAGGAAACAGGATTTTAAAATGCAGGAATGAGAAGGGAATGCCTTCTAGGCATGAAGAAAATCCTGTGCAAAAGTCCAGAGGCATGAGATTTGAGGGGAAAGGAATTAAGTGAAATAATGCTGGAAAACCAAATTTATTTCCAAAAAAAACTTTAAATGTAAAGCAAAGGAGTTTTTTTTTTACTTTATCTTAATGGCAATAGATAGTCACTAAAGGTTCTTAAGTAGAATGAATTTAATCAGACTTGTAATTTAAAAATATTTAATCTGTAATATCACACTGAATAGGAAAAGTGAGTTTCTAGGTAGTAGGAGTCATATTTGAATTACATCTAACTGTCCCCTGACAGAGTAAGCTGATATTAAATAATAAATAGTGGCTAACATTTTTGTGGTGCTAGAAGACTTACAAACTGCTTTACACAATTAATCTTTTGAACTTCACAATAACCCTAGTAGGTAGGCTGCCCAAGCACTATTATCCCCATTTTACAGATGAGGAAGTAGGAACTCAGAGAGGTGGATTAATTTGGTCAAGGTCACACAGCTGAGTCAGCAGTGGGAATTTAAAGTCCAGCCCCTTTTCTACTAGACTGCTCTGCCGAAGGGCTGCAAAATTCTGGAAAATTTTCCCTATTATGATGCCTATGATGTGATATTGGACAAGGTACTCGCTTTATATCTCAGTTTCTTAATCTGCAAAATGAAGATGATGGATTAGATGAATGTTAAGGTCATCTATGATCCTATAATCCCATGTCAGTCCCCATCAGCAGACCAAAATTACAAAAGGACCATTTCATTTATTCTTCCTCCTCTTTGCCAAATGGTGAGAAAGAAAGAAGGGAGATGATCTGTGAGTCTTCACAGAAGAGAGAGACAATTCAGTATTTTTCTGGGCAAAAGAACCAAAGGGGAAGAGTTAGTTGCACTGAGTTGCCATCAGAGTCACTACCCTGAAAGAGTGTGAGATATCAGGAAAAAGCAACAAGATTAGCCAAAAAAAGATATACTGACTGATAACTGAACCCCTTACATCACAAGAAGAGTCATGCAATTCAGAACTGAGATCATCTCTTAGTCCAGTATCCTCATTTTACGGATGAAAAAAAAAACTGAGAGGTTAAGTGACTTCCATAAAAATCACAAAGATGAGTAATAAGGAGAGAACATAGATGAACTCACCTCCTCATAATTCCAAATCCAGTGTTCTTTACTTTAACTATACATATTATCTCTATTACCTAAGTGGGAGCTTATTGGGGCTCACAAGTACTGTTATGTTTTACAACAATAAAGATATGAGAACTTTAGAGCCCCTGATTGAAAGAAATTAATTGAAAGTTTTTTTTTCTTTTTTAAATACAGGAATTCACTAGCAAAAAGATTTTACTTTCAAAAAAGTCAGAATAATAGGTAAATCCTTTGAAAAGACAGATGCTTTGTTTTCTTTTATCTGAATGCTTCTAATTAAGTCTAATGTTTATTTAACTATGCTTTCATCAAAAAAGAAAGAAAAAGAAAACTCCCTTTCCTTAATGTTAGCCTGCCTTCATTTATCACTACCTAAAAATCCATAAAAATCTCTTTCAAATTCCAGCATTTAAAAATTCATATCATAAGATTCATAAGGCAAACAATACATTTAACTATACTAAATATGCTCTTAAACTTTAACAAAAAAATCACTGAAAAAAATACCAGCAGGGTATAATTAGGAAATTTATATTTCTGAAGGTAAAAATTATATGTCTTAAAAGCCATACCAAAATAAAAGTGGTCTCACAGAGTCAGTCCATTGAGACTATTATATAAAGGAAAGTGTGAGTGAAAAGCCCATCAGCTCAAGTTCACTGAGTCTTAAACAAGCTACCATTCTAGTAACTGTTCATTGATGAAGCCCAGAGGACCATGACACCAATTCAAAAATAGGAGTACATGATGGTTCATGTCAGCAACGGAAAGAACAAATGTTTTGAAGAACAAGCACAATGTCCTTTAAAAACAAACAAACAAAAAATGAGAACAACATTTTAGGCACCTTATTACTATAATCCTAGAGAAAGGATCCAGGAAATATCCATGACTTTTGAGAATGGGTTAAAATCCACCATTTAGATGTAGAGGCCATAATCTCCTACAAGTTTCCACATCAAGACATGGAAGGAAAGGCTGAGTGTTCCTGGATCCTTGCAGACAATAAGCTTGTGTGTGTGTGCGTGTGTGTGTGTGTGTCTGTGTACTTTTCTTGATCCACAATCATAAAGCTCATTAATGTTACAACTCACCCACATTATACACAATTTGTGTAAATTGGTTCAAGCAAGAGCCAAGCTTTCCTAAACCAAGCTCATCAAATGTTTTCAAGGGTTTCCAAAACTGGCTAGAAACTTCATTAGGATCTTTCCATCTTCTGCTTTTCCAAAAGTTGGCAGAGGCTGAAAGCAGAGTGAGAGATCTAGGCTCAGACTGCTTACTACATGTTCAGCATTAGAAAATACCTGCTTGCAAAGGAGGGTCTGTTCCCAGTGGAGGGCAAGTCCAGTAAACATAGCCGAGAAGTCTATAAAGTCCAGATCAGAATTAGATGAATACCAAAATTTTAACAAGTATTTAAACTTAAGAGGTGGTAGTATAATAAGTTTCCCATTTATTTCAAAGGAAGAATCCAATGTAATACATACCACATTTTTCAAAGTTCTACCATCACTAGTTTTATGTTTATTTACTAGAACTACCAGGAAATCGTCACTTTTCTCAAGTACCATCAGGTTCCAGGAAATGTTTTCTTCCAACTTGTAGAAGGATTAAATGAAAGAAAAGTATAAGAGTTACAACAAAGAAAAAACGGAATTGAAACTGACCCTATTAATAGTAAGTGGAAGACAGGACTGATGCAGGTTAGCACTTCCTCTGCACCTTATCGTCTTGAATTGTTGACTTGGGTATTGAAAGGTTAACTTGCCCAGGATCATAAGGCCAATATGGGTCAGTCTTGAACCCAGGTTTTGAAGCCAGTTGTCTATCCACTACACATGCTGCCTCTCTAATAGAGACTGTTCAGTGTAAACTGTAATACTAAATCCTTACAATACTACAATACATCTTTTAAAGATATAATATGATTTTTATGTTATAGAGAAGCAAAATAATTCAACATTTAACATTTATGTCAAATATACGTATCCATACATATATCTATATTTAGCTAGCTACAGATATTTAGATAGATATGATAGATGTGTCAGTCATGTCTAACTCTTCATGACCTCATTTTGGATTTTCTTGGCAAAGATAATGGAATGGTTTGCCATTTCCTTCTCCAGCTCATTTCCAAATGAGGAAACTGAGTCAAAAAGGGTTAAGTGACTTGCCCAGGGTCACATAGCTAGCAAATGTCTGAGGCTGGATTTGAATTCAGGAAGATGAGCCTTTCTGACTTTAGGTCCGGCACACTATCAACTGTACTACGTACTTGCATATAGATAGATATAGACAGCTAGTTATACATCTACCCATAGATAGATATAGATAGCTAGTTATATACCTACAAATATAACTAGCTATCCATGTCTATCTACTTATATGTGTGCATGTATGTGGGGGAGGGGAGAAAGATACAGAGAGACAGAGACATACAGAGATACAGATACACACAGACATAGACAGAGATACACACAGAGACAGAGAAAGAATAAACGAAGTGGTTCTTAACAGCATCCTACAACCTCATATTTGTGAGCCTTTCTACATAGGTTTTGGTCTAGAGAAAAAATATGAAATAACACATTGTTATTGTACTTTATATCATTGTACTATATTATATCATTGTACTATATATCATTTTTTGCATTGAATTGTACTTTATATCATTTTACTATTTTACTTTAAAAAGTTACACACTACTGATAGTACTCCTATTAAAAACAGAACTTAACAAAAAGGACCTGGCAAAAATATGGTAGACTGGAACAGAGGAGAAGAATTGAATTAACAATAAGCTCTACAGTAGATAAACTCCTGCCACTACAATATGGTTGCTTAAAAAGAAAAAAAAATAGCTACCTTTTGGTGTTTTGATGTTACCAAAGTAGGAAGGCTTCAGATGTGGATATGTAAAGAATATCTCTAACTGGCCCAAATCAAATCAAAATGGAAATTGAGATTAAGAGACCCAGAGCCAGACCCACAAACTAAGTCCTGTCCACACAGATTTAACTTTAATCCCAGCTTCTAACAAGCCAATTTTTACCTCAGACCCCCTGTAAAATAAGGAGATTGGAGAAGCTTTCAAAGGTTCCTTCCAGATTTAAGCCCCTTGAACCAATGGACTTTACCTACCAGCCACTGGAAGTAAATCTTTATTTAACTAAGTAGGGTCACTATTTTATTCAGCTGAATGATAGCCTTGGTTATTTATAGTGATCACAAGTGACTTTTGGTGCATAATCCTCATCCAAAAAAAGAGCCACCTACGTGTTCAAACAGGGGAATAGTAAGAGTAAACAGATCTTGAGTCTGCTGAACCAACATAAAGTTATACATGCTAAAAACTATTGACATGAAGAACAGTGTGTATAAATAATAATAAAAATATTATTAGTATCACTGATATAACATATTAACGTTTGTAAAGCACTTTACCTATGTTATCTCACGTGATCTTCCTATTATGCTGATGTCAGGTGGTGTCTATATTTTTAACCCTTAATTTGTAGGTGACTACATTTTAACTTAGATGCCATGTAACTCCCTTCAAACCTCATTAATTCCTACTGTGTAATAATATATCACAATTCATCCTCCTAACCTCCTTCCCCCTTCCCTTCTTATATTAGGGAAATAACTTTATCTAGATGACAAAGGTCATAGCCTTATGAGATTAAACCTGGAAGGAGACTTTGACATTATCTAGCCCGATTCTCCTGCTCCTCCTTCTACCCATGCCTTGACACACTTTAAAGGGAACATTCAACAGAATTCTGAAAAAAGTGGGAATGATCTTAGAGAATGACTATACTATCCCGAAATGCCACCACCATTGTCATGCTACTCCCCTCCCCCCCAAAAATGAATTATTCACCTGCCCCCATTGTATTCCATAACAAGGAGCACAAAGCCTTCGTCCCTACTAGAAAGCCCAACCCCCAGAACATGACATCAAGGTGGTCTGAAGCTTCTCTGACACTCTGCACGCTCTGTGGTAGCATATTAGACTTCATGAAATCTTCAGGTGACTGTTGTCTCCAGGTTAAGTTAAACATAAATTACTAACAAAGCCATGAAAAAAGATACAAGCTTAGTAATCACCCTAGAGTATCCAGACCATACTAAAGATTTATGATTGTTCTTGAGAAAAAGGGCATAACCATCCAATTTTAGATATTACTATATATCAATAATCATGTCTGTAGTTATATTATCCCCTCTGCAACCACCAAAAAAAATAAACGAAACTAAAGAAAAAGAGTACATGCAATTGCATTCAACTACTTTCTAGGAAAAGCAAAGACACTAGACAACCTATCTGAGGGATCTCCTAGTGCCACAAATCAGCTAAACTCATACCCCACATCTCCATATTTAGCTATTATGCTTTCAAAGGTTCACAGTACATAGTGGTTGCTACCCTATTGGAGACAACTATTTTAAGCCTAATTAGCATGAGATTTTTTAGAATGTAAATGCTTTTCATTTAGACATAAAACAAAATGCCATGACATTTCTTACATCCATTTATCATAAACAAGTTAATTACTGTGTAACAAATAGCTCCTGCTGGAATCTGTAGGTTTTTAAGATGCTGGTGAGCTGATGCAGGCAAACAGATAAACCACAATGTAGTAGTGAATAGCTTATGGCATACTTATAATAAAACAATGACTCTGTGAAAGCTTTTGTTGTCAAATTAAGGCTAAACCATTTCTATTGGAATAACTCAATTTTAAGCTGTCATTATCTGTTTAACTTGATTCACATGCTACTTTGATACATGGTTCTATTCAAAATGCTTGTAAAAAGTCCTATAATTTACTGTGGGAGTGTTCATTTCCTTGATTTAATTATTTTAGAATTTGCCTCCTTTACTAAAAATAGTTATAAAGGGGGGAGGGTAAGTGGGGAAGAGCCATTTGTTAACTAATTTTATGGACTTTATGAAAGACAACTAGCCAGTTGAATTCAGTGTAACAAAATGGTGGATAACATCCAAGCTCAAAGGAATGGATCTCTACTTTGGTCTACCTATAAAATAAGAGAGAATAAATAGGGTTCTTCACTGTTTAGTGAAGTACTTTGCAAATCCTTCACTCAATTATGAAAATAAAGCTCACTTTTATATATTTCAGGTATAATGTGTTTGAAAAGTAAAAAAAAGTCAAACAAATTAAACATATGTTTGAGCACAGGCATGTGCTTGCTTAGGTATTTATATAATGACATCACTTACCCCCCTTACATTATAGACAACAGAAGTTTATACACAACTCCATTCAATTAAACAAACATTTATTAAATGTCTACTGTGTGCACAATACTGAGTAAAAAGACGAAAATAAAAGAAAGAAGCAACCTCTGCCCTCAAGGAGCTTATAATCTACTGGAAAATTAGGTGTGTGTATATATGTACACATATGTATACATGTGTGTGCCTATATACATATGTGTGCATATGTACACACATGTGTGCATATGTACACACATATATGTACATATACATAGATATATACATATATAGATCTAGATGTCTATATCAATATTGATATAGATATAGAGCCATGAAAGTCAGCATGGTAAAGGGAATAGAGACTTGGCCTTAGAATCGGGAAGCCTTGGGTTCAAGTCCTGAATCTGGCACATACTGACTGTGCAACCCTCAGCAAATTACTTAACCTCTCAGTGCCACTGGCAAATCTCTAAAACTACATCACAGAAAAGGTGCTGAATCTCATTGGTAAAAGCTGTTTTCTCAAGGAGATTCGCTGCATTGATGAAATTATAGCTGTGGTTAGAAACAAAACAAATATAAATGAATGAATAAACTCATCCCAAGAGTCTAGCACACTCATGCTGGGGGGACAGGGGTTATTGGGGGTATAAAGGCATCAAGGAGGCACAATAAGTATTGTTATACTTTACATAACAATTAGATAAAAGAGAATTCTTAATTTTTAATGAGACTATATGGATATATTTATCCTCAACAAATTAAAGATTCCCACACAGGATACATCATACTTTTTAAAAATTTCACATATGCAAATATTTACATTTCTTTTAGTGGTCTTTTGAATCACATTCACCCAGTTTCAAAAACCTTTTCAGGGTTTTGTTTTTTTTTTTTTTTTTTCATTTTCTATTACATTCTACCTCATGGAGACATAAATATACCAAGTGCCTACAAATTTTCTATCACTCAATGAGGGATTCAATATCATCATCTGACTGATTTAGAAGATATCTCAGATGTTTCCTGATGAGTTATAAATAAGAGACATTAGAGACAGTTAAAAAATCCTGATTGGCAGACCATGAAGATGCAAACAGGTACACAGGTTATATCAGCATAGAAGCCTGCACTGTCTCAACAGGACTCAAGCTAGAAGTGAAGCCCAAACTTCACTACAAACTTCTAACGTATCTAAAACCTATAGCTGTTTTTCATTTCAAAAGAAAACTACATAGTCCACCTCAGTGACAAACTGCTTGGAAAGTTCAAATTAGAAAATAAAACTCGTGCCTTTCTGAATGCCATAGAAACAAGTTATTTGATAATCTATACAGCAATAGATTTTAACATATAATAATTCATTATGTAAACTTCCCAACCTCCTTTACTTTGAATTCGGAGAAAATTCTATTACAATGGGAAAATCTGGAATAGATAAGGAAGAGACATAGCTCAATGTATTAAATATGAGGTTTCTTCCTCTTAGAGAAGAAAAACTGATTTCTTTTACCATGCAAATATAAAGTTTAATTAGTTTGGCTTGAAAGGGAAACAGATCAATATCCGGGATGATCTATTGTCATTTCAATTTTGAAGCTGTCTTAGAGTTTGCCATCACAAAAGTGAATATAATCCTGCAATTACTATAAAGCTAATTGGTAGTTTCTTCTTGCATGTGTGTTTTCTTGTTGTCAGTGGGGCAGTAATGAAAATGAATGCCACATTTGTGAACAGAATGTCTGTAGGCTTGTTTACCACATTTGCAACAACAACGTCTGCTTTATCATGCATTTCAAAGCAGGGATAATTTAAGAATCCTGAATTTCATACATAAAAATACTTGGGAAAAGTCTCATCTGCACATTATTTGGGTGAGGCTATGTGCCATTTTCAATTTCTTGGCCAGGAAATTAGTCACCTCACTCAAAAATGACAGGAATTCTAAAGAATTCACATGGGATTCCAAATAACTTTCAGGTAGTCCAATTTGTACATTGTTCACCTTAGAAACACTGTTTAGGCAAAGCTGGTGCAGAACAGTACCAAAGTCTTAACTTCAAAATAATGATGATAATGGTTGACCTTTATGTAGTACTTTGAGAGCCTTACAGACCTTTATCTCATTTGAGTCTTACAACAATCCTGGGAAATAGGCATTACACATATTACGACTTGTTTTGAAATGAGTGCTCTTCCCAATTGAGAATACCATAACTTATTTCCCCCTACCTTTAAGTAACTTTTCTCCTTGCAGAACACTTTGGGAGACTAGAGCAGTATAAGTTTCTTCGGAGAAACCCGGTTTGCAGGCTGCTCTTACTGTAAGATTTCCATTGTGGGCCTAAGGGTAAAGAAACAATTTTTTTTTTTAAATAATAAAATAAGGGAATGAAAAATAGGTAAATAGATAACATGATTATGTGCTCTCTTTCTATAATAGCTAGAGTTTGGAAGGGGCTTCAAACTGAATTATGAAGGTCTTTCCCAGACAATCTGAAAACATGGATTCTCAGCTGTCTAAAGTTATAACTGAAAGGAAGAGCTACAGAGAGAATGTCATGCAAGACAGGGAGGTATTATTCAGGAAGACTAAGCTGGACATTCACTGCATGCAAGCTTCAGGGAACCATTCCAATGGGGCTGATGAGACAGACAGCAAGGAATGGGTTTTCTATAAAACGACAAGTCACTGAAGAATAGAATGCTGACTGAGGGGTTATAGGAACTCCCCTGACTTGGATCAGATGGGTTCAAGATCTCAGTGATGAGTAAAAGAGAGACTGGGGAGGGCACACTTTTGCAGGCAATCTTGGAGTTTACTCTTTCCTCAGAGGCCCAAGGGACTTAGGGACCCACCCCATTCATACTCAACACTTTCTGGCTCAGGAAACTACGAGGGGAAGGGAAGGTTGAAGGTCCTAGAAGCATGAACAGAAATCTCTAAATCATGCTTTCCCCTCCATTCCTGCCCCCCCAAAAAAACTTTCTAGATGGGGCATTATCACTTAAAGGAGACAGGTAGACAGACACTCAAGAGTTTGGTCCCAAGTTGCATGGGAATGCTGTCAATAATCTTGCATTTTCTCTTAAAGGAGGCAGAGGATGTAACCTGCTGGCAGATTCAAAGTAGTAGCTCTCCTCACCACCCATACTCTCACCCCCATGAGGGACTTCTATCACATCTCCACATCTAGGAAGCCAGAGGAAAGAAAAGCATCAGCAGGCTCTTTATTGAACTTGACCCCTATAGCTCTTTTCCCTTGGAGAGCCAGGTTGATCTGATCTGGATGCTACAGAGCATGAGGAGAGTAGTAAGCAATAGTTTTCTTAAGAAACAGTGTAGTGAAGACAAGGGCCAAATCATCAGAAAGGAGACTTATTTATCCCACACCCCTCCAGCATTTAAAGAGATTAGAGGGAAAGGACAATGTAAGGAGAAATATTTCTGCAAATATGGAAGTCCACTCTTATGGAAGGCATTTCTTTAACTGCATCAAACACCCCTCCTCTTTGATTTTACAATATACAAAAATCATCACTGTCATTTCTGTTCCAATTCCAGCTGCGAGAGATGCCAGTTCCCCAGACCTCAGCTGTCTCTGACAAGATGGGCAGAGTTCCGAAGAAGCTGTCGGGAGGGTCTGGACAGTTCTAGGATAGGGTAGCCAAGGAAACTAAAGGACCAGATGCTGTCTCTTCCTCCCACTTCCCTAACTAACCACACATCCAGGGTAGAACTTGAGGCATTAAGTGTACCCTCCCCCCAAACACACACCCCTTAAAATGTCAGTATGGAGACTGTTTTCTCATTTGCCAAACAAACCAAAGGCACACCCAAAGTCCTTAGTTGGTTGCCAGGGCTATTACACGCTAGCACAAAGTTTAGCCCCAGCTCTTCCCTGTAAAGATAGCGGTTGTGAGTACATAATTCACACCAGGCCCTTCCTTCCCCTGATCTGAAAACAAACATCACGACTGGTTTCTTTTGTTTATTTCTGAGGTTTAAAAGCTATGCTAGGAACCTCCTTCTAGAGACAAGACTTTTTGCATATCCCCCAGATCCACTCTGTTCTGGGACGATCTCTAGGTCTTTGCCCTCCCTCCACACATTCCCCAAACCTGCAGAACAGGTTAGAGTCTATCTTAACCTACTACCCCCACCCTGGATCACTAGACCTGCAGTGATACTGACCCATGCCAATTCCTATGCAGTGGGTAGGGAAGAATAAAGACACCCCCTTCCAAAGGGAGAAGAGTGCAAGTAATAACAAGGGGGTAGAATGGCCCCATCTAACACTAGAGGGAGAAAGGACCAAGTCCAAGTCTGTTCCCCATATGGAGTCCTTGCTACCTGCACAGATTTTAAAATAAATAAAAGCAAGAGCATCTTTCCAAAGATGAACCGCAGAACAAGGTGGGAAGGGACACTATCCCTTGCTGACCCTGACTCCTATATTCCCATGTTGAGAGAGTGCTTCAAAACCTCCCACAGCCAAGAAGCCAAAAGGCTCTAAAGTTAACAAGATACTCTAGCTTCAAATTGCCCTGTGGGGTCTTGGGTATTATGGGAGTATATGTGAATGGTATGTTTGTGCCTGTTGAAGAAGAACCCCAGAGGTATGCCAATACTCACCTGCAAATACTATTTATTTATATATTTCCTGAAAATTGAGCGGAGACTGTGTTGTTCCATCTAAGCAAAGCCCAAAGCAAGCGGCAGCAGAGTTGGAACCCCGCCACACATCTACACCACCACCACCCCTCCCTACACTGATACTTTCCTCTTCCAGATGCTAGCCAAACCCTTCCTTCCCTCCCATCCCCAGCTCCAGGCTAGGCTCGCCAACTCCACAGCCGCCCTGGCTCCCCTACGAGACATCGGCTGGCTCCGTGCATCCGAGCCCAAAAGAGCTGATGATGGGGAAGAGGAAATAGGCTTAGCTGGTTCAGCTGTAGGTAGCGTGGTAATACACATAGAGAGAACCCAGCTCCGTGTCGCCAGACCAAACGAACCTCCCCTGCCTTGTGCTTCCAAACAGCCCTTCAGTTCAAGAAGAGACAGAAGGGGCTTGGGGGCTGCCAGCGCCAATGAATGGATGGATGGAGGAGGCTGTGCATGTCTGTGTGAGGGTGTGTGAGTGTGTTTTGGAGAGCGTGCCAGCGTTCTCAGCCGCGAGACACCGCTACACACCCGCACTCAGAAGGACATACAGTATAGGGTATGTGTGTGCCTGTGTGTGTGTGTGTGTGTGTGTGTGTGTGTGTGTGTGTGTGGTGTGGTGTGGTGTGTTTGTGTGCGCGGTGTGGTGTGTTTGTGTGCGCGCGTAGAGAAAGCGAGCGAAGCCTGCGCCACCCCCGGTCGCCACCGCCTCCCCTCTGCACCCCAAAGAGCCCGAGGCTTCGGAAGAGGAGGAGGTGGAGAAGCAGGAGTGAGAGGCAGCAGAGCAGGAGAAGGGACCCTTAGCCGCTCTCCAGCTGCAGCTGCGGGCGACCAAGCGGGGCACGAAACTTACCCGGAGCGAGCCGTAGAGCGACAGCAGTACAAGTAGAGTTCCGGAGCCAATAGTCATTTTCCCCGCTGCGCCCGGGCGCCTGCACGCGCCGCTGCCGCTGCCCTCGCCGCCGCCCCCGCCGCCGCCGCCGCTGCTGCCGCTGCCGCTATCCCGCGCCAGCTCCCGGCTCCCAGCCCGGCAGCGCAATCCCCGGTCCCCGCCCCCCACCCCCTCCCGCCACCCCCACCTTTTTGGTCCCTTGCCTCCACCTTCTGGGGAACCCAACTCTCTTGCTGTCTCTCGCCCGCTCGCTCTCCCTGCTTTTTCCCCTCCCTCTCTCGGTCTCTCCTTGGCGTGCGCGCTCGCTCTCCCTGCCGCCCGCTCCTCTTTTTCCGCCTAGTCTGAACTGCAGGTGAAACACGCTCCGTGCAGCTCCAGCAAAATCCCCGCCCCTCAAGCCCGGCCCCGTTCGCCTTCGACTGACAGGGAGCCTTAAAGGAGCCGCACGCAGCCTCCTCCAGAGCCTTCAAACGCCAGCCCGCAGTAGCCGCCTGCGCGACCACCTAGGGTCTCACCCCTACAGTCTCGCCCCTTGCCCTTAACGTCGCAAGCCGAGGTGGGATGGAGAGGAGAAGGAAGCCTTCTTCAGTCTTCCTTCGCACCTGCGAGTGGACAGAAGGAGGGTGGGGAGGGGGCGTAAGGAGCCTAATGCCAGGTCCGGGAGGTGCGGGTTCTTTGTGCTAGGAAAGTTGGCTGGATGCAGATGAACTGGAGGCAGCAATATTAAAAAATAATGAGGGACCCCTACTCAGAAACACTAGTGCTACCTTGGGGTGGAAGGGGAAAGGAAGGGTTTTTAAAAGAAGGGTGACTTCTTGTTATTGGAGGGACAGATGTTTTCTATATTCTCTCCTTACTGTCTTTAATCATGCTAAAAAATGACCCAGGCCCACAAGAGATGAATGAATAATAATAAATAAAAAAAAAACAAGCGAGGTTAATGAATTAATACCACCATCCGCCCGCTGCTCTTTAGTTGGATGACTATGTAGCATATTAGTATTTATTTATTTGTTCGCTCATTCATTCATTTACTTGAAGAAACAATAGCTAAGGAATACTTCACAGCTGCAGGACTTTTGGGAATAGGGTGACCTCTGTAAGGTTAAATCTCGGCATTTACACTGTTCCCAGTCTCCAGCCGAGAGCTGAGATTGTGTGGATTTTGTTTCTGTATTTGATGTTAAGACTAAGGAGCCAAGAAAGAGTCTTTGCGTTTTTGGGGAGAAGCGAGATGTCAATTCGCATCTGAAAAAAAAAAAAAAAAGCTGCTAGACGGTTCGGACAGAAGACCTGACTACATTTGCTCTGGATGAGAGATTTGTGAACCTAGGAGGAGGGGGAGGCATCTTAGCCTACAAGTGAAACATATGTAGGGCTCCAAAAGTGAGTAGCTGTTTGTGTCTGTGTTTCCTCTAAGGAGATAAAAGTGGCTTCATTCGCTCAGATATTTTTGAGTTTTCTTTGTCTTGATGTTGCAGGAGATTTGTGTCTAGAATGCATTAGTTAAAAAATATTCAGCAGAAGGAGGGAAAAGAAGATTGAATCAAATGGTTAGGTCCCAAGGTCAGAGGAAATTTGTAGAAGAAAACTGAAAAATTGTGAATGTTTTCCCCTCTCCTCTCTTTTTAAACTCTTGAGCAATGCAGCCTGCTGGTTAAAACTACTACACTTCTAGAGATTGGGATTCTGATCTTAGATTTAGATAACTCAAAGTGTAAAAGATTTGTAATTTGTGCAACTCGTGAAATGAGGATTTTTTCTGGGTCTGTTTAGGAGAAGAAAATGAGGCATTTCAGACCCTTGGGTGCTATGATGATGTGAAATACTGTTGCTTTCTAAAAGAAACTTAGGCTTAAACTAGAAAAATAAAATCAATAATATTTTTCTACCTTTCATTGATGAGACTGACTGAACTTTCTGATTCATATTAGCACCACCCTTAAACCACCCATGTCTTGTATCCTGAGGCCAGTATAAGCAGAGATCAATAGATTATAATTTAGTTTACATAACCGATGCAGTGGTCCTTTAAGATGCAATTTAACAAGTTTCTAGCATGTATGAACACAAAACCAGGGCAATCTCTCTAGGGAAAAAGTTGTTCCAACAACAAATGGGCAGAATGCCCTAAAATTTCTAAGGAAGTCTTAGGCATAATTATTTGTTTGAGATGTCTCATCAAGCCTTTGGTATAGTTCACAGCTTCACTATGGGCCTATTTTAGCACCAAAAAGTTTCATCTACAGAGCTGTTTCTTTTTGCTAAGGCATCACCTTCTAAAGATCCCAGCTGAAATGAAATGTTTCCTAGAAGGGGTAATACCTAACATAATGTCTGGCACATAATCAGCACTTACTAAATGGTTGTTGATTGATTCACAGATCAAAGACTAGGCCCTCTCCTTATTTATTTATTTTGCCTCTTTGAGGCAGATAGGTGGCATGGTGGATAGAGGACTGGGCCCAGAGTCAGGAACACCTAAATTTAAATCCAACTTCAGCTGTATGAGCCTGGGCAAGTCATTGAACTGTTTGCCTCAGTTTCCTCAGTTTTAAAATAAAGATCATGATAGCACCTGCCTTGCTGAGTTATTGTGAGGATCAAATGAGGTATTTGTTAAGTGTTTAGTACAATGCTTGGCACACAACGGGTGCTTAATACATGTTATTCCCTTCTTAACGATGAGAATCCAACAGATTTAAATTCTCCTATTTAATGGTATTATTGTTGTTACTGTTTCATTGCTGCTTTTTTATTTTATACCAAAGCTAAACCAATCTGCTAACATTTTGTCTAACAACATATATAACATCCTTCACACCTCTCTCTATAGAGAAGTGTGTTTTATTTCTGTTCTTCTGAGTCAAGATTGGTCATCATAATTAATCAATTCAACTGTCTTTCAATGTTGTTTCAATTTACATTGTTGTTGTCAGTGATTACATTGTTCTTCTGCTTCTGGACCTTTACTTTATGACAGTTCATACAAGTCTTTTTAATTCTCCTTCCATTCCTTATGTTCTTTTTAAAAAAACATAAATATCTATTTTCTATTCACACGTCTCCTTCTGCTTTTTCCAACTCAGAGATATCTAGGTGCCACAGTAGATAGAGCATTAGTCCTGAAGTTAAAAAACTGTCATTGTTCAGTCATGTCTGACTCTGTATGACCCCGTTTGGGGTTTTCTTGGCAGAGATACTGGAGTGGATAGCCATTTCCTTCTCCAGCTCATTTTACAGATGAGGAAACTGAGGCAAATAGAGCCAAGTAACTTGTACAGGGTCACACAACCAGTAAGTGTCTGAGGCCAGATATGAACTCAAGCACATGAGTCTTCCTGACTTCAGACCCTACACTATCTACTGCATCACCTAGCTGCCCATTGCATTCAGGAAGATCTGAGTTCAAATGTAGCCTCAGACACTTGCTAGCTATGGATCCTAGGCAAGTAACTTAACCTCTATTCCCCTCAGTTTCCTCAATTGTAAAATAGAATAATAATAGTACTTATAGTACAAAGTAGACTCTTAATAAATGCTTGTTTCCTTCCTTCTCAAAGGATGGTGAGAGGAAAATGTGCAACCTTACATTCTTGTCATGAAGCCTAGTATTGAGTTCTAGACCTGCCCTTTTCCCAGACTGTTCCTCCCCAACCTGCACATCCTCTGTATACTTCCTAGAATCCTTGAATTCCTTCCTGGTTCACTCAAGTACCACCTCCCATTGAAAGTCATCCCTGATCCCTCAGTTGTCAGTTTTCTCTCCTTTCTGAAATATAGAGCACTGGATTTGAAACCAAAGGACCTGTGTGCTCTTCTACTCACAGCTTCCCCTTAGGGAAATCATTGAATTTTCTCTGGGTCTCAGTTTCTTCATTCCTAAAAGCAAGGGGGTTAGAAATAGCTTCCCTAGCAGCTCTTCTACTATGATCCCATGATCTGGAATTTATTTTTCTGCTTACAGATTTTATGCCAGAATAGATTGTAAGTTCCTGGAAGGCAGTGACTTTTTTTTTTTTTCAGTTTTGTCTTTATCCACAGAACCTACTATATAATGCCATGCCAATAGCAGGCACTTAGGTGTATTGCTGGTGCAGGCTTTGATTTAATGTAAATGGCATTATTATCTTAGAAGCTAGTATGCATTGTTACGTGTACCCCTAGCACTGATGAAGGCCTCTGTGAGCTCTACCTGAGCTCCCTCTACCACTGTGGCATTTGGACTGGCTTACCAACAGGAACTGAGAAGAAGTTGGCATTTCTGCATAAATTTAAAGAGCCCTAGAGATAAGTGTGCTTTTGTTCCTAAGAGATATTAAGAAAATGGATTTGTGAGGGTAAAGTAGGAGTATTTTCCTCTCAACACCTGTAAACTGTTGACTTTAATTGGACTACAGATGTTCACTGAGTATAAGATTCTTTTCTCCCTCTGTCTACTACTTGTTGATTTGGGTTTGGGAAGAGTGATAGTTTAGAAGAAAATTATGATATTCTTATCAGTACTATTTTTTCCCTGACTTTTTATTTGTTTTTTGTTTGTTTTCATTTTCTTCAATTTCCTTTTTTTAGAGGTAGCAAGAATGGAGGGGAAAGAAATGTTGTAAAGGAACTGGAAATTAAAGTCAACATTTATTAAGTCCTTACTATGTGCCAGGCATCATGGTAAGTTCAGAGAACACATGGAAAAAAGGCAACAGTTCTGTCCTCAAAGAAGTTGTATTCTCTTAGGGGAAACAACAGTTACACATACAAGTAAAAAAAAAATCTATCATTTATATATCTATCTATCTATCTGTCCATACACACATATATACAAACATATATATAACTGGCAGATCAGGATATGTGTGTGTGTGTGTTTAGATATATACACCTTTGTATATCTATAAACATATATACATATGTGTGTGTGCATATGTGGGTATATGTATAAATGTACATATATACATTTGTATACATATATGTGTGTGTGTACATGTACATACATACATACATGCACATCTACAACTGGCCAGATCAGGGGAGGCTTCATGCAGAGGGTAGCACCTGAGCTGTCCTTTGAGGATAATTAGAAATTCTATAAGTTTGCCATGAAAAGGGAACCCATTTCAGACCTAGGAGAAAGTTAAATTCATCTCGATGCAGTGATGTCAAACTCAAGTAGAAATAGATCCCTGTGGGTTGCATATTGACTTAGAAAACTACAAATTAACATTATCTGTGTTTTATTATACTTAAATTTTTTTGTTAAACACTCCCCAGTTACATATGAATCTGGTTCAGTCTGTACTCAAGAGTTTTAGGAACTGCTAAAGCCCTGAAGAGGATCCAAAGGTCAAGAATCTCAAAGGAAATGATGAAAAAAAAGTGGAAAGGAAAGGTCTTAGCAGTATGAGATCTCAAACTACACTGCAAAGCTACCAGTCATCAAAATAATTTAGTATTGGTTAAGAAATAGAAAGTCTGTCAGTGGAATAGATTAAGTGGATAACATACAGAAGCAAAATGACCACATAATATAATGTTTGATAAAACCAAAGACTCCAGATAACTCCAGAAAGAACTCACTATTTGACAAAAAAAAAAATACTGGGACAGTTTGAAAGCAGTCTGACAAAAAATAATACTAAGTATAGATAAATATTTCATGCCATAAATTAATATAAGTTCCAAATGAATACATGATTTAAAAATAAATGGTGACAGCATAAAGAAATTAGAGAAATGAGGAAGAAATTACCTTTCAGATTTTTGGATAAAACTAGTCCATGACGAAACAAGGGATAGAGGGTATCATGGAAAATTAAAATTGTTAAATTTGAATACATAACATTTAAAGTTTTTTTTTTGCAAACAAACAAAACCAATGCCCCCTTCTCCCCAAAACAGGGAAGAAGGGAAGCAGGTAGCTGGGGGGAAATATCTTTATAGCAAGTTTCCCTGATAATAGTCTCATTTTCATGATATATATGGAACTGATTCAAGTTTATAAGCATAAAAGCCATTCCACAAATAAAAAAATGGTTAAAGATAGGAAAGGCAGTTTTCTGAGGAAGAAATTCAAACTATTTATAGTCATATGAAAAAATACTCTACTAATAATTAGAGAAATGCATCTCTGAGGTTCTATCTCACACTGATCAACTTGGCAAAATTGACAAAAAGGGGAAATGACAACTATTGAAGGGACTAGAAAAAAATTGGCATGTTAACAAGCTATTGATATAACTGTGAATTGGTTCAGCCATTCTAGAAAGCAATTTGGAACCATGACCCTAAAGTTATTAAATTGTGCATATCCTTTCACTCAGTAATAAACCTATATCCCCTTTGATGTTGTCATTGTCGTTGTTTATCCTTCATCCTTGAAGGAAACCAATGATATCAAAGAAAGAGGAAAAGGACCCACATGAACAAAAATATTTATAGAAACTCCTTTTGTAGTAACAAAGAACTGGAACTAAGGAAGTGCCCATCAACCGAGAAATGGCTGAACAAATTATGGTATATAAATATGATGTTATATTATTGTGGTATAAGAAATGAAGGAAAAGATGGTTTCAGAGAAACTCAGGAAGACACATGGATGGATACAGATCAGAACCATGAGAACAACTTATAAGAACAACTTATTTTCAAGACAATTTTGAAAGACTTAAAGATTCACATCAATATTGTGACCAATTACCATTCCAAAAGACCAATGATGAACTATCCTGTCCATCTCCTGACAGAGAAGTGATGGACTCAGGGTCCAGAATGGAAAACATATTTTGGACATGCGAAATTGAAGAATCTGTTTTGTTTGATTTCATATTTGTTACAACTATTTTGATTTTCTTTTCTTTTTTTCCAGTAGGTGTAAAAATATGTGGGAGAGAAAATAAATTTTGTTAATTGATAAAAATTAATTTAAATTTCATCTAGTCTGGTGTCCTTGGTGGCTTTAACATACTATGACTCTCTATATCTGTGAGTCCATGAGATTCTATGTCCTCTTTATATCCACTGTGATTTTCCATGTAATGGAAAGGTTGGTGATGGCCTTAAATCATAGGTTGCATAATTTTAAAATTTTATACTAAAGGCATAGGCAACTAGCAAAGATTTTTTTATGTGAGTGAGGGAAGGTTAGTAGATGTGTGAGGTGACATGTAAAAAAGTACAAAAGATGTTGAATCACAGAATGTTAGAGCTGGAAGGGACCTTTAGACTTAACATTGTCCAATCTTTCTTCCCCATTCTCTCCTCTTTTCCTTTTTTAGAGGGGTAAATTGAAGCTAAAAGTGATTAAGTGAGTTAGGTAAGGACATGGCTAATCAGCAACAGAACTAGGATTTTTAATCAAAGTCCATTGCTTTCTCCACTGTGCCATGTTACCAAAATGTACTTTAGCAGTGCAGAAATCATGCCAGTGGCCATCTGACTCCACACAAGAACATATACACACAGTCAAATTGGCCTGTGATCTCTTAGATTCAGAACCTTCCTCCAACAATGCAAATCATGATCTATTCATTCCTGTCCATCCTGAGCAACTTTCATTCATGTCATCCCAAAAGTTAAATATAGAGGTTTCACCTCATGTGTGAGACACCTTCATAGTCTACCAATATCAGGAGGGTACCAATGGAGCTCTCTAGCTATCCACCTATTATCCCTTCTTGCCACATCACCCATAAAATTTTTTGGTAACATCATTTACTATTGTTCTACTTATGAGTTCCTCGCTGGTTACATGCTGCACTCTGCTTTCACTCACCATGTATCTTTCCATTGCATACAACTATGCATTATAGTAAATCTTCCTCCTTAGTACCTCCTCGTAAGAACTGGTGATAATGGCAACTTTATAGCTGGGACAATGAAACTGATATGAAAACTCCTCCTCAATAGCAACATTCTATTTCCACTGACAGTGGTGGAAGTCTTGGTAAATATAAAGGGACGTAGAATATCATGGCCTCATGGTAAAGCCATGAGAGGCCTTAAAGTTCACCTGGACTGATGCTCTTCTTTCTCAGGTGAGGTGATTGCAGCCCCAAGAGGTGATATAGCTTACCTAAGGCATACCTTGGGTTTTTGGCTGAACTGGAACTTGAACCTTGAATCTAGGTCTTACTGAAACAAAAATGATACTTCTACCAATATACCAATCAATGTAGCCAAAAGCAGAAAAACAGAAGAAAAAAGAGCTATTCACATTATCTTGCTAGCTTGGTTACTCCATTGTTCTGAGAGAGGTCTTTCTGGTATTCAGAACCTTTGGGTATCAATGTGGCAGAGCAGAGGAAGTCAGTCCTGAAGAGAACTCCCCAACAAGAATTCAAACTAGGAAGCTATCAAAAACATCAAACTTGTCAGAGGAAAAGAACAAATCTGGAAATAGAAATTAAAGAAAGGCTATCTTGAGATCCCAGAGTTTTTGCTCTGTTTTCTGAGGTTATTTGTTTCCTACCTGTGGCTACAAAAGGGGAAGAAGGTTAGGAGCAGGAAAACACACATTGTGTAAATGCTGGTGATCAAAACTTCATTTGCAATCTTACATCTTGTCTGACTTACTTTCTGTTTTTTAGAGGATTCCTGACAAGCAAAATAAATAAACACATACAAAAATATCATGGATAAATTTGGTTTTATTGAAACTCCCTACAGAGATAAAATCATAGAATCTTAAAATTGGAAGGGACCATTGAGAAGTACATAGTCAAACCCCAATCTTTTATATATAAGAGAACTGAGGCCTTAAGAATCCAATGAGTCACAGAATTACAGTTAAACATATAATTTAAAAGGCATCTTTGGTGAAACATACCCAGGGTTGAGAGCTAAATCACTTGGGTTCTAGACCTTGAGTAAATCACTTGTTCTCTCTGAGCCTTGGCTTCCTTATCTGTAAAATGAGAGGAGTAACAGTGAGCTAGATGACTTCTAAGGTTTTTTTTTCTAACTTTGAAAGTCTACGGTCCTATGAAAAATATGAATATAACTCCTATTTGACTATATGCCAAATTAAAAAATGAAGCCAGCAACTTGAGGTGACCAATGTAATATAGTGCATTTATAATGACAGGAGGAATGGGGAAGAAATACTGACCACTGACTAAATGACAGATGGACTCTATACTTTGCAAACTGGATAACTAAAGTCCAGAAAATTTTTTCCAGCTTAATCATGACAAGGTAAACCCAATGACAAAAATCTTTGTTGAAAAATAGGAAGAGGAGTTACAGAATGGATTAACAAGATATGGATTCAAATTCTTGGAGCTATTCATAACTTTCAACTGGTCATTAGATATTATATTTGAAGGGATGAAAGAATTATGGGCTGAGAGCCCCTGTTCCTCTTACAAGGACATCCCCAGACTGAACCCCACAGAGGAGAAACAAACAAAACAAAAACACCTTTGATTTTCTATCAGAGAAGATTAAAACTAAAAGGATCATAGGAAAGTTGCTGATACAGTTGAAAGATCACTGGATTTGGAGTCAGAAAAGTTGTGTTCTTAGTTTTGTCAAGGCAGTTAGATCACACAGTACATAGAGAACCAGATTAGGAGTCAGGAAAACCAGAGTTTACATCTATCCTCAGACATCAGTAGTATGATGCAGGGCAAATCACTGACTTCTGTCTTCCTCAGTTTCCTTGTCTGTATAACAGGGATAATAATAGCATCTACCTTACAGTATTGTTATGAGGATAAGATGAGATATTTGTTTTACACATGAGTAAACTGAGGTCAGAAAGGTTATAACTTGCCCAGTTTCAGTTGGTGAGAAAGCCGAGAACAGAACTCAGGTAGGTCTTCTGATATCTAACCCAGTGCTCTTTCCATTGCATCATGAGACTTCCATTCAGGGGTAACAAGCTTGTACAGGCATCAGAGTTGATTGTTAAATTTTGAATGTGAGCATTTACAATTCAGAAATTGGCAAATACTACAAAGCAAAGTTTGATTTACTGTTCTGTTAATTGTTAAGACTTAAGGAAGTGATAAAAATGGCAATAATACAGATTGAACTTAATAGTGTTATCGTGGTATGCACATATTTTTTCAGACAGCAGGTTGTTAACAATTTACCAATAAATCCCTCCTTCCATTTCTGTTGATGGCTTAGTTGTCAGACCTTATAGATCTACAGTGCCTTCTATTTTGATATTGTTTTATGCTATTCCAAGGACTTTCAATTTATTCTACCAAACTCCCTAAAATCATTAGGGTATATATTATTATTTCCTTAAAATTAAAAAAAAATAGTCTCAATGAGTTTAAATGTTTTGAACAAGTTAGTCCAGTATAGACCCAAGATTAAAATTCAAATTTTCCAGCAAATCATGTTTACCAAATTGATTGTGAGTATGAACTAGCAGATGACACACCAGATTGAAGTCAAATACATTAAGCTGGCTCCTTTAATTCCCCTACCACCAAATTTGACAAAGGTAGACTTTTGTTTCTACCAGTTTACTGTAAGTTTTAACAGAAAGACCCAGTGCATTTCTGTACCTAAAGATATCTTCACCCCAAATGACCTTTCAAAGGACTGCAATAACTTCTTTACCTCTTGTATGATTTTCCCCGCGCCTACATTGCAGGGCCAGCACATTAACAGTCTGTGCTAATATGTACTTGTACACATAAACTGAGGGTCATGGTAGAAAGTCTCAGAGTTGGAGGTAGTATTTAAGAGAACTTTTCCTTATTCTTGAACCATCGATAAAAAGTCTTCAGTTTATGAAGGAGCAATGCTACGCGTTCTCTTGAGACTCAGTAAACACCTGCCCTCAACACATTCTTAGAAGTCAGTTAATAAGGCTGCCTTAGCTTTCTTCCACATATACTTTAGCTTCTAGAATTAACAAGGATAGTGTCTTTTGTACAAAAAAAGTCTTTCTTTTTAGATTTTCTAAGAATTTTAAATGTTTGACTTTAAATTTATTAATTAGTGCAGGGGGTAGGAATATTATATGACTGTGCTTAGCATGGTGTCTGGCACACAGTAGGTACTTAATAAATGTTGATTGAAGAATTGACAACCGGTTAAATAAATATTAACTGGTGTCAGAGATAATGCTCTTTATTTACTGACTTTACTGATTCTAATAGGTATCTTTTAGTGTCCTGAAATGATAGTCTTAGAAGTAGTGTCCCGCACACCTGAGATACTGATGGTTCTCACCCCATAATAAGAGAATAGTCTAGACCATTGGAATACATGCCTCAATGGGTCAATGCCTTTTAATATAGCTTACTTTTAAGTGACTAAAATTTAGGTATAGGTTAGCTAGTCAGGACCAATCCTGTCCAAGGGGTCCATTAAAGTGAAAGAATCACGGAACATTAGGACTGATAGGACTATATAACACAACCACACTGTTTTATAGAGGAGAAAACTGAGGTTAAGAGGGAAAGTAATTCACCTGCATTAGGAAATGTTAGCAATAGAACTCAAACCAAGGTCTTTGGAAACTAAGTTTGAGGTTCTTTACCTAAATCTGTTCTATACTTTGGGATTACGAGCACTTATATTTCCAGACTGGTACCTGGTCCTAGTTTTACTAGCAGTCACATGTTCTCACATCTTCTGTTCCAGAGCCCATGTGCAATTGTCCCTCATTCCTGGAATGCATTCCTTCTTCCCCTACGCTTCCCTCCCCCCCACCCCCATTTTCTTCAACACTAGGCTTTAGTGCCACCTTCTGATTTCCTCTCCCTCCCATAAACACTTTGTATTCATTTTATGTATTTTAAGTTATTTCACATTCATTTTCTATGTGTATGTATTTATATGTATGTATACATACACACCCATACTTATTTGTGTAGATGTGTGTATGTATGTGCAAATTGTTTCTTCCATTTGACTGTAAGCTTCTTGAGGGCAGGAATTGTTTTACTTTTGCCTCTTTGCACAGTGCCTGGCACATAGTAATTACTTATTCAATAAATGCTTGTTGGCTGACTGATTGTCTCTGCCATTTATTACTTGTATGACCTGGGGCAATTTACTTAAACTCTCTGGGCCTCAGTTTGCTCACCTGTAAAATGAGGGATTGGAGAAGATGATCTCTAAGGTCTTTTATAACTCTAAATATATGACCCTAGGATAACATCTATTCCTTCCAACAAGTGGAAGTCATCTAACTTCTGGCCTTTTTCTTTTCTAGAGCTACCCCTTCCCTTTCCTTATCCTTTGACTTACAGGCTAAGGTTCTATTTCTTGCCTGAGGGATGCCTCTAGTTCTTAGCTCCTTCAAAGAGCAGAGATGACTGACAAGTCCTGAAGTCAGTGAGTAATCAAGACTACCAATCCTGCCTACTTCCCAGCTTCTCAGTGACTATTCATCCCTCCTGTGACAACAAGAAGTCCAAAGGAGTGATTTTCTGGAATCCCATTAGTATAGTTTTACAATAGAAAAAAACTGTAAGTATATAGTAACAATTACACAAAATCTCCACCAAGAGTGAAGAAGAGGGCTGTTCTATCACACACACACACACACACACACACACACTCACACACATACACAGAAACAGAGAGAGAGAGAGAGAGAGAGAGATTTTTTCCTACTCTAGGAATCAAGAATTAGGAATCTAATCTAGAAATCTAGAGATTACTTTCATTTCAGGTCATACATAGTTAGTCCCAAGAGGACAGAGTGGGAAGGAGAGATGGGAAGCCCCCAGCAGCATACCTTTATTAGAAAATGAATAAAATCAAGGTATATTTATCAGAGATCACTGGTTTGAAATCTGTTCTGTCATTTTGGTGAAGAAAGATATGGATTCTCTTGCTCTTGGGCGCATGATTTCAGAATACTGACATGTATCTCATTTGCAAAAGGTAAGTCTAGCATAATCATGGGAAGGGGAAATGTGTGTGTGTGTGTGTGTGTGTGTGTGTGTATCTTTTGAAAGACCATCACTTAGTTGTATAATATAGATCCTGACCAAGTAGTCATTCACCTAAGAGGAAAACAAGTTAGTGTGAGGGGATAATCGTCTCTAAGACAGTCAGAGAAAGAACAGTGCCAGAGGAGAACCTCAGTAGCTCAAAAAACTTTGGTTCCTCCCATAATTGGAGGTCTGATTCAATTAGTGCTAGTCTAAGTTCCTTCAACTGAATAACAATGGTATTATTATGACAGGGCTTAAACTGAGGGGTACTGTTGTTGCTTTATCTCTGAAATGTTCTCATTGCACATTCAAGATTTGAAAAGCACAGAGTTTAGCCTTGGTGAATACCTGAGGAAAGAGGGCCAGTAGGAGGGAGAACTTTTTATATAGCAGCATTAGGGAGAAATCTTGGAATTGGGAAGCAAGAGACTTGTCTGAAGGCAGGTGAACTGCTTCAAGGAAGAACATTTGTAAACTTTACCGAAACAGTCATTTACAAAACAAAGAATCCAGTAGCCTGAAGCTGTTACTGTGTCCCCACAGCTAGGAATACTGGGCAGTTGCATTGTGGGAGCAGAAATGTAGCAACAGCTGCCCGTATCCATAAAGAGGGTGTGGGCCTCTCTCCCAGGTAGAAGTTGCCTAGAGAAAATACATAAAAGCTGAGAGAGCCCAGGTCTTTAGGCTGGAGTTTCTTGAAAGGGCTCTACTACCATTAAAAGAGGCAGCTAGGTGGCCCAGTGATAGAGGGCTGGTCCTGGGGTCAGGAAGACCTGATTTCAAATGGGGCCTCAGACACTTATTAGCTGTGTGACGCTGGGCAAGTCACTTAAACCTCTGTTTACATTAATCTGCTGGAGAAGGAAATGGCAAACTATTCCAATATCTTTGCCAAGAAAACCCCCTGAAATAAGGTCCACAGTGACACTAACAGTCGGACATGACTGAACAACAATACCATTAATAAGGAACTTAATTATAACGGAAGGAGGAAGAGCCAGGAAGCTATTTGAAACCTTATTATATTATAGCAGTACTGCTCTTGACTGGGGAGAGGAGTGGGAGGTGGGTAGAGAATAAACATTTATATAGCATAGACTATAATGTCAAGCATTGTGCTGAGTGTTTTATTGGGTTGTTTTTGTTTTGTTTTGCTTTACTTTTTACAAAGATTATCTCATTTGATCCTCACAACCCAGTGAGATAGGTGTTATTATTATTCCCATTTTACAGTTGAAAGAACTGAGGTAAACAGAGGCTATGTGAAGTCAGATTTGAAATCAGGTCTTCCAGGCCCCAGGGCCAGCTCTACAGTTGGAGCTAGCTTTGTTACCTGGGCAACTTTTTCTGCAGGACTATATTTGTACTCCCTGATACTGTGTATAGCCCTGGGGAAAACATGAAGTTGTACTACAAGCTGCCTGGTTTTGTTTTTGAGCACAGACTACACCAGAGTGAGGAGATAGGGGCTTTGTGTCACAAGGTCAATAATAACTGGGTTTTTGGCACAACATACCAAGACCTGAACTATTTTCTCAGATGTTCCTGTTTTGGAAGTCTCAGTACTACTTACAATAACCAATTGCTGTTATAACCAATTGCCTTAACCAAATCTGTCAACAGAAAACCTGAATTCCATTAAGACAACTAAAATAATTCAATCAGATAGATCATACCCAAGTCATTTTAGTTCCATGGAATATCCAATGAACTTGGAGAATCTGATTTTTTTAATGACCTATAATATTATAAGAAAGCTCGAATAAATTAATTTAGCTGAATCTCTTGAGAGTCAAGAAAAAAATAGGAAAAATCATAGTCATAATTTTATAAGATAATAACTTCTGATTTAAAACTACAACAACTTAATTTATAGCTATTATCTTTTTTGGCTGAAATTTAAATTTAATTTATCAATTTAAAACATTCTTTAATAAAGCTTTCATTTGAAAAGGAAAACTAAATTTTTGATCCACCACATTTTCCAACATGTAATAAAAAAAAGTATATTTGGACCTGTGATTATGTTCATGACATCTAGGACAATCACTACACAATCCTCCTATGTTACCAAATATGATGGCAAAGCTGACAAATTCAGGGGCAAAGATTCGCATATCATTTTGCATAAATGTGTACACTCATTTACATAGATTTTCATGTTATGTTCAAAGTGCCACTGACTCTGAGCATATAAAAGAAATGAAATTTGTAGTTCAACTTGTGTCAAATATATTAAAGCCCATTATCTGAGGCCAACCAACGAGATGAGGAAAGTATCAGAGATAGGCCAGAGAATTATCTCCTTAGCACTAGTCATTGAAATCAGGGTCAGGTCTAGGGACCCAGGGCAGCTAGGAATAGAGTAGTCAAACCTTGGAGCATTCCTGGGGAGCAATAATGGCTGGCAGCCTCATAAAACAGCCCTAGAAGAAGGGGATTTGGGGGCGCAGACCAGAATAAACAGGTGATTCAGCCTGTCAGTGGAAGGCAATGACTTTTCTTCTGAATCTTCAAATAGTGCATTTGTTTTCATGAGGAAAGTTGATGGACCAGATTAGCCACAGGGCATCTCAACACAGACTGACAACTTTGCACACATAAAGACTTGAGAGAACAATTTTACAAATGATAGCACTTGAGGGAATGCCAAAAAAAAAAAATAATAATCTAGATATCAAACTATCTCATTTGCAAGAAAAGACATTGCAGTTACGAATCAGGTTATGCAGTTTCTCATTCTTATTATTTGGGTCCAGCATAGTACAACTGCAGATCTTATTACCCTGTGCCTGAGGTTCCTCCCTGTTAGGCTTAGGCCCAGCCATTCATTTTCCACACTAGGCTAATACTTGTGACACTGTCTCAGACAGTCTTGTCCTCAGTGGTCCCCAGTGGTTTCCTAAACAGCATACTTTCTCCCAAAGGGAGATGCCAAATGAGCAAAAAGAACTCATTCTGCATACTTTAAGAGGCCACTTGGATGAAGGCAAAGCTTATCACATTTGTTTTTTTTCAAATTTGCAGAAAATGGGGAACTGAGAGCACAGAGTATAGGCTGGAGGGGAGAGACTTGGTAAGATGGTAATTCATTCAACAAAAGCCCTGAAGGGTTGCAAGTATGGTAAACTCAATATGAATCAACAGTCTGATTTGGCAGCCAAAATACAGGCGCCATCTTAGTCTATTAGTGGTAATTTAGCATCTAGAAGGATGGCGGTTCTTGTCCTCAGTTCTGCACTATGTTCTTCTCTGGACAGACCACATCTTGAGTATTGTTTTCAGTTCTAGGTGACATCTTTTGGGGAAGAAAATTGATAAGCTAAACCTGCCCCACCCCCCAAACAAGAAAAGTGAGGGGACTTGAATTAATGCTATGTGATGATAGATTAAAGCAAACAGGCATATTTATTATGGAGAAGAAAGAAACTTAAAGGTTGGGCAGGATGAAGTGTATACGTGATAACCATATTCAAACATCCAAAGGGTTGCCTTTTGGAAGTTGAATTAGACTTGTATGGCTTGACCCAAAAGGTAAGAATTATGAGTAATGTGTGAAAGGTAGAGAGAAGAATTCAGTTAAGTCAGCAAGTATTTTTCAAGTACATATTATTTGCCAGGCAATGTGGTCATCTCTCAGGGTACAAAAAGGGGGTGGGGGGATTGTTCCTAGTTGTTCCTAGTCTAATGGGGGAGACAACATGCAAATAACCGTGGATAAACAAGATATGTGCAGAACAAACTGGAGCTTAATCTTAATGCATTAGGATTAGAGGGAGCTAGGAAAGGCTTCTTGTAGAAGATGGGATTTTAGCTGAGATCTGAAGAAAGCCAAGGAATCAAGGGATAGAAATAAAGAGGGAGAGCATTCCAGGCATGAGGGACAGCCAATGAAAATACAAGGGATCTAGAAATGGACAATTTTGCTCTATGAACAGCCAGGAGGGTAGTGTCATTGGATTGTAGAGTATGTAGAGTGGAATGGGGTATATGGAGACTGGAAAGGTAGGAAGGGGACTAGTTATGAAGGGCTTTAAAAGACAAACAGAGCCTTAAATATTAAATCCCAGAGGTAACAGAAAGCCGCCAGAGTTTACGAAATACTGAGGTGATATGGTCAAACCTGTGCTTTAGGATGATCATTCAGCTCAGTATGAAGAAAAATTTCCTAACAATTGAGTTATTCAAAAGTCGAGTGGACTGTCCTGCAAAGCAGTGAATTCTCTTTCCCTGAAGGTCTTCATGAAGAATCTGGATGGTTACTTTTCTGGGATTCTCTGGAGGAGATCTGGGTGTGGAATAGAGTGACCTCTGAGGGCTCTTCCAGCTCTGGATTCCTGTGGAGGAGAAAATCTCTTGCCCTAAAATGCCATAGGAATTTTTGACATTATTATCTTCTTACTTCAGCAAAATATCAGAATCTTGATTGGCTTAGACTGAAGAATCTTGCTCCATTTGAATTATGGTGAGCCCTGACCTATTTGGGGGTACAGCTGGGCCCCCTCTGGCACCTTTCTGGACTGGAGGCCACTGTGCTCCCTGGGTATTCTGCAGTCATGTTGATGGAGCCCCTTTGACTATAGCTTGGTTTGCCCTAAGTCTTTTTTCATGAGGCAGGCCTAGACAAGTTTATTCTTCTTGTATGGAATTAAACACTTTCTGTTCAGGTCACTGCTCAGATACATGTTAGCCTTGGGGATCCCTCCTGCCTGCACACCCTCTGCCCAAGCTCTTCTCTTAAATCACTGAGGAAATAATGGTAGTGACACTTCACCTCCATGACCAAAGGCTTGAAGCAGAAAAGTTTTGAACAGTAAAATGGAAAATCAATGAAATTTAATGGTGGTGGCAGGGGTGGGGTTGAGAGAGAGGAGGAGGTTGCCTTTGTAGTATAAACTTTTAAGCATTATTTTTTTTAAATCCTCTAAATCTAAAGAACTTGGCTAGACTCCAGAAAACCAGGCATATCTTATAATCATGTTTACCCAGAATGCCTCAGTAAACTTTCAATCTATTTACAGGTATGCATGATGAACTGTCTTGAATGTATGAGTTATTGGCTCTACTCTAAATGAAATTAATAATATGAACTGGGAGTAGTCTAGTAATATAACACCATTAAATGCCGCAGTACTTGGGGATGGGCAATAGATTCTCAAATGAGGTTGGCTTTTAAGAAATGGCAGATGTATTTGTAATTGATTCCCCCCTATACATACCCAATGGGTTACTAAATGGCAGCTCTCTAGTATAGGTGATCAGTCAGTAAATAAATCTGGGAGATAATGAAGGTGGTTATATAACAGTTTTTTTAAGAACTATAATAGAATTATAACACTTCAGTGCAAGTACTTTTTTTATGTTAAAAAGTTCCAGCACACCCTCTCCCAGCATTCCTGCCTTATGTCAAATATCTTAATCCCAATATTACTGATAGAAAAATATGTGCACACTGAGAGATTGGACCTTTTCCCCTAACTATAAAAATGATGCCACTGGGACTTGATGATCTGGCTTGATGATTCCTTTCCAGCTCTTCCCATGGCCTCTTCCAGTTCAAATATTATATGTGTTAATATTTATTCCAGTTCTGAAATTCTGTGTTTGAAGGTTTCTTCCCACTCTCCCATCCTATGTATTAAGGCACCTTCCAGTTACAAAATTTTGTGTTTAATGTTTTTTCTAAGGCTTCTTCCAATTCTGATATTCTATCTTCTAAGATTTCTTCCAATTTCTATGTTCTCTAAGTCCCTTCTAGCTCTGACATTCTCTGAGAAACTTAACTCGAACCTCTCAGGATGAAAAGAATATTATCCAATGCCCACTTAACCCCCAAACTATCTACGAACCTAAATTTAGGAAGCCTTGACGTCAGAAATGTTTTCCTAATTTTAGTTAAACAGAGTTGATGTTTTTTGTTTTGTTTTGTTTTTTTGGAGGAGAGGAGGGGGAAGGAGTTAATTGGGGATAGCAGTTGTACACTTAGAAAATATAAAAAAGCTCTCCCAGAAAATAGAAATTCAGATTGGTCTAGTGGTGTAAACTACCCTGAGAAGCCCAAAGAAGACAGCTTGAGTTTGAGGGGGTGGATTTATTTTTCATTCAGCAAAATAACAAACCTCTGCAATTTGCCTCAAACTCATACCTAATAATGTAACATTTCACCATGACTGACAGAAGTGGAGAGTACATAATAAATTTGCAAACCTCTGGATTTCACATTGCTTTGGGCAAATACAAATTAGGGGGAACAAGTAACATGGGAGTGAAAGACACAACTTTGTTAACACTAGACATATTTGCTCCACGTGTATGTGGAAAGATTTAAAATTTGTCAGAGGCCAGGAAGCTTTATAATTATTGAGAAGTGGGGGGGGGGGGGGGGATGTGGTTCAGAAATTGATGTCAAGGACCTGACAGCATAATGATTTAAATGCACGATGTGCTGTCAAACAATTGAATTGTTTTATGCCATACCTGACAGAACCTTGGTTTTGGCAAATACTCGATTGTTGCTCTCTACCGAGGACCTTTTAATGCATGGTACTTGATTGGGAATGATGTTCCCTTTAGAGGTATCCTTAAAAGGACTAAGACTGGCTGGAATAGGAATAGGCTCCAGTCTGGCTTCTCCTTTTGACTTCCTTATGTATTTATAATAAAGTGAAACATTCAGATAATCAACTCTTTTTCCAGAGTTAGAAGTAGAAAAGAATCTTTCCTTCCTTCCTTCTCCCTCCCTCCCTTCCTTTCCTTCCTTCCTTTCCTTCTCACCCTTCTTTCCTTCCTTTCTTTCTCTCTTCCTTTCCTTTCTTTTCTTTTCTTTCTCTCTCTTCCTTCCTTCATTTCTCTTTTTTCTTCATTTTTCCTTCCTTTCTCCCTCCCTCCGTTCCTTCCTCCCTCCCTTCCTTTTTTCCTTTCTTCTTTCCTTCCTTCCTTCCTTTATTCTTCCTTCCTTCCTTCCTTCCTTCCTTCTTTTCTTTCTTTCTTTCTTTCTTTCTTTCTTTCTTTCTTTCTTTCTTTCTTTCTTTCTTTCTTTCTTTCTTTCTTTCTTT